>NC_140631.1:43262953-43527953 GCF_057382275.1 Copadichromis virginalis | reverse complement strand
ATACTCATTTAATTTTTTCTATTTTACGTTAGTTTGTTGTTTTAGTTTGTTATTTTGGGGGATTTTATTTCATGTTTTAATTTATGTTTTATTGGTTTTCCTTAAAAGCTCAAATCAGAGACACGTTAAAACTAAATTAAAAGACCACACAGAAAACAAATTGGGATTAAAAATTCTTTATTAACACCAAACCAAGTAACGGACACGGTGAATCAGGACCTGCAAAAAAAGAAAATACTTACCTTGAACCTGTAAAAAAGAAAATACTTACCTTTCAAATTTAAAAACAATTATGGAGGTAGAGGGATGTGAGGCTGCGGACCATCGGGGTTGATGGCCCGTGCACGCCCTGTTCCTCCTTCGGGAGGGACAGGTTCTTTTCTTCAATCCTAACCAGCCAGTGCCTCGCTCCGGTTGGTCTTTGGGTCTCACTCCTAGTTAACGCTCAATCCAGCATCTATGCCCTACCCCAGTCATTTATCCTAACCCTAACCAATTTGTTTATCTTAAATTACCCACCCTAAATTTGGATTTTGGCCCTATTTTATATACCCCCTGATCTAATCTGGCCCTAAAATCTTTACAATTTTGAATAATCCCATTTCTACTTCATTTTTGGAAATTGAATCTTAAACCTCACCCCAGTACTGGATCTGAAGCCCAAGTAATCCTAATCCCAGCTGAAACCTAAAGCCTAACCCAAAGTCACATCGCCTTTCTAAATTTACTCCCCAAGTCGGGTTGAGTCCTCCCCAAGCAGGGTTGAGAGTTTGTAGTAAAAGCCAAGTCGGCATTAGTAGGAACCCAAAATTCGGAAGAGAAAGAGGACAGATGTAGGCCAAAAGGAAGGGTAAAGGGCAGAGGTCAAGAAAAGGGAAGAAAAGGATGATGAAAAAGGAAAAGTCAAAGGGGAAAGAGGAGAAGACTGGAAAAGAAGAAAGAAAGAAAAAGGGAAAAATGAGAGCCAAAAAGTCTGGCAGAATTGGAAAAAAGCAATGAGCTGAAAAACATACTATAAGAAAGCCACAGAAAGCCAAGGAGGCGGGATCAGAGGGGGAGTATAAATAGGAGGCTCAAACACAGAGCTCTTCAGTATGCCCTCGCCTGAGGAAGAAGCAACACCTTCGAAACGTCGCGACAAGGGCATACTCATTTAATTTTTTCTATTTTACGTTAGTTTGTTGTTTTAGTTTGTTATTTTGGGGGATTTTATTTCATGTTTTAATTTATGTTTTATTGGTTTTCCTTAAAAGCTCAAATCAGAGACACGTTAAAACTAAATTAAAAGACCACACAGAAAACAAATTGGGATTAAAAATTCTTTATTAACACCAAACCAAGTAACGGACACGGTGAATCAGGACCTGCAAAAAAAGAAAATACTTACCTTGAACCTGTAAAAAAGAAAATACTTACCTTTCAAATTTAAAAACAATTATGGAGGTAGAGGGATGTGAGGCTGCGGACCATCGGGGTTGATGGCCCGTGCACGCCCTGTTCCTCCTTCGGGAGGGACAGGTTCTTTTCTTCAATCCTAACCAGCCAGTGCCTCGCTCCGGTTGGTCTTTGGGTCTCACTCCTAGTTAACGCTCAATCCAGCATCTATGCCCTACCCCAGTCATTTATCCTAACCCTAACCAATTTGTTTATCTTAAATTACCCACCCTAAATTTGGATTTTGGCCCTATTTTATATACCCCCTGATCTAATCTGGCCCTAAAATCTTTACAATTTTGAATAATCCCATTTCTACTTCATTTTTGGAAATTGAATCTTAAACCTCACCCCAGTACTGGATCTGAAGCCCAAGTAATCCTAATCCCAGCTGAAACCTAAAGCCTAACCCAAAGTCACATCGCCTTTCTAAATTTACTCCCCAAGTCGGGTTGAGTCCTCCCCAAGCAGGGTTGAGAGTTTGTAGTAAAAGCCAAGTCGGCATTAGTAGGAACCCAAAATTCGGAAGAGAAAGAGGACAGATGTAGGCCAAAAGGAAGGGTAAAGGGCAGAGGTCAAGAAAAGGGAAGAAAAGGATGATGAAAAAGGAAAAGTCAAAGGGGAAAGAGGAGAAGACTGGAAAAGAAGAAAGAAAGAAAAAGGGAAAAATGAGAGCCAAAAAGTCTGGCAGAATTGGAAAAAAGCAATGAGCTGAAAAACATACTATAAGAAAGCCACAGAAAGCCAAGGAGGCGGGATCAGAGGGGGAGTATAAATAGGAGGCTCAAACACAGAGCTCTTCAGTATGCCCTCGCCTGAGGAAGAAGCAACACCTTCGAAACGTCGCGACAAGGGCATACTCATTTAATTTTTTCTATTTTACGTTAGTTTGTTGTTTTAGTTTGTTATTTTGGGGGATTTTATTTCATGTTTTAATTTATGTTTTATTGGTTTTCCTTAAAAGCTCAAATCAGAGACACGTTAAAACTAAATTAAAAGACCACACAGAAAACAAATTGGGATTAAAAATTCTTTATTAACACCAAACCAAGTAACGGACACGGTGAATCAGGACCTGCAAAAAAAGAAAATACTTACCTTGAACCTGTAAAAAAGAAAATACTTACCTTTCAAATTTAAAAACAATTATGGAGGTAGAGGGATGTGAGGCTGCGGACCATCGGGGTTGATGGCCCGTGCACGCCCTGTTCCTCCTTCGGGAGGGACAGGTTCTTTTCTTCAATCCTAACCAGCCAGTGCCTCGCTCCGGTTGGTCTTTGGGTCTCACTCCTAGTTAACGCTCAATCCAGCATCTATGCCCTACCCCAGTCATTTATCCTAACCCTAACCAATTTGTTTATCTTAAATTACCCACCCTAAATTTGGATTTTGGCCCTATTTTATATACCCCCTGATCTAATCTGGCCCTAAAATCTTTACAATTTTGAATAATCCCATTTCTACTTCATTTTTGGAAATTGAATCTTAAACCTCACCCCAGTACTGGATCTGAAGCCCAAGTAATCCTAATCCCAGCTGAAACCTAAAGCCTAACCCAAAGTCACATCGCCTTTCTAAATTTACTCCCCAAGTCGGGTTGAGTCCTCCCCAAGCAGGGTTGAGAGTTTGTAGTAAAAGCCAAGTCGGCATTAGTAGGAACCCAAAATTCGGAAGAGAAAGAGGACAGATGTAGGCCAAAAGGAAGGGTAAAGGGCAGAGGTCAAGAAAAGGGAAGAAAAGGATGATGAAAAAGGAAAAGTCAAAGGGGAAAGAGGAGAAGACTGGAAAAGAAGAAAGAAAGAAAAAGGGAAAAATGAGAGCCAAAAAGTCTGGCAGAATTGGAAAAAAGCAATGAGCTGAAAAACATACTATAAGAAAGCCACAGAAGGCCAAGGAGGCGGGATCAGAGGGGGAGTATAAATAGGAGGCTCAAACACAGAGCTCTTCAGTATGCCCTCGCCTGAGGAAGAAGCAACACCTTCGAAACGTCGCGACAAGGGCATACTCATTTAATTTTTTCTATTTTACGTTAGTTTGTTGTTTTAGTTTGTTATTTTGGGGGATTTTATTTCATGTTTTAATTTATGTTTTATTGGTTTTCCTTAAAAGCTCAAATCAGAGACACGTTAAAACTAAATTAAAAGACCACACAGAAAACAAATTGGGATTAAAAATTCTTTATTAACACCAAACCAAGTAACGGACACGGTGAATCAGGACCTGCAAAAAAAGAAAATACTTACCTTGAACCTGTAAAAAAGAAAATACTTACCTTTCAAATTTAAAAACAATTATGGAGGTAGAGGGATGTGAGGCTGCGGACCATCGGGGTTGATGGCCCGTGCACGCCCTGTTCCTCCTTCGGGAGGGACAGGTTCTTTTCTTCAATCCTAACCAGCCAGTGCCTCGCTCCGGTTGGTCTTTGGGTCTCACTCCTAGTTAACGCTCAATCCAGCATCTATGCCCTACCCCAGTCATTTATCCTAACCCTAACCAATTTGTTTATCTTAAATTACCCACCCTAAATTTGGATTTTGGCCCTATTTTATATACCCCCTGATCTAATCTGGCCCTAAAATCTTTACAATTTTGAATAATCCCATTTCTACTTCATTTTTGGAAATTGAATCTTAAACCTCACCCCAGTACTGGATCTGAAGCCCAAGTAATCCTAATCCCAGCTGAAACCTAAAGCCTAACCCAAAGTCACATCGCCTTTCTAAATTTACTCCCCAAGTCGGGTTGAGTCCTCCCCAAGCAGGGTTGAGAGTTTGTAGTAAAAGCCAAGTCGGCATTAGTAGGAACCCAAAATTCGGAAGAGAAAGAGGACAGATGTAGGCCAAAAGGAAGGGTAAAGGGCAGAGGTCAAGAAAAGGGAAGAAAAGGATGATGAAAAAGGAAAAGTCAAAGGGGAAAGAGGAGAAGACTGGAAAAGAAGAAAGAAAGAAAAAGGGAAAAATGAGAGCCAAAAAGTCTGGCAGAATTGGAAAAAAGCAATGAGCTGAAAAACATACTATAAGAAAGCCACAGAAAGCCAAGGAGGCGGGATCAGAGGGGGAGTATAAATAGGAGGCTCAAACACAGAGCTCTTCAGTATGCCCTCGCCTGAGGAAGAAGCAACACCTTCGAAACGTCGCGACAAGGGCATACTCATTTAATTTTTTCTATTTTACGTTAGTTTGTTGTTTTAGTTTGTTATTTTGGGGGATTTTATTTCATGTTTTAATTTATGTTTTATTGGTTTTCCTTAAAAGCTCAAATCAGAGACACGTTAAAACTAAATTAAAAGACCACACAGAAAACAAATTGGGATTAAAAATTCTTTATTAACACCAAACCAAGTAACGGACACGGTGAATCAGGACCTGCAAAAAAAGAAAATACTTACCTTGAACCTGTAAAAAAGAAAATACTTACCTTTCAAATTTAAAAACAATTATGGAGGTAGAGGGATGTGAGGCTGCGGACCATCGGGGTTGATGGCCCGTGCACGCCCTGTTCCTCCTTCGGGAGGGACAGGTTCTTTTCTTCAATCCTAACCCTAACCCCTAACCCTAACCCTAACCCTAACCCTAACCCTAACCCTAACCCCACCCATGTTCCCTTTCCCTAACCCTAACCTTTCCCCTTCCCCTAATAACCCCAATTGGCTTTATGTCCAACTCTAATATCAGGTGGGAATATTTAAATATTTTAATCTTCTGAAAAGGGGTTGAATTAATGACAGTAAATTCATTATTGTACTGTCAAAGTATAAATATACAATTATACACTCAAATATTAAAAAGGCACTCACGCTAATAAATAAATAAATAAATAAGTTAATTTAAATAGTGTATAATTTCAATTCATGTTGTGTAATTCATTTTAGTGTAATGTCAAGCCCTAATTTTAAAAGGACACAGGGAAACTGGAAAAACATTTAAAACGAACGGTTTAAATCGCACAACAGACCAGAGGATATAAAAGGAGCGCAGGCAGGAGAGAGAGCTCATTCTGCTTTCGACGGCCAAACAGTGCACATCTCCAGCAGCCAGCCATTGTTTTGAGCGCTTGGATTTTTGTTGGTTTTATTTTCTTTCGTGCCTCACAGGCCTGAGGAAGACCTTTTAGGGTCGAAACGTTGCCTGAGGCACGTTTGATTTTTTTCAACCGGAAAACACGGTTTTTTTGTTTTTAGGGATTTTCAAGCCCCGGTGCTCTCTTTTAGTTGTTTGCAGAATTTTTTATTTTTGTTTATACTAAACAACCGAATACACGGTTTTCTTTTAAGGGATTTTTAAGCCTTCGGGCTCTCTTTTCGTTGTTTGGGACCGAATTTACGGTATTTTAGTTTAAGGGATTTTTAAGCCTTTGGGCTCTCTTTTAGTTGTTTGGAACCGAATTTACGGTGTTTTATTTTAAGGGTTTTTGAAGCCTTTGGGCTCTCTTTTAGTTGTTTAAAAACAAGTTTGTTTTATTTCATTTATATTTACAATAGTAAATTAAAAACCTCTCGTCATGGCGGACGAGTGGCAAGTAGTCCGCTACGGCAGGCGACGCCATCGTCCCTTCCTTGAGTACCCAGACAGGGATCGGGGGTTCTCCCGTGGGATGGCCCGTGCACCTTCCTTCTACCCTCGTAGGAGGAATCAATTCCCCTACCCTAACCCCCTAACCCTAACCCTAACCCTAACCCCAGCCCATGTCCTAACCCCAATCCTTTTCCCTTACCCTAACCCTAACCATTCCCTTGTTCCTAATCCTAACCCTATCCCCTATCCTGTTTCCTTACCCTAACCCTAACCACTTCCCACTCCTAGCCCTAACCCTAACCTATCGTCCTAACCCCTGTCCTATATCCTAACCCTAATCCCCTTCCCTATTCTTACTCCTATTCCTAACCCTAGTCCCATCCCCTTCCCCTTTCCCCCGTCCCCCACTATTTTGTTAAATACTTGGTGGAACATGTGTACAAAAATGTGTAAAAAACAAAAAAATAATAAAAACAAAAAAATAAATAAATAAATTAATAAATACTTGTCATGGATGTGTAAATATTAAGTTTAAAACCTTTTCTGTAAATAGTAATTTTATTTTATGTATATACACGCCATTTAGTTCTTGTCAGTTCATATGGTGTAGTTTTAATTCATTTAAATACTGTGTGTTAGGTTTAAAAACGTTTAAAAATCATTTGAAATGTGGAGTTTCCTTTTCTTATTCTTTTTGTTGAAACTTTAGAAACCGTTGAGGCGGAGCCAGAGCTTATTTAAGGGGTGAGCCTGCAGGCCAGGCTCATTCTTTTGCTGCCCTTCGACGACGACAGTCGCTTTTTCTGCAGCGGGCTTATTTTAGTTTTGAGTGTGCCCAGGCCTGAAGAAGACCACAATTGGTCGAAACGTCGCCACAGTGGCACACGATTAGTTTTTTTTGAGCCCTTTTCAGGGCATTTTTGGTTTTTTGAACCCTTTTCAGGGCGTTTTTAGTTTTTAAGAGTTTTATTCTCTTTTTTTGATTTTTCTAAAAAATAAAAAAATTAAAAAAATTAAAAAACATAAAAAAACAAAAAAATATTGAAAAAACTTTACTTGGCCCTCCATCATGGATGATGAGGGGTGGCAGCAGGTCCGCTATGGGAGGAGGGGTCGCTCCCGTATGCGGCCCGACACTTATCGACCCCAATCTCGAGACCAGGACTGGTTTTTAGGGGACCGGGGTGGGAGGGGCCCAGGAGGGAAGGACCGTGCATTCCTTGGTCCCCCTCAGGGGGGACGGGGCCATTACCATTATCCTAACCAGCCTGTGCCTCCCTTCGAAAGGGTTCCTTCCTTCCCGTGTCGTCTTCCTCCCATGCCGCCAAGGGATTGGGTGCCACAACAAAGGTCCTATGCGGAGGTGGTTCGCCATGCCAACCCCGGATGGGGGGGCAATGCCGGGGATGATGGTTTTGTCCGGCGACCTTGGTTTAGGCAGCAGGAGAGGTTTCCTCAGCCGATGAGACAGCAGAGAAACACGTCTGTGGACCCCAAATTTGGGGCATTGGTGCGACAATTGAAAAAGATTATTAAGGTTGTGCACCATTTACGAAATGTCAATGGAGAGAGGTCTCCACCCCAAATGATCTCCCGAATGGTGGACATGTTGGCTGGTGTTATTAAGCCAGCAGCCCCAAACGCCAAGACGGCTGACATGATCCTTGGTAATGCCAAAAACTGGGGCCATGCCACCATGTTGATTCTTCAGGATCATTATGAAACTGCCTTGCAGGTGGCGTTGGGGGGTTTGGTTTTGGATGCAGATGTGGACTGGAAGGTGGCCTTTGACGTTGCAACACGGTGGACTCGGCGTAACTTGCCACGGTTGCCTCAGGACGTGGTGGAGCATGCTGAAGCCTTGGTGGCAGCTGCCATGGGTCCGGATGGTAGCCCTCAAACGGGTGGGACAACCGGGTCAACCATTACAGAACCACAACAGGGTGACGGACCCGTAGAGAGGAACGCACCCACACGGGGTATATTGACAAGCAGGAACACACAAGAGGATCCTTCCCGGGTGGCCTTTGAGGAGGAGGTGGTTGCAACACACCAACAATCCACTCGTACAGATGGGGAACAGGGGGAACAAGGGGCAATGCGGAGGCAGGAGGACAGTCCGACTGAAGTTAACTCTTGGGACCAGATTGGGACGGAGTCCTCACCGCTTGGAGGCGCCCACCCTCGGCCACTGAGGGACCGGAGGGTCCGTGGGGGGGATCCGAGTGTGGATAAGTCGGGGGCCGCGGAACCGCCGGTCCGACTTCCTGCGGGAGTCGTCACGGTTGACGCTCAAGTCCACGGGGATCCGAAAGATGAGTCAGTTGAAGCGGTTGGTCTGTTGGACTTTGATTTAGCTCTGGAGGAGCAGAGTGGGGTGTCTACCCCACAACCTCACATGTTGGGACTGACGGGAAAGATCAGGACGGCCCGGACAAGGATTAGCCCTTTGTCAGCCCGCTCCCGGCGGATGAGTTCCAGACTGAAAGGGAAAGTCTTTAAGAAAAGTGAACCGGGACACAGCACAGGCCGTGGTTGCACGTTGGTCGGCGGAATTTAACTTATAATTTGATTTGTTGTATAAACTGTGAAATGAAAAAGTATGTCGGAGGGACGAAGAACACGATTGGGTTGAGAATGTAGATGACGTTCTACACAAAACACAAACCCAGACTCCTTTGGTTGACCATTTTATTTCACACGGATTCAAAGCACTTCGAATGGCAGTGAGTTTAGTTTGGAGGCCAGGACCGAACTTGTCCGGCCTAGGAGTCTGGCTTACGTTTGATTTTGCCCTAACCCCGTGCTATTTCCTTACCCCTGTCCCAACCCCTTCCCCATTCCTGTTCCTACCCCATTCCCTGTCCTAACCCCATTTCCTATCCTAACCCCGTTCCCTCTTCCTACCCCCACCTGCTTCCCTTACCCTAATCCTAACCCCTTCCCTGTCCTGACCCTAACCCCAGCCCATGTCCTAACCCCAATCCTTTTCCCTTACCCTAACCCTAACCATTCCCTTGTTCCTAATCCTAACCCTATCCCCTATCCTGTTTCCTTACCCTAACCCTAACCACTTCCCACTCCTAGCCCTAACCCTAACCTATCGTCCTAACCCCTGTCCTATATCCTAACCCTAATCCCCTTCCCTATTCTTACTCCTATTCCTAACCCTAGTCCCATCCCCTTCCCCTTTCCCCCGTCCCCCACTATTTTGTTAAATACTTGGTGGAACATGTGTACAAAAATGTGTAAAAAACAAAAAAATAATAAAAACAAAAAAATAAATAAATAAATTAATAAATACTTGTCATGGATGTGTAAATATTAAGTTTAAAACCTTTTCTGTAAATAGTAATTTTATTTTATGTATATACACGCCATTTAGTTCTTGTCAGTTCATATGGTGTAGTTTTAATTCATTTAAATACTGTGTGTTAGGTTTAAAAACGTTTAAAAATCATTTGAAATGTGGAGTTTCCTTTTCTTATTCTTTTTGTTGAAACTTTAGAAACCGTTGAGGCGGAGCCAGAGCTTATTTAAGGGGTGAGCCTGCAGGCCAGGCTCATTCTTTTGCTGCCCTTCGACGACGACAGTCGCTTTTTCTGCAGCGGGCTTATTTTAGTTTTGAGTGTGCCCAGGCCTGAAGAAGACCACAATTGGTCGAAACGTCGCCACAGTGGCACACGATTAGTTTTTTTTGAGCCCTTTTCAGGGCATTTTTGGTTTTTTGAACCCTTTTCAGGGCGTTTTTAGTTTTTAAGAGTTTTATTCTCTTTTTTTGATTTTTCTAAAAAATAAAAAAATTAAAAAAATTAAAAAACATAAAAAAACAAAAAAATATTGAAAAAACTTTACTTGGCCCTCCATCATGGATGATGAGGGGTGGCAGCAGGTCCGCTATGGGAGGAGGGGTCGCTCCCGTATGCGGCCCGACACTTATCGACCCCAATCTCGAGACCAGGACTGGTTTTTAGGGGACCGGGGTGGGAGGGGCCCAGGAGGGAAGGACCGTGCATTCCTTGGTCCCCCTCAGGGGGGACGGGGCCATTACCATTATCCTAACCAGCCTGTGCCTCCCTTCGAAAGGGTTCCTTCCTTCCCGTGTCGTCTTCCTCCCATGCCGCCAAGGGATTGGGTGCCACAACAAAGGTCCTATGCGGAGGTGGTTCGCCATGCCAACCCCGGATGGGGGGGCAATGCCGGGGATGATGGTTTTGTCCGGCGACCTTGGTTTAGGCAGCAGGAGAGGTTTCCTCAGCCGATGAGACAGCAGAGAAACACGTCTGTGGACCCCAAATTTGGGGCATTGGTGCGACAATTGAAAAAGATTATTAAGGTTGTGCACCATTTACGAAATGTCAATGGAGAGAGGTCTCCACCCCAAATGATCTCCCGAATGGTGGACATGTTGGCTGGTGTTATTAAGCCAGCAGCCCCAAACGCCAAGACGGCTGACATGATCCTTGGTAATGCCAAAAACTGGGGCCATGCCACCATGTTGATTCTTCAGGATCATTATGAAACTGCCTTGCAGGTGGCGTTGGGGGGTTTGGTTTTGGATGCAGATGTGGACTGGAAGGTGGCCTTTGACGTTGCAACACGGTGGACTCGGCGTAACTTGCCACGGTTGCCTCAGGACGTGGTGGAGCATGCTGAAGCCTTGGTGGCAGCTGCCATGGGTCCGGATGGTAGCCCTCAAACGGGTGGGACAACCGGGTCAACCATTACAGAACCACAACAGGGTGACGGACCCGTAGAGAGGAACGCACCCACACGGGGTATATTGACAAGCAGGAACACACAAGAGGATCCTTCCCGGGTGGCCTTTGAGGAGGAGGTGGTTGCAACACACCAACAATCCACTCGTACAGATGGGGAACAGGGGGAACAAGGGGCAATGCGGAGGCAGGAGGACAGTCCGACTGAAGTTAACTCTTGGGACCAGATTGGGACGGAGTCCTCACCGCTTGGAGGCGCCCACCCTCGGCCACTGAGGGACCGGAGGGTCCGTGGGGGGGATCCGAGTGTGGATAAGTCGGGGGCCGCGGAACCGCCGGTCCGACTTCCTGCGGGAGTCGTCACGGTTGACGCTCAAGTCCACGGGGATCCGAAAGATGAGTCAGTTGAAGCGGTTGGTCTGTTGGACTTTGATTTAGCTCTGGAGGAGCAGAGTGGGGTGTCTACCCCACAACCTCACATGTTGGGACTGACGGGAAAGATCAGGACGGCCCGGACAAGGATTAGCCCTTTGTCAGCCCGCTCCCGGCGGATGAGTTCCAGACTGAAAGGGAAAGTCTTTAAGAAAAGTGAACCGGGACACAGCACAGGCCGTGGTTGCACGTTGGTCGGCGGAATTTAACTTATAATTTGATTTGTTGTATAAACTGTGAAATGAAAAAGTATGTCGGAGGGACGAAGAACACGATTGGGTTGAGAATGTAGATGACGTTCTACACAAAACACAAACCCAGACTCCTTTGGTTGACCATTTTATTTCACACGGATTCAAAGCACTTCGAATGGCAGTGAGTTTAGTTTGGAGGCCAGGACCGAACTTGTCCGGCCTAGGAGTCTGGCTTACGTTTGATTTTGCCCTAACCCCGTGCTATTTCCTTACCCCTGTCCCAACCCCTTCCCCATTCCTGTTCCTACCCCATTCCCTGTCCTAACCCCATTTCCTATCCTAACCCCGTTCCCTCTTCCTACCCCCACCTGCTTCCCTTACCCTAATCCTAACCCCTTCCCTGTCCTGACCCTAACCCCAGCCCATGTCCTAACCCCAATCCTTTTCCCTTACCCTAACCCTAACCATTCCCTTGTTCCTAATCCTAACCCTATCCCCTATCCTGTTTCCTTACCCTAACCCTAACCACTTCCCACTCCTAGCCCTAACCCTAACCTATCGTCCTAACCCCTGTCCTATATCCTAACCCTAATCCCCTTCCCTATTCTTACTCCTATTCCTAACCCTAGTCCCATCCCCTTCCCCTTTCCCCCGTCCCCCACTATTTTGTTAAATACTTGGTGGAACATGTGTACAAAAATGTGTAAAAAACAAAAAAATAATAAAAACAAAAAAATAAATAAATAAATTAATAAATACTTGTCATGGATGTGTAAATATTAAGTTTAAAACCTTTTCTGTAAATAGTAATTTTATTTTATGTATATACACGCCATTTAGTTCTTGTCAGTTCATATGGTGTAGTTTTAATTCATTTAAATACTGTGTGTTAGGTTTAAAAACGTTTAAAAATCATTTGAAATGTGGAGTTTCCTTTTCTTATTCTTTTTGTTGAAACTTTAGAAACCGTTGAGGCGGAGCCAGAGCTTATTTAAGGGGTGAGCCTGCAGGCCAGGCTCATTCTTTTGCTGCCCTTCGACGACGACAGTCGCTTTTTCTGCAGCGGGCTTATTTTAGTTTTGAGTGTGCCCAGGCCTGAAGAAGACCACAATTGGTCGAAACGTCGCCACAGTGGCACACGATTAGTTTTTTTTGAGCCCTTTTCAGGGCATTTTTGGTTTTTTGAACCCTTTTCAGGGCGTTTTTAGTTTTTAAGAGTTTTATTCTCTTTTTTTGATTTTTCTAAAAAATAAAAAAATTAAAAAAATTAAAAAACATAAAAAAACAAAAAAATATTGAAAAAACTTTACTTGGCCCTCCATCATGGATGATGAGGGGTGGCAGCAGGTCCGCTATGGGAGGAGGGGTCGCTCCCGTATGCGGCCCGACACTTATCGACCCCAATCTCGAGACCAGGACTGGTTTTTAGGGGACCGGGGTGGGAGGGGCCCAGGAGGGAAGGACCGTGCATTCCTTGGTCCCCCTCAGGGGGGACGGGGCCATTACCATTATCCTAACCAGCCTGTGCCTCCCTTCGAAAGGGTTCCTTCCTTCCCGTGTCGTCTTCCTCCCATGCCGCCAAGGGATTGGGTGCCACAACAAAGGTCCTATGCGGAGGTGGTTCGCCATGCCAACCCCGGATGGGGGGGCAATGCCGGGGATGATGGTTTTGTCCGGCGACCTTGGTTTAGGCAGCAGGAGAGGTTTCCTCAGCCGATGAGACAGCAGAGAAACACGTCTGTGGACCCCAAATTTGGGGCATTGGTGCGACAATTGAAAAAGATTATTAAGGTTGTGCACCATTTACGAAATGTCAATGGAGAGAGGTCTCCACCCCAAATGATCTCCCGAATGGTGGACATGTTGGCTGGTGTTATTAAGCCAGCAGCCCCAAACGCCAAGACGGCTGACATGATCCTTGGTAATGCCAAAAACTGGGGCCATGCCACCATGTTGATTCTTCAGGATCATTATGAAACTGCCTTGCAGGTGGCGTTGGGGGGTTTGGTTTTGGATGCAGATGTGGACTGGAAGGTGGCCTTTGACGTTGCAACACGGTGGACTCGGCGTAACTTGCCACGGTTGCCTCAGGACGTGGTGGAGCATGCTGAAGCCTTGGTGGCAGCTGCCATGGGTCCGGATGGTAGCCCTCAAACGGGTGGGACAACCGGGTCAACCATTACAGAACCACAACAGGGTGACGGACCCGTAGAGAGGAACGCACCCACACGGGGTATATTGACAAGCAGGAACACACAAGAGGATCCTTCCCGGGTGGCCTTTGAGGAGGAGGTGGTTGCAACACACCAACAATCCACTCGTACAGATGGGGAACAGGGGGAACAAGGGGCAATGCGGAGGCAGGAGGACAGTCCGACTGAAGTTAACTCTTGGGACCAGATTGGGACGGAGTCCTCACCGCTTGGAGGCGCCCACCCTCGGCCACTGAGGGACCGGAGGGTCCGTGGGGGGGATCCGAGTGTGGATAAGTCGGGGGCCGCGGAACCGCCGGTCCGACTTCCTGCGGGAGTCGTCACGGTTGACGCTCAAGTCCACGGGGATCCGAAAGATGAGTCAGTTGAAGCGGTTGGTCTGTTGGACTTTGATTTAGCTCTGGAGGAGCAGAGTGGGGTGTCTACCCCACAACCTCACATGTTGGGACTGACGGGAAAGATCAGGACGGCCCGGACAAGGATTAGCCCTTTGTCAGCCCGCTCCCGGCGGATGAGTTCCAGACTGAAAGGGAAAGTCTTTAAGAAAAGTGAACCGGGACACAGCACAGGCCGTGGTTGCACGTTGGTCGGCGGAATTTAACTTATAATTTGATTTGTTGTATAAACTGTGAAATGAAAAAGTATGTCGGAGGGACGAAGAACACGATTGGGTTGAGAATGTAGATGACGTTCTACACAAAACACAAACCCAGACTCCTTTGGTTGACCATTTTATTTCACACGGATTCAAAGCACTTCGAATGGCAGTGAGTTTAGTTTGGAGGCCAGGACCGAACTTGTCCGGCCTAGGAGTCTGGCTTACGTTTGATTTTGCCCTAACCCCGTGCTATTTCCTTACCCCTGTCCCAACCCCTTCCCCATTCCTGTTCCTACCCCATTCCCTGTCCTAACCCCATTTCCTATCCTAACCCCGTTCCCTCTTCCTACCCCCACCTGCTTCCCTTACCCTAATCCTAACCCCTTCCCTGTCCTGACCCTAACCCCAGCCCATGTCCTAACCCCAATCCTTTTCCCTTACCCTAACCCTAACCATTCCCTTGTTCCTAATCCTAACCCTATCCCCTATCCTGTTTCCTTACCCTAACCCTAACCACTTCCCACTCCTAGCCCTAACCCTAACCTATCGTCCTAACCCCTGTCCTATATCCTAACCCTAATCCCCTTCCCTATTCTTACTCCTATTCCTAACCCTAGTCCCATCCCCTTCCCCTTTCCCCCGTCCCCCACTATTTTGTTAAATACTTGGTGGAACATGTGTACAAAAATGTGTAAAAAACAAAAAAATAATAAAAACAAAAAAATAAATAAATAAATTAATAAATACTTGTCATGGATGTGTAAATATTAAGTTTAAAACCTTTTCTGTAAATAGTAATTTTATTTTATGTATATACACGCCATTTAGTTCTTGTCAGTTCATATGGTGTAGTTTTAATTCATTTAAATACTGTGTGTTAGGTTTAAAAACGTTTAAAAATCATTTGAAATGTGGAGTTTCCTTTTCTTATTCTTTTTGTTGAAACTTTAGAAACCGTTGAGGCGGAGCCAGAGCTTATTTAAGGGGTGAGCCTGCAGGCCAGGCTCATTCTTTTGCTGCCCTTCGACGACGACAGTCGCTTTTTCTGCAGCGGGCTTATTTTAGTTTTGAGTGTGCCCAGGCCTGAAGAAGACCACAATTGGTCGAAACGTCGCCACAGTGGCACACGATTAGTTTTTTTTGAGCCCTTTTCAGGGCATTTTTGGTTTTTTGAACCCTTTTCAGGGCGTTTTTAGTTTTTAAGAGTTTTATTCTCTTTTTTTGATTTTTCTAAAAAATAAAAAAATTAAAAAAATTAAAAAACATAAAAAAACAAAAAAATATTGAAAAAACTTTACTTGGCCCTCCATCATGGATGATGAGGGGTGGCAGCAGGTCCGCTATGGGAGGAGGGGTCGCTCCCGTATGCGGCCCGACACTTATCGACCCCAATCTCGAGACCAGGACTGGTTTTTAGGGGACCGGGGTGGGAGGGGCCCAGGAGGGAAGGACCGTGCATTCCTTGGTCCCCCTCAGGGGGGACGGGGCCATTACCATTATCCTAACCAGCCTGTGCCTCCCTTCGAAAGGGTTCCTTCCTTCCCGTGTCGTCTTCCTCCCATGCCGCCAAGGGATTGGGTGCCACAACAAAGGTCCTATGCGGAGGTGGTTCGCCATGCCAACCCCGGATGGGGGGGCAATGCCGGGGATGATGGTTTTGTCCGGCGACCTTGGTTTAGGCAGCAGGAGAGGTTTCCTCAGCCGATGAGACAGCAGAGAAACACGTCTGTGGACCCCAAATTTGGGGCATTGGTGCGACAATTGAAAAAGATTATTAAGGTTGTGCACCATTTACGAAATGTCAATGGAGAGAGGTCTCCACCCCAAATGATCTCCCGAATGGTGGACATGTTGGCTGGTGTTATTAAGCCAGCAGCCCCAAACGCCAAGACGGCTGACATGATCCTTGGTAATGCCAAAAACTGGGGCCATGCCACCATGTTGATTCTTCAGGATCATTATGAAACTGCCTTGCAGGTGGCGTTGGGGGGTTTGGTTTTGGATGCAGATGTGGACTGGAAGGTGGCCTTTGACGTTGCAACACGGTGGACTCGGCGTAACTTGCCACGGTTGCCTCAGGACGTGGTGGAGCATGCTGAAGCCTTGGTGGCAGCTGCCATGGGTCCGGATGGTAGCCCTCAAACGGGTGGGACAACCGGGTCAACCATTACAGAACCACAACAGGGTGACGGACCCGTAGAGAGGAACGCACCCACACGGGGTATATTGACAAGCAGGAACACACAAGAGGATCCTTCCCGGGTGGCCTTTGAGGAGGAGGTGGTTGCAACACACCAACAATCCACTCGTACAGATGGGGAACAGGGGGAACAAGGGGCAATGCGGAGGCAGGAGGACAGTCCGACTGAAGTTAACTCTTGGGACCAGATTGGGACGGAGTCCTCACCGCTTGGAGGCGCCCACCCTCGGCCACTGAGGGACCGGAGGGTCCGTGGGGGGGATCCGAGTGTGGATAAGTCGGGGGCCGCGGAACCGCCGGTCCGACTTCCTGCGGGAGTCGTCACGGTTGACGCTCAAGTCCACGGGGATCCGAAAGATGAGTCAGTTGAAGCGGTTGGTCTGTTGGACTTTGATTTAGCTCTGGAGGAGCAGAGTGGGGTGTCTACCCCACAACCTCACATGTTGGGACTGACGGGAAAGATCAGGACGGCCCGGACAAGGATTAGCCCTTTGTCAGCCCGCTCCCGGCGGATGAGTTCCAGACTGAAAGGGAAAGTCTTTAAGAAAAGTGAACCGGGACACAGCACAGGCCGTGGTTGCACGTTGGTCGGCGGAATTTAACTTATAATTTGATTTGTTGTATAAACTGTGAAATGAAAAAGTATGTCGGAGGGACGAAGAACACGATTGGGTTGAGAATGTAGATGACGTTCTACACAAAACACAAACCCAGACTCCTTTGGTTGACCATTTTATTTCACACGGATTCAAAGCACTTCGAATGGCAGTGAGTTTAGTTTGGAGGCCAGGACCGAACTTGTCCGGCCTAGGAGTCTGGCTTACGTTTGATTTTGCCCTAACCCCGTGCTATTTCCTTACCCCTGTCCCAACCCCTTCCCCATTCCTGTTCCTACCCCATTCCCTGTCCTAACCCCATTTCCTATCCTAACCCCGTTCCCTCTTCCTACCCCCACCTGCTTCCCTTACCCTAATCCTAACCCCTTCCCTGTCCTGACCCTAACCCCAGCCCATGTCCTAACCCCAATCCTTTTCCCTTACCCTAACCCTAACCATTCCCTTGTTCCTAATCCTAACCCTATCCCCTATCCTGTTTCCTTACCCTAACCCTAACCACTTCCCACTCCTAGCCCTAACCCTAACCTATCGTCCTAACCCCTGTCCTATATCCTAACCCTAATCCCCTTCCCTATTCTTACTCCTATTCCTAACCCTAGTCCCATCCCCTTCCCCTTTCCCCCGTCCCCCACTATTTTGTTAAATACTTGGTGGAACATGTGTACAAAAATGTGTAAAAAACAAAAAAATAATAAAAACAAAAAAATAAATAAATAAATTAATAAATACTTGTCATGGATGTGTAAATATTAAGTTTAAAACCTTTTCTGTAAATAGTAATTTTATTTTATGTATATACACGCCATTTAGTTCTTGTCAGTTCATATGGTGTAGTTTTAATTCATTTAAATACTGTGTGTTAGGTTTAAAAACGTTTAAAAATCATTTGAAATGTGGAGTTTCCTTTTCTTATTCTTTTTGTTGAAACTTTAGAAACCGTTGAGGCGGAGCCAGAGCTTATTTAAGGGGTGAGCCTGCAGGCCAGGCTCATTCTTTTGCTGCCCTTCGACGACGACAGTCGCTTTTTCTGCAGCGGGCTTATTTTAGTTTTGAGTGTGCCCAGGCCTGAAGAAGACCACAATTGGTCGAAACGTCGCCACAGTGGCACACGATTAGTTTTTTTTGAGCCCTTTTCAGGGCATTTTTGGTTTTTTGAACCCTTTTCAGGGCGTTTTTAGTTTTTAAGAGTTTTATTCTCTTTTTTTGATTTTTCTAAAAAATAAAAAAATTAAAAAAATTAAAAAACATAAAAAAACAAAAAAATATTGAAAAAACTTTACTTGGCCCTCCATCATGGATGATGAGGGGTGGCAGCAGGTCCGCTATGGGAGGAGGGGTCGCTCCCGTATGCGGCCCGACACTTATCGACCCCAATCTCGAGACCAGGACTGGTTTTTAGGGGACCGGGGTGGGAGGGGCCCAGGAGGGAAGGACCGTGCATTCCTTGGTCCCCCTCAGGGGGGACGGGGCCATTACCATTATCCTAACCAGCCTGTGCCTCCCTTCGAAAGGGTTCCTTCCTTCCCGTGTCGTCTTCCTCCCATGCCGCCAAGGGATTGGGTGCCACAACAAAGGTCCTATGCGGAGGTGGTTCGCCATGCCAACCCCGGATGGGGGGGCAATGCCGGGGATGATGGTTTTGTCCGGCGACCTTGGTTTAGGCAGCAGGAGAGGTTTCCTCAGCCGATGAGACAGCAGAGAAACACGTCTGTGGACCCCAAATTTGGGGCATTGGTGCGACAATTGAAAAAGATTATTAAGGTTGTGCACCATTTACGAAATGTCAATGGAGAGAGGTCTCCACCCCAAATGATCTCCCGAATGGTGGACATGTTGGCTGGTGTTATTAAGCCAGCAGCCCCAAACGCCAAGACGGCTGACATGATCCTTGGTAATGCCAAAAACTGGGGCCATGCCACCATGTTGATTCTTCAGGATCATTATGAAACTGCCTTGCAGGTGGCGTTGGGGGGTTTGGTTTTGGATGCAGATGTGGACTGGAAGGTGGCCTTTGACGTTGCAACACGGTGGACTCGGCGTAACTTGCCACGGTTGCCTCAGGACGTGGTGGAGCATGCTGAAGCCTTGGTGGCAGCTGCCATGGGTCCGGATGGTAGCCCTCAAACGGGTGGGACAACCGGGTCAACCATTACAGAACCACAACAGGGTGACGGACCCGTAGAGAGGAACGCACCCACACGGGGTATATTGACAAGCAGGAACACACAAGAGGATCCTTCCCGGGTGGCCTTTGAGGAGGAGGTGGTTGCAACACACCAACAATCCACTCGTACAGATGGGGAACAGGGGGAACAAGGGGCAATGCGGAGGCAGGAGGACAGTCCGACTGAAGTTAACTCTTGGGACCAGATTGGGACGGAGTCCTCACCGCTTGGAGGCGCCCACCCTCGGCCACTGAGGGACCGGAGGGTCCGTGGGGGGGATCCGAGTGTGGATAAGTCGGGGGCCGCGGAACCGCCGGTCCGACTTCCTGCGGGAGTCGTCACGGTTGACGCTCAAGTCCACGGGGATCCGAAAGATGAGTCAGTTGAAGCGGTTGGTCTGTTGGACTTTGATTTAGCTCTGGAGGAGCAGAGTGGGGTGTCTACCCCACAACCTCACATGTTGGGACTGACGGGAAAGATCAGGACGGCCCGGACAAGGATTAGCCCTTTGTCAGCCCGCTCCCGGCGGATGAGTTCCAGACTGAAAGGGAAAGTCTTTAAGAAAAGTGAACCGGGACACAGCACAGGCCGTGGTTGCACGTTGGTCGGCGGAATTTAACTTATAATTTGATTTGTTGTATAAACTGTGAAATGAAAAAGTATGTCGGAGGGACGAAGAACACGATTGGGTTGAGAATGTAGATGACGTTCTACACAAAACACAAACCCAGACTCCTTTGGTTGACCATTTTATTTCACACGGATTCAAAGCACTTCGAATGGCAGTGAGTTTAGTTTGGAGGCCAGGACCGAACTTGTCCGGCCTAGGAGTCTGGCTTACGTTTGATTTTGCCCTAACCCCGTGCTATTTCCTTACCCCTGTCCCAACCCCTTCCCCATTCCTGTTCCTACCCCATTCCCTGTCCTAACCCCATTTCCTATCCTAACCCCGTTCCCTCTTCCTACCCCCACCTGCTTCCCTTACCCTAATCCTAACCCCTTCCCTGTCCTGACCCTAACCCCAGCCCATGTCCTAACCCCAATCCTTTTCCCTTACCCTAACCCTAACCATTCCCTTGTTCCTAATCCTAACCCTATCCCCTATCCTGTTTCCTTACCCTAACCCTAACCACTTCCCACTCCTAGCCCTAACCCTAACCTATCGTCCTAACCCCTGTCCTATATCCTAACCCTAATCCCCTTCCCTATTCTTACTCCTATTCCTAACCCTAGTCCCATCCCCTTCCCCTTTCCCCCGTCCCCCACTATTTTGTTAAATACTTGGTGGAACATGTGTACAAAAATGTGTAAAAAACAAAAAAATAATAAAAACAAAAAAATAAATAAATAAATTAATAAATACTTGTCATGGATGTGTAAATATTAAGTTTAAAACCTTTTCTGTAAATAGTAATTTTATTTTATGTATATACACGCCATTTAGTTCTTGTCAGTTCATATGGTGTAGTTTTAATTCATTTAAATACTGTGTGTTAGGTTTAAAAACGTTTAAAAATCATTTGAAATGTGGAGTTTCCTTTTCTTATTCTTTTTGTTGAAACTTTAGAAACCGTTGAGGCGGAGCCAGAGCTTATTTAAGGGGTGAGCCTGCAGGCCAGGCTCATTCTTTTGCTGCCCTTCGACGACGACAGTCGCTTTTTCTGCAGCGGGCTTATTTTAGTTTTGAGTGTGCCCAGGCCTGAAGAAGACCACAATTGGTCGAAACGTCGCCACAGTGGCACACGATTAGTTTTTTTTGAGCCCTTTTCAGGGCATTTTTGGTTTTTTGAACCCTTTTCAGGGCGTTTTTAGTTTTTAAGAGTTTTATTCTCTTTTTTTGATTTTTCTAAAAAATAAAAAAATTAAAAAAATTAAAAAACATAAAAAAACAAAAAAATATTGAAAAAACTTTACTTGGCCCTCCATCATGGATGATGAGGGGTGGCAGCAGGTCCGCTATGGGAGGAGGGGTCGCTCCCGTATGCGGCCCGACACTTATCGACCCCAATCTCGAGACCAGGACTGGTTTTTAGGGGACCGGGGTGGGAGGGGCCCAGGAGGGAAGGACCGTGCATTCCTTGGTCCCCCTCAGGGGGGACGGGGCCATTACCATTATCCTAACCCTAACCCCCCTAACCCCTAACCCCTAACCCTAACCCTACCCTAACCCTAACCCTAACCCTAACCCTAACCCTACCCTAACCCCCTAACCCCTAACCCCCTAACCCTAACCCCTAACCCTAACCCCCTAACCCTGGCCCTAATCCCACCCACTTGAATACTAATTTGTCCCAAAACCCTTAAAAAATGAGCCCCAACCCATATTCTGGCCCTAACCCTAACCACTCCATTAATCTGGCCCTAACCCTAACCTAATTAACCAAAACCCTTAAAAAATGAGCCCCAACCCATATTCTGGCCCTAACCCTAACCACTCCATTGATCTGGCCCTAACCCTAACCTAATTAACCTTAATCTGGCCCCAACCCTATTCCTTACTTTAGCCCCAACCCACGTGACAAACCCTAACCACTTAATGTTCTGGCCTTAACCCTAATTAATTGGGTTCATAATTCATAATTAAATATTTTTTGATTTGGCCCTAACCCTAATTACTGGATAAAAATTACTTACAATTAATTAAAAACACTCAATTCATGACTTACAACACAATACTACATACACAATAATAAAAAAATACAGTAGACATGGTTAAATGTGGTTAAAAAATTGTTTCTACGATTATAAATTATTTACATGGTTAAAAAGTTAAAATCTTTCTAAAAATATGTTTTTGCCAGTGAGGAGTGATTAAAAAATACATTTGTAAAAATTCTTTTCGAAAAATTAAAAGCGAAAGGGTAAAAACACTAATTTGGCTTTCTAAAACTAAATTCAAACTGGAAAAAAGTGGGAGGGTATAAATAGAAGGGGATGGCACTCGCTGCTCATTTCATTCCAAACTACCGGACAGAGCAGACCTCTGAGAGCAAGCCTGTTTCCCATTTATTTTAGTGTGTGCCTGGCCTGAAGAAGACCTTCACAGGTCGAAACGTTGCCACATAGGCACACAAATTCATATTCATTTGGCCTATTGTAATTTGATTTCTTTTTTCTTTAATAACTAAAAGGTTTTTTTCAAAACCAATTCATTTTTTGATTTTATTTCTTTAAAAATTTAAGTTAAAAATTACATATTTAAGTTAAAGCTTTAAAAATTTACTTTAAAAATTTAATTTAAATTTGGTAGAAAAACCAATTAAAAAAACACTCGCCTCCATCCAACTCACCATGGTTGGATGGACTTCTGACTGGACCCTGGTGCGCCATGGCGGACGCCGTGGACAATCCAAGGTCCAGGCCCCTTACCGAGGGATGGCCCGTGCACCGCCCGCCTCCAATTGGAGGAGGGGCCCAAACACTCATCCTAACCCTAACCCTACCCTTTCAATTTCCCCTAACCCTAACCCTAACACCTAACCCCCCTAACCCTAACCCCTACCCTAACCCCCTAACCCTAACCCCCTAACCCTAACCCTATACCCTTTCGGGAATGTTTGTGAGACTCAAATTTGTGCGAAATAGGGTGAAAAAGACTATTTTTGAAATCAAACAAGTTTTTTCACCGCACACAACCAATTGCATTTATCTCATATTTTGTGCGAGATGCGGTAAGCAATACATTGGACAAACCAAAAATTCAATCCTTCTTAGAATGACCCAACATAGATTTAATGTGAGAAACCAAAAGAATGTTCACATTCCGTTAGTTCACCATTTTGTTTTGCATGGCTTACAATCAGTCAGAGTGTCGGGAATCCAAAGCAACTCTTCCTGGACGGAAGTAGAGAGAAAGAAATTAGAAAGGCGTTGGATCTATTGGCTAGATACCAAACAACCTCATGGATTAAATATTAAAAGCAATTGAAATCTGAAGGTAAATTAAGCCCCACCCAAACACTGAATCCTAACCCTAACCAATTTGGCCCTAATCCCACCCACTTG
This sequence comes from Copadichromis virginalis, assembly GCF_057382275.1. Classification (NCBI taxonomy): domain Eukaryota; kingdom Metazoa; phylum Chordata; class Actinopteri; order Cichliformes; family Cichlidae; genus Copadichromis; species Copadichromis virginalis. Next base: position 43,504,863 of record NC_140631.1, on the reverse strand, counting down.
AATACTAATTTGTCCCAAAACCCTTAAAAAATGAGCCCCAACCCATATTCTGGCCCTAACCCTAACCACTCCATTAATCTGGCCCTAACCCTAACCTAATTAACCAAAACCCTTAAAAAATGAGCCCCAACCCATATTCTGGCCCTAACCCTAACCACTCCATTAATCTGGCCCTAACCCTAACCTAATTAACCTTAATCTGGCCCCAACCCTATTCCTTACTTTAGCCCCAACCCACGTGACAAACCCTAACCACTTGATGTTCTGGCCTTAACCCTAATTAATTGGGTTCATAATTCATAATTAAATATTTTTTGATTTGGCCCTAACCCTAATTACTAGATAAAACTTATTTACAATTAATTAAAAACACTCAATTCATGACTTACAACAAAATACTACATACACAATAATAAAAAAATACAGTAGACGTGGTTAAATGTGGTTAAAAAATTGTTTCTACGATTATAAATTATTTACATGGTTAAAAAGTTAAAATCTTTCTAAAAATATGTTTTTGCCAGTGAGGAGTGATTAAAAAATACATTTGTAAAAATTCTATTCGAAAAATTAAAAGCGAAAGGGTAAAAACACTAATTTGGCTTTCTAAAACTAAATTCAAACTGAAAAAAAGTGGGAGGGTATAAATAGAAGGGGAAGGCACTCGCTGCTCATTTCATTCCAAGCCATCGGACAGAGCAGACCTCTGAGAGCAAGCCTGTTTTTCATTTGTTTTTCTGTGTGCCTGGCCTGAAGAAGACCTTCACAGGTCGAAACGTTGCCACATAGGCACACAAATTCATATTCATTTGGCCTATTATAATTTGATTTCTTTTTTCTTTAATAACTAAAAGGTTTTTTTCAAAACCAATTCATTTTTTGATTTTATTTCTTTAAAAATTTAAGTTAAAAATTACATATTTAAGTTACAGCTTTAAAAATTTACTTTAAACATTTAATTTAAATTTGGTAGAAAAACCAATTAAAAAAACACTCGCCTCCATCCAACTCACCATGGTTGGTTGGACTTCTGACTGGACCCTGGTGCGCCATGGCGGACGCCGTGGACAATCCAAGGTCCAGGCCCCTTACCGAGGGATGGCCCGTGCACCGCCCGCCTCCAATTGGAGGAGGGGCCCAAACACTCATCCTAACCCCCCTAACCCCTAACCCTAACCCTACCCTAACCCCCTAACCCTAAAAAAAAAAAAAAAAAAAAAAAAAAAAAAAAAAAATATACAAAGACTACTTGTCAACATTGAGTATGTTTTCCTGATTGCCATAAGTCCCCATGACAGAACTGCATGGAGGTTGTTTTGAATAGAGTGTAACACTAACAGTGTGAGGTTACATTATAATTACTAACTGCATGGAGTGTGATTATTGTTGAAAATGAATAAGAAAATCAAAAACGATAAAAAACCTTTTCTCTTGGAGGTCACATCCCCTCCAGGGAGTCATGGGAGAAATATGGCTTTGGGACCTTTTATAGTATTGGTGACAGTGCTGGAACTTTCAATGAGTCTGCCTTATGGCCTGGGGGGAATAAAGACATTGGGGGACGGTTTTATGATTTGACAACATATGGAAGAAGGTACAAGACGCACCCAAGAAGAAGAGGAGTATGCTGGAGAGAAGGAGAAGAGCGGAGTAAGTGGAGATGGGATGCTTCAGTAATTCCTAGGACCGTGCACCAAAGTTTGAATTAAAAAACATCTAAGCTATAGTTTCCTAATACCTAACTAGCCTGTGCCAGGAATTTTTATCTGACATCCATCCACGATTCCTAAAAAGGACCTCTCAATAAACAGACTGACTACTCCTTGAAACATAAAACAGCATCTCCTTGGGACAAATGGAGATTACTGAGTTTATTGAATTGTTTTTTTCAAAAAGATCTAATAATCTGAATTTAACAATTTCTTTTTTTGTATCTTCATTGGTATAACGGCTGTCCTAGTGCAATAAGATAAGCAGCCTTTTAAGTTGTGGTTTTCGTTGATTGTTTATGCAATTACTCTTAAAAAACCATTCTTAATATAGGGTCCTTATTATTATGGGTTGCCTTACATAGCCGTTTTATTTTTGGAATGAAGGTGAATATGGGTTGATTGTTTATTTAGTTTTTATAGATTTTTCTATGTATTTTTTTTCTTTTTTCTTTCCCTGTTTTTCACGTTCCTGCTCCGGATGTTACCCGTTGTCGGGTTCTCCCCCTGGTCCGCGACAGCCCTAAGACTCCCTCCGGACCCCACCCCCTTACCTAGTTTTTATTATAATTTTCTCTCCATCCCCATTTGACCTATATTTTTCTTAATTTTAGTTTTTTTCCATCCCTTTTGCTTTTCAGAAGATATTATTTTGTGTTCACCTTCCTTCTTATAAAATAATGTCTTTTTATAAGTCTACATATATACATATATTTTATTAAACCATCCTCAGCAGGATGTTGTTTTTAATCATAACAGATTATATCATGGTTTTATATTCTTTTTATATTTTTTTATGGTTATTTTAATTTTCTCTTATTAATTCCATATGATATTTTAAAGGTTTTTATTCTCATTTTTAATATCGTTGTTCTTTTAGAGAGAGGCCTGGACACCTTTTATTGGGGAGGGATTTGGTCACATGTAATACCCATGTAACCTATGATTACCAATCCTGGGAGGGGCCCAGGACTTGGGCATCTCCCAGGAAATGTTTTTAAATGCCTCGCTCCTTCCGGACACCCAGTAGCATGTATCCCTCTGAAGAAGCGGTAACTCCGCGAAACGTCAGGGAACGCTAGACCAAACTTAATGGAAGAAAGGCGACTTTTTTTAGCCCTTCCAGAGATGGGCAGCAAGTAACTTTGTTTAGCCCAGTCACATGAAAGACTATTTTTAATTGACAAACTTTTTTTACAACTGTAAAGTGGGGAGTTTTTATTTCACCTGTAGTAAAGTGACCGTGAACTCTAAACGGGAGGTGAGAGGTGGCGTTGGATCTGAGCGAGGCATCGGTTTGTGCACCTAAACCCTCTTGTCTTTTGAGTCTTCACCGACCAACAGACACTGACGCGGGGACGCCCGTGGTCGGTGGGACTACCATAGTGTTCGGGTCCAGGATGGAGGCACACCGGTCGGAAACGCCACAACTGCCAGAAAACGACTTGCAGGATGGCGGGTGGACGTTTCCACGCCACCAGCGAAGAGCACGGATGAGGCAGAGATCACTGAGCCTGAATCGAGTGGTCCAACAAACACAAAGAAACTCAGGTGAGCTCCCCACTGACAAATATAAGGTACAAAACAATAACTTTGAAACCTTAGGTGAAAGTTTGTCTGGTGATGGTCTGGCTACGCATGCTGGGGGTCGGGAGGGGACGAGGCACGGGGAGGGATGGGGTCGCCCGAACATGAGACGTGTCAGACAACAAGGAGGACAAGATGCTCCCGCACCAAAGCGTGCACTTGATACCGACACAAGGAAGAGTGCGAAGAATATATTCAAATTAATACGGACAGTACACCATAAAAGTGTGATTGAAGAATCACGCGACACGGGCTTGTACCCCAGGGGTATGATAAAACAGGTGTCCAGGCTCTCTAGTTTTATAAAACCGGCTGTGCCCACAGAACAAGTTAGGAGGCAACTTGATCAAAACACAGACTCTTGGATGTCTAAAAATTTAGATATTCTTTATGACCATTATGCCACTGTCATTGAATCTTTAAAGGAAACTAGAAAGACTGAGGTGTCATTTCAGGTGGCAAAGACGTGGGCTTTTAAAAGATACGGGGCTCGCTTACGTGTTTCTACAATGTCAACAGTTGAAACTCTGCTTAAATCGTCAGGGGAAGAGGGTGGAGGGAGGGCCCGTTCGGAGGCCGGCCACACACGGGAACAGAACACAGTACAGAGGGGGGGAAGATCGGGGGTAATGCCGATTGATCTGAGAGATGATAATGAATTTCCGCCCTTACCTACAGTGGTTAAAAACCAGACTGCTAGTAGCAGTAATATACAAAATGTTTCCTATCAGAAAAACCTATCGTTGGGAAAAAGGAAAACTATTGTAGAAGAGCTGAATGAGCTTCAGACTGTGAATGCCCGTGCGCCGGCCACCGCGGGAACTCTCCCGAAGGGGAGAAATGTAGATGGGGGGAAGACGGGAGAGGGTGGGAGTAGGGTGGAGACAACAGCCAGAATTAGATCAAACGTGGTGGTTGATTTAGATGAAACCGATGACATTCTGCCTGCCTCTTTGTGCTCTCCCCCTGTGCGTCCTAGAAATATTGTGCGCTGTGACTTGCCCTTAACGGCCGCGAACAGGTTGACATCTGAGCCTGCCACCCCTTCAGTTTCCTGCTCCACGTCTCGCGCAGGAGACCGGACGAATGGTCCGGACCCTATAATGAAACAACAAAAGCGAGTAAAAATCCAAACCTCTGCTAAAACAGGTGACAAGGTAGTGGGTGAAATGACGATTGAGGCCCTGCAACAGCAGGAGCCGGCGGGAAACCTGAGCAGTGACTCATTGGACCGCTCTGATCCCCACTATTATAATATTAAGAGTAATTTTCACCTGAATGAGGAGGATAATGAGAGCGAGGGCTCGGTGGCAGAATTTAAAACCGTGCGGCAAATAAAGCAGAGGGAGTCTCATAGCGGGCGCGGGCTTACAGGAAAGGGAGAGCCGGTCGGGGCGGAGGCGGAGACGAGGGGCGCAGAGGGGGGTTACTATACACCTACGTACCATCGGGCGAGACCTAGTAGGAAATTACAGGATTGGAGAATTAAAGTTGATAAACCGGTAGTTTTCTTGGGGGACTCCAATCTAAATAGAATACCCCCCTTCGAGAATGATCAGATTCAGGTGGAGAGCTACCCGGGTGCGAACTTTTACCATTTCTTCAACCTGTTGGAAATGACGCCGGTGTGTGAAAATGCGGAAATGGTAATTTTGTCTGTAGGCCTTAACAATAAGGACCAGGATCCCCAGAAGACCTCAATTAAACAACTACGTAAGGTAGTGAATGGGGCGAAAGCCGTTTTTCCGAATGCGGACATTTTTGTAGCCCACATCCACTTTTCCAAATCACTGTCCAAACTCCAACAGACAAATCTCACTATGATCAATAACTTCATCAGTACACATTATAATTATTTACCTTGTATAGCACAACAACACTTCCATACCGTAGCTGATGGTATTCATTGGACAAGTGAGACTGCTAAAAAAATCTTTGACTGCTGGTGTGAAAGCCTGCGACTGAACGTGGGTTTAGAGGAGTGACAGAGCCGTGCACGGAGCAGCGGATTGAGGATAAGACTCCTGTTCCCCTGCCAGATTTAGATTGGTCCTCTCCCTCTAATGTGTTGAACCTTTCTAGACTTTTTGTCCCATCACCAACACAATTAGGTTTATTGGAGAAGGGCCTTACTTTCAGCCCAAAACCATTCAGCTTCTCCCGGGAGCTACTCCGACGTGACTTACATAATTACCATAGACGCTTAAAATTGAGAGATTATTTTGACAATGATGACTTTTGCAGGGAGCCCTTTATTCAGCCGTCTGTTTGGGAACCAGAGTGGGGCGCTTTGAGTGACTCGCTTAGAGATCTGATAAGGAGGGACATTCGGTCATTTCATTCCTTCTGTCCGCAGGTGGGTGGGGTAGGTGGGCTCTCGAGGGAGGAACGACAGGCGCTGAAGGATCTGAAAGAGAATGAGAACATTGTAATAAAACCGGCAGATAAAGGGTCCAAAATAATTATCATGGATAAACAGCAGTACAGGCTAGAGGCCCAAAGACAACTTGACAATACAAAATATTATAAATGTATCCCACATTCCATTCAACCCGAAGTACAACGGAACATCAGAAAGATCGTTTATTCATTGTATCATAATAAACATATCTCTGCTAAACAACGGGACTATTTATTGGGCCCTGATGATCCACGCCCGCGCTTATTCTACCTTCTGCCTAAAATCCATAAGAGCCCTGACACCTGGACCGTCAAATTTGAAGTCCCACCTGGGAGGCCGATCGTGTCGGATTGTAGTAGCGCTACGTACAATGTGTCGCAGTATATTGATTCGTTTCTCGGACCGCTGTCTAATAAACACCCGAGCTATCTTAAGGATACGTACCACTTTTTGGATATTATCCGCTCTATGCCAGTGCCCGCCAATGCATTTTTATTTACCATAGATATTGACAGTTTATATACAAATATCAATACGGAAATGGGTCTGAGGGCAGTCAGCAATATCTTCCGCCGATATCCAGAGGCTGCGCGTCCGGACGCGGAGATCTTAAAGCTGCTAGAAATATGCCTCGTTAATAATGACTTTCAGTTTGAAGATAAAATCTATTTGCAGATGGAGGGCACGGCGATGGGCCAAAGATATGCCCCTTCTTATGCGAACATTTACATGAGCGAATGGGAGAGAGAGGCTCTGGCCAAATGCCCGCTACAGCCGGTATTTTATTTGCGTTTCCTAGACGACATTGTGGGTGCGTGGACGCACGGGGAGGATGCTTTCCAGCAGTTTGTACAGATATTAAATACACATCACCCATCAATAAAGCTAAAATATGAATACAGCCATGTTGAGATTAACTTTTTAGATACGACGGTTTTTTTCGGGGAGGTGGGGGAAGAAGGGAGGAGGTTACATACGAGAGTTTACTTCAAGCCCACCGACACGCATGCGCTTTTACATAAATCAAGTTACCATCCACCTCATACGTTCCGAGGAATTGTAAAGTCACAAATATTGAGGTTTCATAGAATATGTAGTAGAAGGGAGGATTTCAATAATGCTACCCGCATATTGTTCAAGAGCCTGAAAGGGAGGGGATACTCACGGTCAATGTTGAGAAGAGTATATAAGAATACCCTCTCGAACCTCTGCTCTCAGAGAGCATGCAGGGAGGATGATGAAGGCACTCCCTTCGAGCCAAACGCCATCAGGGATGAAGCTGAAGGGGAGAACATCTTGCCCTTTGTCAGCACGTTCCACGTGAGCTCCAAATCCTTTCTTGACGGTATACAACAAAACCTTGATGATATGAAAGCTCGGGGCCGTACGTTTGAGGTCCGGTTTATTAAGGCCTTTAGGAAGAATCCCAGCTTGGGTGACCTTTTGGTTAGGGCCAAACTGGGGGGGAGAGAAAAAGAACCACCTGATATACTCAAAGGCTATTTAACATATAGCCATATGGTTAGCAATCCACACAGTGGGGCCACTTGGGCGACCACAGGCAGATTTTCTCTTGAAGTAAAAAATGTGATTTATGTGATACGGTGTAAGCGGTGTGGATTAATGTATGTGGGGGAAACTGGGGCCTGTTTGAGAGCACGCCTGCAGCAACACCTGTATGCGATACGGGCGGATCAACCGCGCTCCACAGTGGCAATTCACTTCAGGGAACATACAGAGGATGCCCTGAGCATCATGGGTCTACAGGCCAATCCAGGCTGGTCAGTCGGTCAGCGGAGGAGAATGGAGAGGATATGGACTGACAGGTTGAAAACTTATAGGCCAACAGGCCTGAATGTGCCTGTCTGAGAAACAACTACAGACTCTCCGGTTAATGGTTATTTTGAATAATTTGTTTTGGGTGTAGAATTTTTAGTATTTGGTATTTCTTTGATGTTGTCAATATTAAGTATATGTAGTATATGGTTTGGAATAATCAATTAAGACTCCAATGTCTGAGGGAGGGAGAATCCTTAGAATTACAGGTCAGGCTGTGAAAGTATGGTGAGAAATAAAGAAAGTTCAAAAAGAAAAAATGGTCTGGAAACCTGTTGTTTGTTTTATAACATAGAAGTTCTGTGAACAGATCATATGGGTATTTCTAAGCAAAATGTCACCAAAAAAAAAAAAAAAAAAAAAAAAAAAAAAAAAAAAAAAAAAAAAAAAAAAATACAAAGACTACTTGTCAACATTGAGTATGTTTTCCTGATTGCCATAAGTCCCCATGACAGAACTGCATGGAGGTTGTTTTGAATAGAGTGTAACACTAACAGTGTGAGGTTACATTATAATTACTAACTGCATGGAGTGTGATTATTGTTGAAAATGAATAAGAAAATCAAAAACGATAAAAAACCTTTTCTCTTGGAGGTCACATCCCCTCCAGGGAGTCATGGGAGAAATATGGCTTTGGGACCTTTTATAGTATTGGTGACAGTGCTGGAACTTTCAATGAGTCTGCCTTATGGCCTGGGGGGAATAAAGACATTGGGGGACGGTTTTATGATTGACAACAATGGAAGAAGGTACAAGACGCACCCAAGAAGAAGAGGAGTATGCTGGAGAGAAGGAGAAGAGCGGAGTAAGTGGAGATGGGATGCTTCAGTAATTCCTAGGACCGTGCACCAAAGTTTGAATTAAAAAACATCTAAGCTATAGTTTCCTAATACCTAACTAGCCTGTGCCAGGAATTTGTATCTGACATCCATCCACGATCCCTAAAAGGACCTCTTAGTAAACAGACTGACTACTCCTTGAAACATAAAACAGCATCTCCTTGGGACAAATGGAGATTACTGAGTTCATTGAATTGTTTTTTTTCAAAAAGATCTAATAATCTGAATTTAACAATTTCTTTGTTTGTATCTTCATTGTGTATAACCTGTGGGATGAGCCTATCCAGGCCACTGGACCCTAAACCTAACCATTGTCTTAAGAAAGTGTCCCCAGAATGTGGATAATTTGGAGGATGGTCTTAACCAGACACATGGCCCTAAACCTAACCACCTTGGCTTGGCAGACACTATTAAAACTGGAGAATTAAAAGGGAGGATGACCCTGCCCAGGCCGTATGACCCTAAACTTAACATCTTGGGGGAAATATTAACAGTTGGTAACTGTATTTGGGAAACCTAAGCCTCATAGTGGGGAGTTAATTTCTTAAAAATGCCAAGCATTTGGGGTAAGGTGGCCATGAAATAAGAATTAATTTACCCTCTTATTTATTTTGAGGCCTCCGTTGACCGACTGGACCTTTTACCTGATTTCGTTGTAGTGAGGTCTTCCCCCCATCATCTATTGGGGAGTATAATGGCTGTCCTAGTGTAATAAGATAAACAGCCTTTTAAGTTGTGGTTTTCGTTGATTGTTTATGCAATTACTCTTAAAAAACCATTCTTAATATAGGGTCCTTGTTATTATGGGTTGCTTTACATAGCCTTTTTTATTTTTGGAATGAAGGTGAATATGGGTTGATTGTTTATTTAGTTTTTATAGATTTTTCTATGTATTTTCTTTTTTCTTTTCTTTCCCTGTTTTTCACGTTCCTGCTCCGGATGTTACCCGTTGTCGGGTTCTCCCCCTGGTCCGCGACAGCCCTAAGACTCCCTCCGGACCCCACCCCCTTACCTAGTTTTTATTATAATTTTCTCTCCATCCCCATTTGACTTATATTTTTCTTAATTTTAGTTTTTTTCCATCCCTCTTGCTTTTCAGAAGATATTATTTTGTGTTCACCTTCTTTCTTATAAAATAATGTCTTTTTATAAGTCTACATATATACATATATTTTATTAAACCATCCTCAGCAGGATGTTGTTTTTAATCATAACAGATTATATCATGGTTTTATATTCTTTTTATATTTTTTTATGGTTATTTTAATTTTCTCTTATTAATTCCATATGATATTTTAAAGGTTTTTATTCTTATTTTTAATATCGTTGTTCTTTTAGAGAGAGGCCTGGACACCTTTTATTGGGGAGGGATTTGGTCACATGTAATACCCATGTAACCTATGATTACCAATCCTGGGAGGGGCCCAGGACTTGGGCATCTCCCAGGAAATGTTTTTAAATGCCTCGCTCCTTCCGGACACCCAGTAGCATGTATCCCTCTGAAGAAGCGGTAACTCCGCGAAACGTCAGGGATGCTAGACTAAACTTATTGGAAGAAAGGCGACTTTTTTTAGCCCTTCCAGAGATGGGCAACAAGTAACTTTGTTTAGCCCAGTCATATGAAAGACTATTTTAATTGACAAACTTTTTACAACTGTAAAGTGGGGAGTTTTTATTTCACCTGTAGTGAAGTGACCGTGAAACTCTAAACGGGAAGTGAGAGGTGGCGTTGGATCTGAGCGAGGCATCGATTTGTGCACCTAAACCCTCTTGTTTTTTTGAGTCTTCACCGACCAATAGACACTGACGCGGGGACGCCCGTGGTCGGTGGGACTACCATATTGTTCGGGTCCAGGATGGAGGCACACCGGTCGGAAACGCCACAACTGCCAGAAAACGACATGCAGGATGGCGGGTGGACGTTTCCACGCCACCAGCGAAGAGCACGGAGGAGGCAGAGATCACTGAGCCTGAAGCGAGTGGTCCAACAAACACAAAGAAACTCAGGTGAGCTCCCCACTGACAAATATAAGGTACAAAACGATAACTTTGAAACCTTAGGTGAAAGTTTGTCTGGTGATGGTCTGGCTACGCATGCTGGGGGTCGGGAGGGGACGAGGCACGGGGAGGGATGGGGTCGCCCGAACATGAGACGTGTCAGACAACAAGGAGGACAAGATGCTCCCGCACCAAAGCGTGCACTTGATACCGACACAAGGAAGAGTGCGAAGAATATATTTAAATTAATACGGACAGTACACCATAAAAGTGTCATTGAAGAAGCACGCGACACGGGCTTATACCCCAGGGGTATGATAAAACAGGTGTCCAGGCTCTCTAGTTTTATAAAACCGGCTGTGCCCACAGAACAAGTTAGGAGGCAACTTGATCAAAACACAGACTCTTGGATGTCTAAAAACTTAGATATTCTTTATGATCATTATGCCACTGTCATTGAATCTTTAAAGGAAACTAGAAAGACTGAGGTGTCATTTCAGGTGGCAAAGACGTGGGCTTTTAAAAGATACGGGGCTCGCTTACGTGTTTCTACAATGTCAACAGTTGAAACTCTGCTTAAATCGTCAGGGGAAGAGGGTGGAGGGAGGGCCCGTTCGGAGGCCGGCCACACACGGGAACAGAATACAGTACAGAGGGAGGGAAGATCGGGGGTAATGCCGATTGATCTGAGAGATGATAATGAATTTCCGCCCTTACCTACAGTGGTTAAAAACCAGACTGCTAGTAGCAGTAATACACAAAATGTTTCCCATCAGAAAAACCTATCGTTGGGAAAAAGGAAAACTATTGTAGAAGAGCTGAATGAGCTGCAGACTGTGAATGCCCGTGCGCCGGCCACCGCGGGAGCTCTCCCGAAGGGGAGAAATGTAGATGGGGGGAAGACGGGAGAGGGTGGGAGTAGGGTGGAGACAACAGCCAGAATTAGATCAAACGTGGTGGTTGACTTAGATGAAACCGATGACATTCTGCCTGCCTCTTTGTGCTCTCCCCCTGTGTGTCCCAGAAATACTGTGCGCCGTGACTTGCCCTTAACGGCCGCGAACAGGTTGCCATCTGAGCCTGCCACCCCTTCAGTTTCTTGCTCCACGTCTCGCGCAGGAGACCGGACGAATGGTCCGGACCCTATAATGAAACAACAACAAAAGCGAGTAAAAATCCAAACCTCTGCTGAAACAGGTGATAAGGTAGTGGGTGAAATGACGATTGAGGCCCTGCAACAGCAGGAGCCGGCGGGAAACCTGAGCAGTGACTCATTGGACCGCTCTGATCCCCACTATTATAATATTAAGAGTAATTTTCACCTTAGCGAGGAGGATAATGAGAGCGATGGCTCGGTGGCAGAGTTCAAAACCGTGCGGCGAATAAAGCAGGGGGAGTCTCACAGTGAACGCGGGATTACGGGAAAGGGAGATCTGGTCGAGGCGGGGGGGGAGATGAGGGGCGCAGAGGGGGGCTACCATACACCTACTTACCATCGGGCGAGGCCTAGTAGGAAACTGCAGGATTGGAGAATCAAAGTTGACAAACCTGTGGTTTTCTTGGGCGACTCCAATTTAAATAGGATACCCCCCTTCCAGAATGATCAGATTCAGGTAGAGAGCTACCCGGGTGCGAATTTTTATCACTTTTTTAACCTGTTGGAAATGACACCGGTGTGTGAAAGTACGGCAATGGTAATTTTGTCTGTAGGCCTTAACAATAAGGACCAGGATCCCCAGAAGACCTCAATTAAACAACTACGTAAGGTAGTGAATGGGGCGAAAGCCGTTTTTCCGAATGCGGACATTTTTGTAGCCCACATCCACTTTTCCAAATCACTGTCCAAACTCCAACAGACAAATCTCACTATGATCAATAACTTCATCAGTACACATTATAATTATTTACCTTGTATAGCACAACAACACTTCCATACCGTAGCTGATGGTATTCATTGGACAAGTGAGACTGCTAAAAAAATCTTTGACTGCTGGTGTGAAAGCCTGCGACTGAACGTGGGTTTAGAGGAGTGACAGAGCCGTGCACGGAGCAGCGGATTGAGGATAAGACTCCTGTTCCCCTGCCAGATTTAGATTGGTCCTCTCCCTCTAATGTGTTGAACCTTTCTAGACTTTTTGTCCCATCACCAACACAATTAGGTTTATTGGAGAAGGGCCTTACTTTCAGCCCAAAACCATTCAGCTTCTCCCGGGAGCTACTCCGACGTGACTTACATAATTACCATAGACGCTTAAAATTGAGAGATTATTTTGACAATGATGACTTTTGCAGGGAGCCCTTTATTCAGCCGTCTGTTTGGGAACCAGAGTGGGGCGCTTTGAGTGACTCGCTTAGAGATCTGATAAGGAGGGACATTCGGTCATTTCATTCCTTCTGTCCGCAGGTGGGTGGGGTAGGTGGGCTCTCGAGGGAGGAACGACAGGCGCTGAAGGATCTGAAAGAGAATGAGAACATTGTAATAAAACCGGCAGATAAAGGGTCCAAAATAATTATCATGGATAAACAGCAGTACAGGCTAGAGGCCCAAAGACAACTTGACAATACAAAATATTATAAATGTATCCCACATTCCATTCAACCCGAAGTACAACGGAACATCAGAAAGATCGTTTATTCATTGTATCATAATAAACATATCTCTGCTAAACAACGGGACTATTTATTGGGCCCTGATGATCCACGCCCGCGCTTATTCTACCTTCTGCCTAAAATCCATAAGAGCCCTGACACCTGGACCGTCAAATTTGAAGTCCCACCTGGGAGGCCGATCGTGTCGGATTGTAGTAGCGCTACGTACAATGTGTCGCAGTATATTGATTCGTTTCTCGGACCGCTGTCTAATAAACACCCGAGCTATCTTAAGGATACGTACCACTTTTTGGATATTATCCGCTCTATGCCAGTGCCCGCCAATGCATTTTTATTTACCATAGATATTGACAGTTTATATACAAATATCAATACGGAAATGGGTCTGAGGGCAGTCAGCAATATCTTCCGCCGATATCCAGAGGCTGCGCGTCCGGACGCGGAGATCTTAAAGCTGCTAGAAATATGCCTCGTTAATAATGACTTTCAGTTTGAAGATAAAATCTATTTGCAGATGGAGGGCACGGCGATGGGCCAAAGATATGCCCCTTCTTATGCGAACATTTACATGAGCGAATGGGAGAGAGAGGCTCTGGCCAAATGCCCGCTACAGCCGGTATTTTATTTGCGTTTCCTAGACGACATTGTGGGTGCGTGGACGCACGGGGAGGATGCTTTCCAGCAGTTTGTACAGATATTAAATACACATCACCCATCAATAAAGCTAAAATATGAATACAGCCATGTTGAGATTAACTTTTTAGATACGACGGTTTTTTTCGGGGAGGTGGGGGAAGAAGGGAGGAGGTTACATACGAGAGTTTACTTCAAGCCCACCGACACGCATGCGCTTTTACATAAATCAAGTTACCATCCACCTCATACGTTCCGAGGAATTGTAAAGTCACAAATATTGAGGTTTCATAGAATATGTAGTAGAAGGGAGGATTTCAATAATGCTACCCGCATATTGTTCAAGAGCCTGAAAGGGAGGGGATACTCACGGTCAATGTTGAGAAGAGTATATAAGAATACCCTCTCGAACCTCTGCTCTCAGAGAGCATGCAGGGAGGATGATGAAGGCACTCCCTTCGAGCCAAACGCCATCAGGGATGAAGCTGAAGGGGAGAACATCTTGCCCTTTGTCAGCACGTTCCACGTGAGCTCCAAATCCTTTCTTGACGGTATACAACAAAACCTTGATGATATGAAAGCTCGGGGCCGTACGTTTGAGGTCCGGTTTATTAAGGCCTTTAGGAAGAATCCCAGCTTGGGTGACCTTTTGGTTAGGGCCAAACTGGGGGGGAGAGAAAAAGAACCACCTGATATACTCAAAGGCTATTTAACATATAGCCATATGGTTAGCAATCCACACAGTGGGGCCACTTGGGCGACCACAGGCAGATTTTCTCTTGAAGTAAAAAATGTGATTTATGTGATACGGTGTAAGCGGTGTGGATTAATGTATGTGGGGGAAACTGGGGCCTGTTTGAGAGCACGCCTGCAGCAACACCTGTATGCGATACGGGCGGATCAACCGCGCTCCACAGTGGCAATTCACTTCAGGGAACATACAGAGGATGCCCTGAGCATCATGGGTCTACAGGCCAATCCAGGCTGGTCAGTCGGTCAGCGGAGGAGAATGGAGAGGATATGGACTGACAGGTTGAAAACTTATAGGCCAACAGGCCTGAATGTGCCTGTCTGAGAAACAACTACAGACTCTCCGGTTAATGGTTATTTTGAATAATTTGTTTTGGGTGTAGAATTTTTAGTATTTGGTATTTCTTTGATGTTGTCAATATTAAGTATATGTAGTATATGGTTTGGAATAATCAATTAAGACTCCAATGTCTGAGGGAGGGAGAATCCTTAGAATTACAGGTCAGGCTGTGAAAGTATGGTGAGAAATAAAGAAAGTTCAAAAAGAAAAAATGGTCTGGAAACCTGTTGTTTGTTTTATAACATAGAAGTTCTGTGAACAGATCATATGGGTATTTCTAAGCAAAATGTCACCAAAAAAAAAAAAAAAAAAAAAAAAAAAAAAAAAAAAAAAAATACAAAGACTACTTGTCAACATTGAGTATGTTTTCCTGATTGCCATAAGTCCCCATGACAGAACTGCATGGAGGTTGTTTTGAATAGAGTGTAACACTAACAGTGTGAGGTTACATTATAATTACTAACTGCATGGAGTGTGATTATTGTTGAAAATGAATAAGAAAATCAAAAACGATAAAAAACCTTTTCTCTTGGAGGTCACATCCCCTCCAGGGAGTCATGGGAGAAATATGGCTTTGGGACCTTTTATAGTATTGGTGACAGTGCTGGAACTTTCAATGAGTCTGCCTTATGGCCTGGGGGGAATAAAGACATTGGGGGACGGTTTTATGATTGACAACAATGGAAGAAGGTACAAGACGCACCCAAGAAGAAGAGGAGTATGCTGGAGAGAAGGAGAAGAGCGGAGTAAGTGGAGATGGGATGCTTCAGTAATTCCTAGGACCGTGCACCAAAGTTTGAATTAAAAAACATCTAAGCTATAGTTTCCTAATACCTAACTAGCCTGTGCCAGGAATTTGTATCTGACATCCATCCACGATCCCTAAAAGGACCTCTTAGTAAACAGACTGACTACTCCTTGAAACATAAAACAGCATCTCCTTGGGACAAATGGAGATTACTGAGTTCATTGAATTGTTTTTTTTCAAAAAGATCTAATAATCTGAATTTAACAATTTCTTTGTTTGTATCTTCATTGTGTATAACCTGTGGGATGAGCCTATCCAGGCCACTGGACCCTAAACCTAACCATTGTCTTAAGAAAGTGTCCCCAGAATGTGGATAATTTGGAGGATGGTCTTAACCAGACACATGGCCCTAAACCTAACCACCTTGGCTTGGCAGACACTATTAAAACTGGAGAATTAAAAGGGAGGATGACCCTGCCCAGGCCGTATGACCCTAAACTTAACATCTTGGGGGAAATATTAACAGTTGGTAACTGTATTTGGGAAACCTAAGCCTCATAGTGGGGAGTTAATTTCTTAAAAATGCCAAGCATTTGGGGTAAGGTGGCCATGAAATAAGAATTAATTTACCCTCTTATTTATTTTGAGGCCTCCGTTGACCGACTGGACCTTTTACCTGATTTCGTTGTAGTGAGGTCTTCCCCCCATCATCTATTGGGGAGTATAATGGCTGTCCTAGTGTAATAAGATAAACAGCCTTTTAAGTTGTGGTTTTCGTTGATTGTTTATGCAATTACTCTTAAAAAACCATTCTTAATATAGGGTCCTTGTTATTATGGGTTGCTTTACATAGCCTTTTTTATTTTTGGAATGAAGGTGAATATGGGTTGATTGTTTATTTAGTTTTTATAGATTTTTCTATGTATTTTCTTTTTTCTTTTCTTTCCCTGTTTTTCACGTTCCTGCTCCGGATGTTACCCGTTGTCGGGTTCTCCCCCTGGTCCGCGACAGCCCTAAGACTCCCTCCGGACCCCACCCCCTTACCTAGTTTTTATTATAATTTTCTCTCCATCCCCATTTGACTTATATTTTTCTTAATTTTAGTTTTTTTTCCATCCCTCTTGCTTTTCAGAAGATATTATTTTGTGTTCACCTTCTTTCTTATAAAATAATGTCTTTTTATAAGTCTACATATATACATATATTTTATTAAACCATCCTCAGCAGGATGTTGTTTTTAATCATAACAGATTATATCATGGTTTTATATTCTTTTTATATTTTTTTATGGTTATTTTAATTTTCTCTTATTAATTCCATATGATATTTTAAAGGTTTTTATTCTTATTTTTAATATCGTTGTTCTTTTAGAGAGAGGCCTGGACACCTTTTATTGGGGAGGGATTTGGTCACATGTAATACCCATGTAACCTATGATTACCAATCCTGGGAGGGGCCCAGGACTTGGGCATCTCCCAGGAAATGTTTTTAAATGCCTCGCTCCTTCCGGACACCCAGTAGCATGTATCCCTCTGAAGAAGCGGTAACTCCGCGAAACGTCAGGGATGCTAGACTAAACTTATTGGAAGAAAGGCGACTTTTTTTAGCCCTTCCAGAGATGGGCAACAAGTAACTTTGTTTAGCCCAGTCATATGAAAGACTATTTTAATTGACAAACTTTTTACAACTGTAAAGTGGGGAGTTTTTATTTCACCTGTAGTGAAGTGACCGTGAAACTCTAAACGGGAAGTGAGAGGTGGCGTTGGATCTGAGCGAGGCATCGATTTGTGCACCTAAACCCTCTTGTTTTTTTGAGTCTTCACCGACCAATAGACACTGACGCGGGGACGCCCGTGGTCGGTGGGACTACCATATTGTTCGGGTCCAGGATGGAGGCACACCGGTCGGAAACGCCACAACTGCCAGAAAACGACATGCAGGATGGCGGGTGGACGTTTCCACGCCACCAGCGAAGAGCACGGAGGAGGCAGAGATCACTGAGCCTGAAGCGAGTGGTCCAACAAACACAAAGAAACTCAGGTGAGCTCCCCACTGACAAATATAAGGTACAAAACGATAACTTTGAAACCTTAGGTGAAAGTTTGTCTGGTGATGGTCTGGCTACGCATGCTGGGGGTCGGGAGGGGACGAGGCACGGGGAGGGATGGGGTCGCCCGAACATGAGACGTGTCAGACAACAAGGAGGACAAGATGCTCCCGCACCAAAGCGTGCACTTGATACCGACACAAGGAAGAGTGCGAAGAATATATTTAAATTAATACGGACAGTACACCATAAAAGTGTCATTGAAGAAGCACGCGACACGGGCTTATACCCCAGGGGTATGATAAAACAGGTGTCCAGGCTCTCTAGTTTTATAAAACCGGCTGTGCCCACAGAACAAGTTAGGAGGCAACTTGATCAAAACACAGACTCTTGGATGTCTAAAAACTTAGATATTCTTTATGATCATTATGCCACTGTCATTGAATCTTTAAAGGAAACTAGAAAGACTGAGGTGTCATTTCAGGTGGCAAAGACGTGGGCTTTTAAAAGATACGGGGCTCGCTTACGTGTTTCTACAATGTCAACAGTTGAAACTCTGCTTAAATCGTCAGGGGAAGAGGGTGGAGGGAGGGCCCGTTCGGAGGCCGGCCACACACGGGAACAGAATACAGTACAGAGGGGGGGAAGATCGGGGGTAATGCCGATTGATCTGAGAGATGATAATGAATTTCCGCCCTTACCTACAGTGGTTAAAAACCAGACTGCTAGTAGCAGTAATACACAAAATGTTTCCCATCAGAAAAACCTATCGTTGGGAAAAAGGAAAACTATTGTAGAAGAGCTGAATGAGCTGCAGACTGTGAATGCCCGTGCGCCGGCCACCGCGGGAGCTCTCCCGAAGGGGAGAAATGTAGATGGGGGGAAGACGGGAGAGGGTGGGAGTAGGGTGGAGACAACAGCCAGAATTAGATCAAACGTGGTGGTTGACTTAGATGAAACCGATGACATTCTGCCTGCCTCTTTGTGCTCTCCCCCTGTGTGTCCCAGAAATACTGTGCGCCGTGACTTGCCCTTAACGGCCGCGAACAGGTTGCCATCTGAGCCTGCCACCCCTTCAGTTTCTTGCTCCACGTCTCGCGCAGGAGACCGGACGAATGGTCCGGACCCTATAATGAAACAACAACAAAAGCGAGTAAAAATCCAAACCTCTGCTGAAACAGGTGATAAGGTAGTGGGTGAAATGACGATTGAGGCCCTGCAACAGCAGGAGCCGGCGGGAAACCTGAGCAGTGACTCATTGGACCGCTCTGATCCCCACTATTATAATATTAAGAGTAATTTTCACCTTAGCGAGGAGGATAATGAGAGCGATGGCTCGGTGGCAGAGTTCAAAACCGTGCGGCGAATAAAGCAGGGGGAGTCTCACAGTGAACGCGGGATTACGGGAAAGGGAGATCTGGTCGAGGCGGGGGGGGAGATGAGGGGCGCAGAGGGGGGCTACCATACACCTACTTACCATCGGGCGAGGCCTAGTAGGAAACTGCAGGATTGGAGAATCAAAGTTGACAAACCTGTGGTTTTCTTGGGCGACTCCAATTTAAATAGGATACCCCCCTTCCAGAATGATCAGATTCAGGTAGAGAGCTACCCGGGTGCGAATTTTTATCACTTTTTTAACCTGTTGGAAATGACACCGGTGTGTGAAAGTACGGCAATGGTAATTTTGTCTGTAGGCCTTAACAATAAGGACCAGGATCCCCAGAAGACCTCAATTAAACAACTACGTAAGGTAGTGAATGGGGCGAAAGCCGTTTTTCCGAATGCGGACATTTTTGTAGCCCACATCCACTTTTCCAAATCACTGTCCAAACTCCAACAGACAAATCTCACTATGATCAATAACTTCATCAGTACACATTATAATTATTTACCTTGTATAGCACAACAACACTTCCATACCGTAGCTGATGGTATTCATTGGACAAGTGAGACTGCTAAAAAAATCTTTGACTGCTGGTGTGAAAGCCTGCGACTGAACGTGGGTTTAGAGGAGTGACAGAGCCGTGCACGGAGCAGCGGATTGAGGATAAGACTCCTGTTCCCCTGCCAGATTTAGATTGGTCCTCTCCCTCTAATGTGTTGAACCTTTCTAGACTTTTTGTCCCATCACCAACACAATTAGGTTTATTGGAGAAGGGCCTTACTTTCAGCCCAAAACCATTCAGCTTCTCCCGGGAGCTACTCCGACGTGACTTACATAATTACCATAGACGCTTAAAATTGAGAGATTATTTTGACAATGATGACTTTTGCAGGGAGCCCTTTATTCAGCCGTCTGTTTGGGAACCAGAGTGGGGCGCTTTGAGTGACTCGCTTAGAGATCTGATAAGGAGGGACATTCGGTCATTTCATTCCTTCTGTCCGCAGGTGGGTGGGGTAGGTGGGCTCTCGAGGGAGGAACGACAGGCGCTGAAGGATCTGAAAGAGAATGAGAACATTGTAATAAAACCGGCAGATAAAGGGTCCAAAATAATTATCATGGATAAACAGCAGTACAGGCTAGAGGCCCAAAGACAACTTGACAATACAAAATATTATAAATGTATCCCACATTCCATTCAACCCGAAGTACAACGGAACATCAGAAAGATCGTTTATTCATTGTATCATAATAAACATATCTCTGCTAAACAACGGGACTATTTATTGGGCCCTGATGATCCACGCCCGCGCTTATTCTACCTTCTGCCTAAAATCCATAAGAGCCCTGACACCTGGACCGTCAAATTTGAAGTCCCACCTGGGAGGCCGATCGTGTCGGATTGTAGTAGCGCTACGTACAATGTGTCGCAGTATATTGATTCGTTTCTCGGACCGCTGTCTAATAAACACCCGAGCTATCTTAAGGATACGTACCACTTTTTGGATATTATCCGCTCTATGCCAGTGCCCGCCAATGCATTTTTATTTACCATAGATATTGACAGTTTATATACAAATATCAATACGGAAATGGGTCTGAGGGCAGTCAGCAATATCTTCCGCCGATATCCAGAGGCTGCGCGTCCGGACGCGGAGATCTTAAAGCTGCTAGAAATATGCCTCGTTAATAATGACTTTCAGTTTGAAGATAAAATCTATTTGCAGATGGAGGGCACGGCGATGGGCCAAAGATATGCCCCTTCTTATGCGAACATTTACATGAGCGAATGGGAGAGAGAGGCTCTGGCCAAATGCCCGCTACAGCCGGTATTTTATTTGCGTTTCCTAGACGACATTGTGGGTGCGTGGACGCACGGGGAGGATGCTTTCCAGCAGTTTGTACAGATATTAAATACACATCACCCATCAATAAAGCTAAAATATGAATACAGCCATGTTGAGATTAACTTTTTAGATACGACGGTTTTTTTCGGGGAGGTGGGGGAAGAAGGGAGGAGGTTACATACGAGAGTTTACTTCAAGCCCACCGACACGCATGCGCTTTTACATAAATCAAGTTACCATCCACCTCATACGTTCCGAGGAATTGTAAAGTCACAAATATTGAGGTTTCATAGAATATGTAGTAGAAGGGAGGATTTCAATAATGCTACCCGCATATTGTTCAAGAGCCTGAAAGGGAGGGGATACTCACGGTCAATGTTGAGAAGAGTATATAAGAATACCCTCTCGAACCTCTGCTCTCAGAGAGCATGCAGGGAGGATGATGAAGGCACTCCCTTCGAGCCAAACGCCATCAGGGATGAAGCTGAAGGGGAGAACATCTTGCCCTTTGTCAGCACGTTCCACGTGAGCTCCAAATCCTTTCTTGACGGTATACAACAAAACCTTGATGATATGAAAGCTCGGGGCCGTACGTTTGAGGTCCGGTTTATTAAGGCCTTTAGGAAGAATCCCAGCTTGGGTGACCTTTTGGTTAGGGCCAAACTGGGGGGGAGAGAAAAAGAACCACCTGATATACTCAAAGGCTATTTAACATATAGCCATATGGTTAGCAATCCACACAGTGGGGCCACTTGGGCGACCACAGGCAGATTTTCTCTTGAAGTAAAAAATGTGATTTATGTGATACGGTGTAAGCGGTGTGGATTAATGTATGTGGGGGAAACTGGGGCCTGTTTGAGAGCACGCCTGCAGCAACACCTGTATGCGATACGGGCGGATCAACCGCGCTCCACAGTGGCAATTCACTTCAGGGAACATACAGAGGATGCCCTGAGCATCATGGGTCTACAGGCCAATCCAGGCTGGTCAGTCGGTCAGCGGAGGAGAATGGAGAGGATATGGACTGACAGGTTGAAAACTTATAGGCCAACAGGCCTGAATGTGCCTGTCTGAGAAACAACTACAGACTCTCCGGTTAATGGTTATTTTGAATAATTTGTTTTGGGTGTAGAATTTTTAGTATTTGGTATTTCTTTGATGTTGTCAATATTAAGTATATGTAGTATATGGTTTGGAATAATCAATTAAGACTCCAATGTCTGAGGGAGGGAGAATCCTTAGAATTACAGGTCAGGCTGTGAAAGTATGGTGAGAAATAAAGAAAGTTCAAAAAGAAAAAATGGTCTGGAAACCTGTTGTTTGTTTTATAACATAGAAGTTCTGTGAACAGATCATATGGGTATTTCTAAGCAAAATGTCACCAAAAAAAAAAAAAAAAAAAAAAAAAAAAATACAAAGACTACTTGTCAACATTGAGTATGTTTTCCTGATTGCCATAAGTCCCCATGACAGAACTGCATGGAGGTTGTTTTGAATAGAGTGTAACACTAACAGTGTGAGGTTACATTATAATTACTAACTGCATGGAGTGTGATTATTGTTGAAAATGAATAAGAAAATCAAAAACGATAAAAAACCTTTTCTCTTGGAGGTCACATCCCCTCCAGGGAGTCATGGGAGAAATATGGCTTTGGGACCTTTTATAGTATTGGTGACAGTGCTGGAACTTTCAATGAGTCTGCCTTATGGCCTGGGGGGAATAAAGACATTGGGGGACGGTTTTATGATTGACAACATATGGAAGAAGGTACAAGACGCACCCAAGAAGAAGAGGAGTATGCTGGAGAGAAGGAGAAGAGCGGAGTAAGTGGAGATGGGATGCTTCAGTAATTCCTAGGACCGTGCACCAAAGTTTGAATTAAAAAACATCTAAGCTATAGTTTCCTAATACCTAACTAGCCTGTGCCAGGAATTTGTATCTGACATCCATCCACGATTCCTAAAAGGACCTCTTAGTAAACAGACTGACTACTCCTTGAAACATAAAACAGCATCTCCTTGGGACAAATGGAGATTACTGAGTTCATTGAATTGTTTTTTTTCAAAAAGATCTAATAATCTGAATTTAACAATTTCTTTGTTTGTATCTTCATTGTGTATAACCTGTGGGATGAGCCTATCCAGGCCACTGGACCCTAAACCTAACCATTGTCTTAAGAAAGTGTCCCCAGAATGTGGATAATTTGGAGGATGGTCTTAACCAGACACATGGCCCTAAACCTAACCACCTTGGCTTGGCAGACACTATTAAAACTGGAGAATTAAAAGGGAGGATGACCCTGCCCAGGCCGTATGACCCTAAACTTAACATCTTGGGGGAAATATTAACAGTTGGTAACTGTATTTGGGAAACCTAAGCCTCATAGTGGGGAGTTAATTTCTTAAAAATGCCAAGCATTTGGGGTAAGGTGGCCATGAAATAAGAATTAATTTACCCTCTTATTTATTTTGAGGCCTCCGCTGACCGACTGGACCTTTTACCTGATTTCGTTGTAGTGAGGTCTTCCCCCCATCATCTATTGGGGAGTATAATGGCTGTCCTAGTGCAATAAGATAAGCAGCCTTTTAAGTTGTGGCTTTCGTTGATTGTTTATGCAATTACTCTTAAAAAACCAGTCTTAATATAGGGTCCTTGTTATTATGGGTTGCTTTACATAGCCTTTTTATTTTTGGAATGAAGGTGAATATGGGTTGATTGTTTATTTAGTTTTTATAGATTTTTCTATGTATTTTCTTTTTTCTTTTCTTTCCCTGTTTTTCACGTTCCTGCTCCGGATGTTACCCGTTGTCGGGTTCTCCCCCTGGTCCGCGACAGCCCTAAGACTCCCTCCGGACCCCACCCCCTTACCTAGTTTTTATTATAATTTTCTCTCCATCCCCATTTGACCTATATTTTTTTTAATTTTAGTTTTTTTCCATCCCTCTTGCTTTTCAGAAGATATTATTTTGTGTTCACCTTCTTTCTTATAAAATAATGTCTTTTTATAAGTCTACATATATACATATATTTTATTAAACCATCCTCAGCAGGATGTTGTTTTTAATCATAACAGATTATATCATGGTTTTATATTCTTTTTATATTTTTTTTTATGGTTATTTTAATTTTCTCTTATTAATTCCATATGATATTTTAAAGGTTTTTATTCTTATTTTTAATATCGTTGTTCTTTTAGAGAGAGGCCTGGACACCTTTTATTGGGGAGGGATTTGGTCACATGTAATACCCATGTAACCTATGATTACCAATCCTGGGAGGGGCCCAGGACTTGGGCATCTCCCAGGAAATGTTTTTAAATGCCTCGCTCCTTCCGGACACCCAGTAGCATGTATCCCTCTGAAGAAGCGGTAACTCCGCGAAACGTCAGGGACGCCAGACTAAACTTATTGGAAGAAAGGCGACTTTTTTTAGCCCTTCCAGAGATGGGCGACAAGTAACTTTGTTTAGCCCAGTCACATGAAAGACTATTTTAATTGACAAACTTTTTTTTACAATTGTAAAGTGGGGAGTTTTTATTTTCACCTGTAGTGAAGTGACCGTTAACTCTAAACGGGAAGTGAGAGGAGGCGTTGGATCTGAGCGAGGCATCGGTTTGTGCACCTAAACCCTCTTGTTTTTTGAGTCTTCACCGACCAACAGACACTGACGCGGGGACGCCCGTGTTCGGTGGGACTACCATATTGTTCGGGTCCAGGATGGAGGCACACCGGTCGGAAACGCCACGACTGCCAGAAAACGACATGCAGGATGGCGGATGGACGTTTCCACGCCACCAGCGAAGAGCACGGAGGAGGCAGAGATCACTGAGCCTGAATCGAGTGGTCCAACAAACACAAAGAAACTCAGGTGAGCTCCCCACTGACAAATATAAGGTACAAAACAATAACTTTGAAACCTTAGGTGAAAGTTTGTCTGGTGATGGTCTGGCTATGCATGCTGGGGGTCGGGAGGGGACGAGGCACGGGGAGGGATGGGGTCGCCCGAACATGAGACGTGTCAGACAACAAGGAGGACAAGATGCTCCCGCACCAAAGCGTGCACTTGATGCCGACACAAGGAAGAGTGCGAAGAATATATTTAAATTAATACGGACAGTACACCATAAAAGTGTGATTGTAGAGGCACGCGACACGGGCTTATACCCCAGGGGTATGATAAAACAGGTGTCCAGGCTCTCTAGTTTTATAAAACCGGCTGTGCCCACAGAACAAGTTAGGAGGCAACTTGATCAAAACACAGACTCTTGGATGTCTAAAAATTTAGATATTCTTTATGATCATTATGCCACTATCATTGAATCTTTAAAAGAAACTAGAAAGACTGAGGTGTCATTTCAGGTGGCAAAGACGTGGGCTTTTAAAAGATACGGGGCTCGCTTACGTGTTTCTACAATGTCAACAGTTGAAACTCTGCTTAAATCGTCAGGGGAAGAGGGTGGAGGGAGGGCCCGTTCGGAGGCCGGCCACACACGGGAACAGAATACAGTACAGAGGGGGGGAAGATCGGGGGTAATGCCGAGTGATCTGAGAGATGATAATGAATTTCCGCCCTTACCTACAGTGGTTAAAAACCAGACTGCTAGCAGCAGTAATATACAAAATGTTTCCTATCAGAAAAACCTATCGTTGGGAAAAAGGAAAACTATTGTAGAAGAGCTGAATGAGCTTCAGACTGTGAATGCCCGTGCGCCGGCCACCGCGGGAGCTCTCCCGAAGGGGAGAAATAGAGATGGGGGGAAGACGGGAGAGGGTGGGAGTAGGGTGGAGACAACAGCCAGAATTAGATCAAACGTGGTGGTTGATTTAGATGAAACCGATGACATTCTGCCTGCCTCTTTGTGCTCTCCCCCTGTGCGTCCTAGAAATATTGTGCGC
Source organism: Copadichromis virginalis (assembly GCF_057382275.1). Lineage (NCBI taxonomy): Eukaryota > Metazoa > Chordata > Actinopteri > Cichliformes > Cichlidae > Copadichromis > Copadichromis virginalis. The sequence goes on along the minus strand of NC_140631.1, from coordinate 43,479,241 downwards.
TGTGACTTGCCCTTAACGGCCGCGAACAGGTTGACATCTGAGCCTGCCACCCCTTCAGTTTCCTGCTCCACGTCTCGCGCAGGAGACCGGACGAATGGTCCGGACCCTATAATGAAACAACAAAAGCGAGTAAAAATCCAAACCTCTGCTAAAACAGGTGACAAGGTAGTGGGTGAAATGACGATTGAGGCCCTGCAACAGCAGGAGCCGGCGGGAAACCTGAGCAGTGACTCATTGGACCGCTCTGATCCCCACTATTATAATATTAAGAGTAATGTTCACCTGAATGAGGAGGATAATGAGAGCGAGGGCTCGGTGGCAGAATTTAAAACCGTGCGGCAAATAAAGCAGAGGGAGTCTCATAGCGGGCGCGGGCTTACGGGAAAGGGAGAGTCGGTCGGGGCGGAGGCGGAGACGAGGGGCGCAGAGGGGGGTTACCATACACCTACGTACCATCGGGCGAGACCTAGTAGGAAATTACAGGATTGGAGAATCAAAGTGGATAAACCGGTAGTTTTCTTGGGGGACTCCAATCTAAATAGAATACCCCCCTTCGAGAATGATCAGATTCAGGTGGAAAGCTACCCGGGTGCGAACTTTTACCATTTCTTCAACCTGTTGGAAATGACGCCGGTGTGTGAAAATGTGGAAATGGTGATTTTGTCTGTAGGCCTTAATAATAAGGATCAGGACCCCCAGAAAACATCAATTAAACAACTACGCAAGGTGGTGAATGGGGCGAAAGCCGTGTTTCCGAGTGCGGACATTTTTGTAGCCCACATTCACTTTTCCAGATCACTATCCAAACTCCAACAGTCAAATCTCACTATGATCAATAACTTCATTAGTACACATTATAATTATTTACCGTGTATACCTCAACAATACTTCCATACCACAGCTGATGGCATTCATTGGACGAGTGAGACGGCTAAAAGTATCTTTGACAGCTGGTGTGAAGGCCTGCGACTCAGCGTGGGTCTTACGATGTAGTATTGTGGGCTAATGTATGTGGGGGGAATTTGGGCCTGTTTGGGAGCGCGCTTGCAGCAACACCGGCATGCCACACGGGCAGATCAGCTGCGCTCCACAGTGGCCACTCACTTCAGGGAACGCACAGAGGAGGCCCTGAGCATCGTGAGCCTACAGGCCAACCCGGGCTGGTCGGTCGGTCAGCGGAGTAGGATGGAGAGAGTTTTGATGTCAGGATGTTATTGTCATCTTTAAATAGTTCTTTTGTGGGTATAGAATTTTTAGTACAATTGGTATTTCTTTGATGTTGTCAATATTAAATATATGCAGTATATGGTGTGGAATAATCAATTAAGACTCCAATGTCTGAGGGAGGGAGAATCCTTAGAATTACAGGTCAGGCTTTGAAAGTATGGTGAGAAATAAAGAAAGTTCAAAAAGAAAAAATGGTCTGGAAACCTGTTGTTTGTTTCATAACATAGAAGTTCTGTGAACAGATCATATTTGTATTTCTAAGCAAAATGTCACCGAAAAAAAAAAAAAAAAAAAAAAAAAAAATAATACAAAGACTACTTGTCAACATTGAGTATGTTTTCCTGATTGCCATAAGTCCCCATGACAGAACTGCATGGAGGTTGTTTTGAATAGAGTGTAACACTAACAGTGTGAGGTTACATTATAATTACTAACTGCATGGAGTGTGATTATTGTTGAAAATGAATAAGAAAATCAAAAACGATAAAAAACCTTTTCTCTTGGAGGTCACATCCCCTCCAGGGAGTCATGGGAGAAATATGGCTTTGGGACCTTTTATAGTATTGGTGACAGTGCTGGAACTTTCAATGAGTCTGCCTTATGGCCTGGGGGGAATAAAGACATTGGGGGACGGTTTTATGATTGACAACATATGGAAGAAGGTACAAGACGCACCCAAGAAGAAGAGGAGTATGCTGGAGAGAAGGAGAAGAGCGGAGTAAGTGGAGATGGGATGCTTCAGTAATTCCTAGGACCGTGCACCAAAGTTTGAATTAAAAAACATCTAAGCTATAGTTTCCTAATACCTAACTAGCCTGTGCCAGGAATTTGTATCTGACATCCATCCACGATTCCTAAAAGGACCTCTTAGTAAACAGACTGACTACTCCTTGAAACATAAAACAGCATCTCCTTGGGACAAATGGAGATTACTGAGTTCATTGAATTGTTTTTTTTCAAAAAGATCTAATAATCTGAATTTAACAATTTCTTTGTTTGTATCTTCATTGTGTATAACCTGTGGGATGAGCCTATCCAGGCCACTGGACCCTAAACCTAACCATTGTCTTAAGAAAGTGTCCCCAGAATGTGGATAATTTGGAGGATGGTCTTAACCAGACACATGGCCCTAAACCTAACCACCTTGGCTTGGCAGACACTATTAAAACTGGAGAATTAAAAGGGAGGATGACCCTGCCCAGGCCGTATGACCCTAAACTTAACATCTTGGGGGAAATATTAACAGTTGGTAACTGTATTTGGGAAACCTAAGCCTCATAGTGGGGAGTTAATTTCTTAAAAATGCCAAGCATTTGGGGTAAGGTGGCCATGAAATAAGAATTAATTTACCCTCTTATTTATTTTGAGGCCTCCGCTGACCGACTGGACCTTTTACCTGATTTCGTTGTAGTGAGGTCTTCCCCCCATCATCTATTGGGGAGTATAATGGCTGTCCTAGTGCAATAAGATAAGCAGCCTTTTAAGTTGTGGCTTTCGTTGATTGTTTATGCAATTACTCTTAAAAAACCAGTCTTAATATAGGGTCCTTGTTATTATGGGTTGCTTTACATAGCCTTTTTATTTTTGGAATGAAGGTGAATATGGGTTGATTGTTTATTTAGTTTTTATAGATTTTTCTATGTATTTTCTTTTTTCTTTTCTTTCCCTGTTTTTCACGTTCCTGCTCCGGATGTTACCCGTTGTCGGGTTCTCCCCCTGGTCCGCGACAGCCCTAAGACTCCCTCCGGACCCCACCCCCTTACCTAGTTTTTATTATAATTTTCTCTCCATCCCCATTTGACCTATATTTTTTTTAATTTTAGTTTTTTTCCATCCCTCTTGCTTTTCAGAAGATATTATTTTGTGTTCACCTTCTTTCTTATAAAATAATGTCTTTTTATAAGTCTACATATATACATATATTTTATTAAACCATCCTCAGCAGGATGTTGTTTTTAATCATAACAGATTATATCATGGTTTTATATTCTTTTTATATTTTTTTTTATGGTTATTTTAATTTTCTCTTATTAATTCCATATGATATTTTAAAGGTTTTTATTCTTATTTTTAATATCGTTGTTCTTTTAGAGAGAGGCCTGGACACCTTTTATTGGGGAGGGATTTGGTCACATGTAATACCCATGTAACCTATGATTACCAATCCTGGGAGGGGCCCAGGACTTGGGCATCTCCCAGGAAATGTTTTTAAATGCCTCGCTCCTTCCGGACACCCAGTAGCATGTATCCCTCTGAAGAAGCGGTAACTCCGCGAAACGTCAGGGACGCCAGACTAAACTTATTGGAAGAAAGGCGACTTTTTTTAGCCCTTCCAGAGATGGGCGACAAGTAACTTTGTTTAGCCCAGTCACATGAAAGACTATTTTAATTGACAAACTTTTTTTTACAATTGTAAAGTGGGGAGTTTTTATCTTCACCTGTAGTGAAGTGACCGTTAACTCTAAACGGGAAGTGAGAGGAGGCGTTGGATCTGAGCGAGGCATCGGTTTGTGCACCTAAACCCTCTTGTTTTTTGAGTCTTCACCGACCAACAGACACTGACGCGGGGACGCCCGTGTTCGGTGGGACTACCATATTGTTCGGGTCCAGGATGGAGGCACACCGGTCGGAAACGCCACGACTGCCAGAAAACGACATGCAGGATGGCGGATGGACGTTTCCACGCCACCAGCGAAGAGCACGGAGGAGGCAGAGATCACTGAGCCTGAATCGAGTGGTCCAACAAACACAAAGAAACTCAGGTGAGCTCCCCACTGACAAATATAAGGTACAAAACAATAACTTTGAAACCTTAGGTGAAAGTTTGTCTGGTGATGGTCTGGCTATGCATGCTGGGGGTCGGGAGGGGACGAGGCACGGGGAGGGATGGGGTCGCCCGAACATGAGACGTGTCAGACAACAAGGAGGACAAGATGCTCCCGCACCAAAGCGTGCACTTGATGCCGACACAAGGAAGAGTGCGAAGAATATATTTAAATTAATACGGACAGTACACCATAAAAGTGTGATTGTAGAGGCACGCGACACGGGCTTATACCCCAGGGGTATGATAAAACAGGTGTCCAGGCTCTCTAGTTTTATAAAACCGGCTGTGCCCACAGAACAAGTTAGGAGGCAACTTGATCAAAACACAGACTCTTGGATGTCTAAAAATTTAGATATTCTTTATGATCATTATGCCACTATCATTGAATCTTTAAAAGAAACTAGAAAGACTGAGGTGTCATTTCAGGTGGCAAAGACGTGGGCTTTTAAAAGATACGGGGCTCGCTTACGTGTTTCTACAATGTCAACAGTTGAAACTCTGCTTAAATCGTCAGGGGAAGAGGGTGGAGGGAGGGCCCGTTCGGAGGCCGGCCACACACGGGAACAGAATACAGTACAGAGGGGGGGAAGATCGGGGGTAATGCCGAGTGATCTGAGAGATGATAATGAATTTCCGCCCTTACCTACAGTGGTTAAAAACCAGACTGCTAGCAGCAGTAATATACAAAATGTTTCCTATCAGAAAAACCTATCGTTGGGAAAAAGGAAAACTATTGTAGAAGAGCTGAATGAGCTTCAGACTGTGAATGCCCGTGCGCCGGCCACCGCGGGAGCTCTCCCGAAGGGGAGAAATAGAGATGGGGGGAAGACGGGAGAGGGTGGGAGTAGGGTGGAGACAACAGCCAGAATTAGATCAAACGTGGTGGTTGATTTAGATGAAACCGATGACATTCTGCCTGCCTCTTTGTGCTCTCCCCCTGTGCGTCCTAGAAATATTGTGCGCTGTGACTTGCCCTTAACGGCCGCGAACAGGTTGACATCTGAGCCTGCCACCCCTTCAGTTTCCTGCTCCACGTCTCGCGCAGGAGACCGGACGAATGGTCCGGACCCTATAATGAAACAACAAAAGCGAGTAAAAATCCAAACCTCTGCTAAAACAGGTGACAAGGTAGTGGGTGAAATGACGATTGAGGCCCTGCAACAGCAGGAGCCGGCGGGAAACCTGAGCAGTGACTCATTGGACCGCTCTGATCCCCACTATTATAATATTAAGAGTAATGTTCACCTGAATGAGGAGGATAATGAGAGCGAGGGCTCGGTGGCAGAATTTAAAACCGTGCGGCAAATAAAGCAGAGGGAGTCTCATAGCGGGCGCGGGCTTACGGGAAAGGGAGAGTCGGTCGGGGCGGAGGCGGAGACGAGGGGCGCAGAGGGGGGTTACCATACACCTACGTACCATCGGGCGAGACCTAGTAGGAAATTACAGGATTGGAGAATCAAAGTGGATAAACCGGTAGTTTTCTTGGGGGACTCCAATCTAAATAGAATACCCCCCTTCGAGAATGATCAGATTCAGGTGGAAAGCTACCCGGGTGCGAACTTTTACCATTTCTTCAACCTGTTGGAAATGACGCCGGTGTGTGAAAATGTGGAAATGGTGATTTTGTCTGTAGGCCTTAATAATAAGGATCAGGACCCCCAGAAAACATCAATTAAACAACTACGCAAGGTGGTGAATGGGGCGAAAGCCGTGTTTCCGAGTGCGGACATTTTTGTAGCCCACATTCACTTTTCCAGATCACTATCCAAACTCCAACAGTCAAATCTCACTATGATCAATAACTTCATTAGTACACATTATAATTATTTACCGTGTATACCTCAACAATACTTCCATACCACAGCTGATGGCATTCATTGGACGAGTGAGACGGCTAAAAGTATCTTTGACAGCTGGTGTGAAGGCCTGCGACTCAGCGTGGGTCTTACGATGTAGTATTGTGGGCTAATGTATGTGGGGGGAATTTGGGCCTGTTTGGGAGCGCGCTTGCAGCAACACCGGCATGCCACACGGGCAGATCAGCTGCGCTCCACAGTGGCCACTCACTTCAGGGAACGCACAGAGGAGGCCCTGAGCATCGTGAGCCTACAGGCCAACCCGGGCTGGTCGGTCGGTCAGCGGAGTAGGATGGAGAGAGTTTTGATGTCAGGATGTTATTGTCATCTTTAAATAGTTCTTTTGTGGGTATAGAATTTTTAGTACAATTGGTATTTCTTTGATGTTGTCAATATTAAATATATGCAGTATATGGTGTGGAATAATCAATTAAGACTCCAATGTCTGAGGGAGGGAGAATCCTTAGAATTACAGGTCAGGCTTTGAAAGTATGGTGAGAAATAAAGAAAGTTCAAAAAGAAAAAATGGTCTGGAAACCTGTTGTTTGTTTCATAACATAGAAGTTCTGTGAACAGATCATATTTGTATTTCTAAGCAAAATGTCACCGAAAAAAAAAAAAAAAAAAAAAAAAAAAAAAAAAATAATACAAAGACTACTTGTCAACATTGAGTATGTTTTCCTGATTGCCATAAGTCCCCATGACAGAACTGCATGGAGGTTGTTTTGAATAGAGTGTAACACTAACAGTGTGAGGTTACATTATAATTACTAACTGCATGGAGTGTGATTATTGTTGAAAATGAATAAGAAAATCAAAAACGATAAAAAACCTTTTCTCTTGGAGGTCACATCCCCTCCAGGGAGTCATGGGAGAAATATGGCTTTGGGACCTTTTATAGTATTGGTGACAGTGCTGGAACTTTCAATGAGTCTGCCTTATGGCCTGGGGGGAATAAAGACATTGGGGGACGGTTTTATGATTGACAACAATGGAAGAAGGTACAAGACGCACCCAAGAAGAAGAGGAGTATGCTGGAGAGAAGGAGAAGAGCGGAGTAAGTGGAGATGGGATGCTTCAGTAATTCCTAGGACCGTGCACCAAAGTTTGAATTAAAAAACATCTAAGCTATAGTTTCCTAATACCTAACTAGCCTGTGCCAGGAATTTGTATCTGACATCCATCCACGATCCCTAAAAGGACCTCTTAGTAAACAGACTGACTACTCCTTGAAACATAAAACAGCATCTCCTTGGGACAAATGGAGATTACTGAGTTCATTGAATTGTTTTTTTTCAAAAAGATCTAATAATCTGAATTTAACAATTTCTTTGTTTGTATCTTCATTGTGTATAACCTGTGGGATGAGCCTATCCAGGCCACTGGACCCTAAACCTAACCATTGTCTTAAGAAAGTGTCCCCAGAATGTGGATAATTTGGAGGATGGTCTTAACCAGACACATGGCCCTAAACCTAACCACCTTGGCTTGGCAGACACTATTAAAACTGGAGAATTAAAAGGGAGGATGACCCTGCCCAGGCCGTATGACCCTAAACTTAACATCTTGGGGGAAATATTAACAGTTGGTAACTGTATTTGGGAAACCTAAGCCTCATAGTGGGGAGTTAATTTCTTAAAAATGCCAAGCATTTGGGGTAAGGTGGCCATGAAATAAGAATTAATTTACCCTCTTATTTATTTTGAGGCCTCCGTTGACCGACTGGACCTTTTACCTGATTTCGTTGTAGTGAGGTCTTCCCCCCATCATCTATTGGGGAGTATAATGGCTGTCCTAGTGTAATAAGATAAACAGCCTTTTAAGTTGTGGTTTTCGTTGATTGTTTATGCAATTACTCTTAAAAAACCATTCTTAATATAGGGTCCTTGTTATTATGGGTTGCTTTACATAGCCTTTTTATTTTTGGAATGAAGGTGAATATGGGTTGATTGTTTATTTAGTTTTTATAGATTTTTCTATGTATTTTCTTTTTTCTTTTCTTTCCCTGTTTTTCACGTTCCTGCTCCGGATGTTACCCGTTGTCGGGTTCTCCCCCTGGTCCGCGACAGCCCTAAGACTCCCTCCGGACCCCACCCCCTTACCTAGTTTTTATTATAATTTTCTCTCCATCCCCATTTGACTTATATTTTTCTTAATTTTAGTTTTTTTCCATCCCTCTTGCTTTTCAGAAGATATTATTTTGTGTTCACCTTCTTTCTTATAAAATAATGTCTTTTTATAAGTCTACATATATACATATATTTTATTAAACCATCCTCAGCAGGATGTTGTTTTTAATCATAACAGATTATATCATGGTTTTATATTCTTTTTATATTTTTTTATGGTTATTTTAATTTTCTCTTATTAATTCCATATGATATTTTAAAGGTTTTTATTCTTATTTTTAATATCGTTGTTCTTTTAGAGAGAGGCCTGGACACCTTTTATTGGGGAGGGATTTGGTCACATGTAATACCCATGTAACCTATGATTACCAATCCTGGGAGGGGCCCAGGACTTGGGCATCTCCCAGGAAATGTTTTTAAATGCCTCGCTCCTTCCGGACACCCAGTAGCATGTATCCCTCTGAAGAAGCGGTAACTCCGCGAAACGTCAGGGACGCCAGACTAAACTTATTGGAAGAAAGGCGACTTTTTTTAGCCCTTCCAGAGATGGGCGACAAGTAACTTTGTTTAGCCCAGTCACATGAAAGACTATTTTAATTGACAAACTTTTTTTACAATTGTAAAGTGGGGAGTTTTTATTTTCACCTGTAGTGAAGTGACCGTTAACTCTAAACGGGAAGTGAGAGGAGGCGTTGGATCTGAGCGAGGCATCGGTTTGTGCACCTAAACCCTCTTGTTTTTTGAGTCTTCACCGACCAACAGACACTGACGCGGGGACGCCCGTGTTCGGTGGGACTACCATATTGTTCGGGTCCAGGATGGAGGCACACCGGTCGGAAACGCCACGACTGCCAGAAAACGACATGCAGGATGGCGGATGGACGTTTCCACGCCACCAGCGAAGAGCACGGAGGAGGCAGAGATCACTGAGCCTGAATCGAGTGGTCCAACAAACACAAAGAAACTCAGGTGAGCTCCCCACTGACAAATATAAGGTACAAAACAATAACTTTGAAACCTTAGGTGAAAGTTTGTCTGGTGATGGTCTGGCTATGCATGCTGGGGGTCGGGAGGGGACGAGGCACGGGGAGGGATGGGGTCGCCCGAACATGAGACGTGTCAGACAACAAGGAGGACAAGATGCTCCCGCACCAAAGCGTGCACTTGATGCCGACACAAGGAAGAGTGCGAAGAATATATTTAAATTAATACGGACAGTACACCATAAAAGTGTGATTGTAGAGGCACGCGACACGGGCTTATACCCCAGGGGTATGATAAAACAGGTGTCCAGGCTCTCTAGTTTTATAAAACCGGCTGTGCCCACAGAACAAGTTAGGAGGCAACTTGATCAAAACACAGACTCTTGGATGTCTAAAAATTTAGATATTCTTTATGATCATTATGCCACTGTCATTGAATCTTTAAAGGAAACTAGAAAGACTGAGGTGTCATTTCAGGTGGCAAAGACGTGGGCTTTTAAAAGATACGGGGCTCGCTTACGTGTTTCTACAATGTCAACAGTTGAAACTCTGCTTAAATCGTCAGGGGAAGAGGGTGGAGGGAGGGCCCGTTCGGAGGCCGGCCACACACGGGAACAGAACACAGTACAGAGGGGGGGAAGATCGGGGGTAATGCCGATTGATCTGAGAGATGATAATGAATTTCCGCCCTTACCTACAGTGGTTAAAAACCAGACTGCTAGTAGCAGTAATACACAAAATGTTTCCTATCAGAAAAACCTATCGTTGGGAAAAAGGAAAACTATTGTAGAAGAGCTGAATGAGCTTCAGACTGTGAATGCCCGTGCGCCGGCCACCGCGGGAGCTCTCCCGAAGGGGAGAAATGTAGATGGGGGGAAGACGGGAGAGGGTGGGAGTAGGGTGGAGACAACAGCCAGAATTAGATCAAACGTGGTGGTTGATTTAGATGAAACCGATGACATTCTGCCTGCCTCTTTGTGCTCTCCCCCTGTGCGTCCTAGAAATATTGTGCGCTGTGACTTGCCCTTAACGGCCGCGAACAGGTTGACGTCTGAGCCTGCCACCCCTTCAGTTTCCTGCTCCACGTCTCGCGTAGGAGACCGGACGAATGGTCCAGACCCTATAATGAAACAACAAAAGCGAGTAAAAATCCAAACCTCTGCTAAAACAGGTGACAAGGTAGTGGGTGAAATGACGATTGAGGCCCTGCAACAGCAGGAGCCGGCGGGAAACCTGAGCAGTGACTCATTGGACCGCTCTGATCCCCACTATTATAATATTAAGAGTAATTTTCACCTGAATGAGGAGGATAATGAGAGCGAGGGCTCGGTGGCAGAATTTAAAACCGTGCGGCAAATAAAGCAGAGGGAGTCTCATAGCGGGCGCGGGCTTACAGGAAAGGGAGAGCCGGTCGGGGCGGAGGCGGAGACGAGGGGCGCAGAGGGGGGTTACTATACACCTACGTACCATCGGGCGAGACCTAGTAGGAAATTACAGGATTGGAGAATTAAAGTTGATAAACCGATAGTTTTCTTGGGGGACTCCAATCTAAATAGAATACCCCCCTTTGAGAATGATCAGATTCAGGTGGAGAGCTACCCGGGTGCGAACTTTTACCATTTCTTCAACCTGTTGGAAATGACGCCGGTGTGTGAAAATGTGGAAATGGTGATCTTGTCCGTAGGCCTTAATAATAAGGATCAGGACCCCCAGAAAACCTCAATTAAACAACTACGCAAGGTAGTGAATGGGGCGAAAGCCGTGTTTCCGAGTGCGGACATTTTTGTAGCCCACATTCACTTTTCCAGATCACTATCCAAACTCCAACAGTCAAATCTCACTATGATCAATAACTTCATCAGTACACATTATAATTATTTACCGTGTATACCTCAACAATACTTCCATACTACAGCTGATGGCATTCATTGGACGAGTGAGACGGCTAAAAGTATCTTTGACAGCTGGTGTGAAGGCCTGCGACTCAACGTGGGTCTTACGATGTAGTATTGTGGGCTAATGTATGTGGGGGGAATTTGGGCCTGTTTGGGAGCGCGCTTGCAGCAACACCGGTATGCCACACGGGCAGATCAGCTGCGCTCCACAGTGGCCACTCACTTCAGGGAACGCACAGAGGAGGCCCTGAGCATCGTGAGCCTACAGGCCAACCCGGGCTGGTCGGTCGGTCAGCGGAGTAGGATGGAGAGAGTTTTGATGTCAGGATGTTATTGTCATCTTTAAATATTTCTTTTGTGGGTGTAGAATTTTTAGTACAATTGGTATTTCTTTGATGTTGTCAATATTAAATATATGCAGTATATGGTTTGGAATAATTAATTAAGACTCCAATGTCTGAGGGAGGGAGAATCCTTAGAATTACAGGTCAGGCTTTGAAAGTATGGTGAGAAATAAAGAAAGTTCAAAAAGAAAAAATGGTCTGGAAACCTGTTGTTTGTTTCATAACATAGAAGTTCTGTGAACAGATCATATGGGTATTTCTAAGCAAAATGTCACCGAAAAAAAAAAAAAAAAAAAAAAAAAAAAAAAAAAAAAAAAAAGACTACTTGTCAACATTGAGTATGTTTTCCTGATTGCCATAAGTCCCCATGACAGAACTGCATGGAGGTTGTTTTGAATAGAGTGTAACACTAACAGTGTGAGGTTACATTATAATTACTAACTGCATGGAGTGTGATTATTGTTGAAAATGAATAAGAAAATCAAAAACGATAAAAAACCTTTTCTCTTGGAGGTCACATCCCCTCCAGGGAGTCATGGGAGAAATATGGCTTTGGGACCTTTTATAGTATTGGTGACAGTGCTGGAACTTTCAATGAGTCTGCCTTATGGCCTGGGGGGAATAAAGACATTGGGGGACGGTTTTATGATTGACAACATATGGAAGAAGGCACAAGACGCACCCAAGAAGAAGAGGAGTATGCTGGAGAGAAGGAGAAGAGCGGAGTAAGTGGAGATGGGATGCTTCAGTAATTCCTAGGACCGTGCACCAAAGTTTGAATTAAAAAACATCTAAGCTATAGTTTCCTAATACCTAACCCTAACCCCCTAACCCTAACCCCCTAACCCTAACCCCTAACCCCTAACCCCTAACCCCCTAACCCCTAACCCTACCCTAACCCCCGGCCCTAAACCTAACCTAATCCCTAATGGGACTGAATATTCCCCTACCCCTGGGATGGGCCCTAAACCTAACCTCAGTAGACCCAGTGCAGAGTGTGTTTTGGGCCCTAAACCTAACCTTAATTTACTCTGCACAGGGTGGGATTTGATCCCCAGTTCCAACCTTCCCCTGCTCCTCTTTACCTCTCCTCCCTCCACCTTTTAACCCCATCCACGGGATCCCACCTTACAGCTCCTTTGAGTGAGGTTGGGGTAATCCTGGACACCCGAGATGGGAACAGGTACGGTCTGTGCATTGGAACCCGGCCCCCTTCGGGGTCCGTGCTCCCAATTTTGATCTCCCCTAACAGAATACAAAGAGAAAGATAAAGAAACATAGAAAGAATAAAGAACAAGAATAAAGAATAACAGAAATACAAAGGGAAGGATAAAGAAAAACAGAAAGATAAAGAACAACAGAAAAAGATAGAAAAAGGGAGAGCTAAAGCAGCCAAAGCTGAGAACAAGAAAAAACTAAGAAACAGAAAAAGTTAACAAGAACAGAAAAAAGAAAGAAAAGGAAGAGTATAAAAGGCCCAGAGTGGCAAATCTGAACTCAAAAGCGGGTGGGCCAGCCTGAAGAAGGCTCAGAGAAGCCGAAACGTCGCGAAGGCCCACCGCAGTGCACTACACCCGCTTAAGGGTAATTTTTTGATCAGGGGGCACCAATACCAGTCCCAGTGATGGACCGTGCACTTAGGTTCCGGCATAGCCGGGCCTAGTCTTCCCCACACCCTAACCAGCCTGTGCCTCCTGGGATTGGTGGTGCCCCTGCCCATTTCCTTTCTCCCTCATTGTGGGGAGCCCCCCACCCACTACCTTATCCTTACCCTAACCCCTTTGCCCCCCTCCCCCCTCCCCCTCTAGCCCTACCCTAAGGGAACTTTAAAAGCCTAACTAAAAGGAGAAAAAGACAAGAAAGTTCAGAAAGAAAGAACAAAGTACACAAGGAAAGGATTTACAGGAAGGGGGTGCCATAAAAGAGAAATATAGACCACGGACGGGATGTCTAAAGAGAAGGGGGTGCCATTTAAAGAAATATGAGAAAGAATAAAGAAAAGAACACAAGAGAAATAAGGAGAAATAATAAAGAAACACAGAAAGAGTAAAGAACAACAGAATACAAAGAGAAAGATAAAGAAACATAGAAAGAATAAAGAACAAGAATAAAGAATAACAGAAATACAAAGGGAAGGATAAAGAAAAACAGAAAGATAAAGAACAACAGAAAAAGATAGAAAAAGGGAGAGCTAAAGCAGCCAAAGCTGAGAACAAGAAAAAACTAAGAAACAGAAAAAGTTAACAAGAACAGAAAAAAGAAAGAAAAGGAAGAGTATAAAAGGCCCAGAGTGGCAAATCTGAACTCAAAAGCGGGTGGGCCAGCCTGAAGAAGGCTCAGAGAAGCCGAAACGTCGCGAAGGCCCACCGCAGTGCACTACACCCGCTTAAGGGTAATTTTTTGATCAGGGGGCACCAATACCAGTCCCAGTGATGGACCGTGCACTTAGGTTCCGGCATAGCCGGGCCTAGTCTTCCCCACACCCTAACCAGCCTGTGCTTCCTGGGATTGGTGGTGCCCCTGCCCATTTCCTCTCTCCCTCATTGTGGGGAGCCCCCCACCCACTACCTTATCCTTACCCTAACCCCTTTGCCCCCCTCCCCCCTCCCCCTCTAGCCCTACCCTAAGGGAACTTTAAAAGCCTAACTAAAAGGAGAAAAAGACAAGAAAGTTCAGAAAGAAAGAACAAAGTACACAAGGAAAGGATTTACAGGAAGGGGGTGCCATAAAAGAGAAATATAGACCACGGACGGGATGTCTAAAGAGAAGGGGGTGCCATTTAAAGAAATATGAGAAAGAATAAAGAAAAGAACACAAGAGAAATAAGGAGAAATAATAAAGAAACACAGAAAGAGTAAAGAACAACAGAATACAAAGAGAAAGATAAAGAAACATAGAAAGAATAAAGAACAAGAATAAAGAATAACAGAAATACAAAGGGAAGGATAAAGAAAAACAGAAAGATAAAGAACAACAGAAAAAGATAGAAAAAGGGAGAGCTAAAGCAGCCAAAGCTGAGAACAAGAAAAAACTAAGAAACAGAAAAAGTTAACAAGAACAGAAAAAAGAAAGAAAAGGAAGAGTATAAAAGGCCCAGAGTGGCAAATCTGAACTCAAAAGCGGGTGGGCCAGCCTGAAGAAGGCTCAGAGAAGCCGAAACGTCGCGAAGGCCCACCGCAGTGCACTACACCCGCTTAAGGGTAATTTTTTGATCAGGGGGCACCAATACCAGTCCCAGTGATGGACCGTGCACTTAGGTTCCGGCATAGCCGGGCCTAGTCTTCCCCACACCCTAACCAGCCTGTGCCTCCTGGGATTGGTGGTGCCCCTGCCCATTTCCTCTCTCCCTCATTGTGGGGAGCCCCCCACCCACTACCTTATCCTTACCCTAACCCCTTTGCCCCCCTCCCCCCTCCCCCTCTAGCCCTACCCTAAGGGAACTTTAAAAGCCTAACTAAAAGGAGAAAAAGACAAGAAAGTTCAGAAAGAAAGAACAAAGTACACAAGGAAAGGATTTACAGGAAGGGGGTGCCATAAAAGAGAAATATAGACCACGGACGGGATGTCTAAAGAGAAGGGGGTGCCATTTAAAGAAATATGAGAAAGAATAAAGAAAAGAACACAAGAGAAATAAGGAGAAATAATAAAGAAACACAGAAAGAGTAAAGAACAACAGAATACAAAGAGAAAGATAAAGAAACATAGAAAGAATAAAGAACAAGAATAAAGAATAACAGAAATACAAAGGGAAGGATAAAGAAAAACAGAAAGATAAAGAACAACAGAAAAAGATAGAAAAAGGGAGAGCTAAAGCAGCCAAAGCTGAGAACAAGAAAAAACTAAGAAACAGAAAAAGTTAACAAGAACAGAAAAAAGAAAGAAAAGGAAGAGTATAAAAGGCCCAGAGTGGCAAATCTGAACTCAAAAGCGGGTGGGCCAGCCTGAAGAAGGCTCAGAGAAGCCGAAACGTCGCGAAGGCCCACCGCAGTGCACTACACCCGCTTAAGGGTAATTTTTTGATCAGGGGGCACCAATACCAGTCCCAGTGATGGACCGTGCACTTAGGTTCCGGCATAGCCGGGCCTAGTCTTCCCCACACCCTAACCAGCCTGTGCCTCCTGGGATTGGTGGTGCCCCTGCCCATTTCCTCTCTCCCTCATTGTGGGGAGCCCCCCACCCACTACCTTATCCTTACCCTAACCCCTTTGCCCCCCTCCCCCCTCCCCCTCTAGCCCTACCCTAAGGGAACTTTAAAAGCCTAACTAAAAGGAGAAAAAGACAAGAAAGTTCAGAAAGAAAGAACAAAGTACACAAGGAAAGGATTTACAGGAAGGGGGTGCCATAAAAGAGAAATATAGACCACGGACGGGATGTCTAAAGAGAAGGGGGTGCCATTTAAAGAAATATGAGAAAGAATAAAGAAAAGAACACAAGAGAAATAAGGAGAAATAATAAAGAAACACAGAAAGAGTAAAGAACAACAGAATACAAAGAGAAAGATAAAGAAACATAGAAAGAATAAAGAACAAGAATAAAGAATAACAGAAATACAAAGGGAAGGATAAAGAAAAACAGAAAGATAAAGAACAACAGAAAAAGATAGAAAAAGGGAGAGCTAAAGCAGCCAAAGCTGAGAACAAGAAAAAACTAAGAAACAGAAAAAGTTAACAAGAACAGAAAAAAGAAAGAAAAGGAAGAGTATAAAAGGCCCAGAGTGGCAAATCTGAACTCAAAAGCGGGTGGGCCAGCCTGAAGAAGGCTCAGAGAAGCCGAAACGTCGCGAAGGCCCACCGCAGTGCACTACACCCGCTTAAGGGTAATTTTTTGATCAGGGGGCACCAATACCAGTCCCAGTGATGGACCGTGCACTTAGGTTCCGGCATAGCCGGGCCTAGTCTTCCCCACACCCTAACCAGCCTGTGCCTCCTGGGATTGGTGGTGCCCCTGCCCATTTCCTCTCTCCCTCATTGTGGGGAGCCCCCCACCCACTACCTTATCCTTACCCTAACCCCTTTGCCCCCCTCCCCCCTCCCCCTCTAGCCCTACCCTAAGGGAACTTTAAAAGCCTAACTAAAAGGAGAAAAAGACAAGAAAGTTCAGAAAGAAAGAACAAAGTACACAAGGAAAGGATTTACAGGAAGGGGGTGCCATAAAAGAGAAATATAGACCACGGACGGGATGTCTAAAGAGAAGGGGGTGCCATTTAAAGAAATATGAGAAAGAATAAAGAAAAGAACACAAGAGAAATAAGGAGAAATAATAAAGAAACACAGAAAGAGTAAAGAACAACAGAATACAAAGAGAAAGATAAAGAAACATAGAAAGAATAAAGAACAAGAATAAAGAATAACAGAAATACAAAGGGAAGGATAAAGAAAAACAGAAAGATAAAGAACAACAGAAAAAGATAGAAAAAGGGAGAGCTAAAGCAGCCAAAGCTGAGAACAAGAAAAAACTAAGAAACAGAAAAAGTTAACAAGAACAGAAAAAAGAAAGAAAAGGAAGAGTATAAAAGGCCCAGAGTGGCAAATCTGAACTCAAAAGCGGGTGGGCCAGCCTGAAGAAGGCTCAGAGAAGCCGAAACGTCGCGAAGGCCCACCGCAGTGCACTACACCCGCTTAAGGGTAATTTTTTGATCAGGGGGCACCAATACCAGTCCCAGTGATGGACCGTGCACTTAGGTTCCGGCATAGCCGGGCCTAGTCTTCCCCACACCCTAACCAGCCTGTGCCTCCTGGGATTGGTGGTGCCCCTGCCCATTTCCTCTCTCCCTCATTGTGGGGAGCCCCCCACCCACTACCTTATCCTTACCCTAACCCCTTTGCCCCCCTCCCCCCTCCCCCTCTAGCCCTACCCTAAGGGAACTTTAAAAGCCTAACTAAAAGGAGAAAAAGACAAGAAAGTTCAGAAAGAAAGAACAAAGTACACAAGGAAAGGATTTACAGGAAGGGGGTGCCATAAAAGAGAAATATAGACCACGGACGGGATGTCTAAAGAGAAGGGGGTGCCATTTAAAGAAATATGAGAAAGAATAAAGAAAAGAACACAAGAGAAATAAGGAGAAATAATAAAGAAACACAGAAAGAGTAAAGAACAACAGAATACAAAGAGAAAGATAAAGAAACATAGAAAGAATAAAGAACAAGAATAAAGAATAACAGAAATACAAAGGGAAGGATAAAGAAAAACAGAAAGATAAAGAACAACAGAAAAAGATAGAAAAAGGGAGAGCTAAAGCAGCCAAAGCTGAGAACAAGAAAAAACTAAGAAACAGAAAAAGTTAACAAGAACAGAAAAAAGAAAGAAAAGGAAGAGTATAAAAGGCCCAGAGTGGCAAATCTGAACTCAAAAGCGGGTGGGCCAGCCTGAAGAAGGCTCAGAGAAGCCGAAACGTCGCGAAGGCCCACCGCAGTGCACTACACCCGCTTAAGGGTAATTTTTTGATCAGGGGGCACCAATACCAGTCCCAGTGATGGACCGTGCACTTAGGTTCCGGCATAGCCGGGCCTAGTCTTCCCCACACCCTAACCCTAATTCTATTTGCAGCTCTCGCCACTAGGGGGTACTGTCGTTCTTTCCTTAGGAAATGTTTTAAATCATTCCTACAGACCAAACCCATTGATCTGACCCCTATCCTACCAGTGATTGTGACATATGCCCCATCAACATGTAAACTGATCAGAGTGATTAAGAACAACTTTCAAGATCTTGTCCAGAAAACCCAATTACTGGGTGATCATAAGGTGATAGCGGCCTTTAAGAGGAATAAAAACCTGAGGGATTTCCTCATTAAGGCAAAACTTTCACCTCTCTCTGAGCCCAAACTCAGAGACCAGGGGCAATTTTTTAAGCACCAAACATGGTTGCGCAGCTTCTCAAATGGAAATGTATTCCACTCACAATGTAACGGTACTCCACGCTCCAGGAACTGTATTTATGTGATTACTTGCAGCCAATGTGGCATCCAATATGTTGGTGAGACAGGCAACACACTTCTGACCAGATTCACCCAGCACAGGTACAATGTGTTAAGGAAAAAGAACACACACACACATTTGGTAAAACACTTCCTGTCACACGGCTGGAAATCGGTCAGAGCAACAGTGATACAGGCAAACCCCAGATGGACAGCTCAGCAGAGGAGGAAGGCTGAAAGAGGCTGGATTGCCAAATTAGACACTGTACACCCTAAGGGGTTAAATGAAAAAAGTTTTTAAAGGGACATAAAGTCCACACAGTGTACATAATTGTGGTTTATTAGTGTCTTGTTGTTGCTATGCTTGTTGCCATGCTTGTCGCCATGCTTGTCATACTCATCATCATTATTGCTGTTATCATCATTTCACCGGTCTTTGTATATATTTGCTGAAGCACCCTGACCATGAGGTTTTATCCTAACCTTAACCGGCTCGAAACCTGCGCTGGATTTAACCTTATCTTTGATGCCCAGCCCTGAATTCAATCCTGACCCTAACCACCTTGAACCCTATATTGGTTTGACCCTTGACCCCAAAAACCCTCTTCTCCTTCCCCCCCCCCCCCCTCCCCTTTCTCCCTCTCCCTCACCCTTTTCTCTCGCTCTCCCTCCCTCCCTCCTCCCCTCCCTCCCCATCTGGAGGCCTCATGCTCAGGATGCTAAAACAATCCCTTTTCAGGGCACCAAATCGGGGACATGGTTCCTTGAGCCGGGAGCAAGGATGGCCTGTGCATTGGGACCCAATCGGGCCCCCACCTTACCTTCTCCTAACCGGCCTGCGCCCCTTGTCCACCCACTCCTGGAGCCCTCTGTCCTTACACAAAGCACTGTATATATGTGTGTATATTCAATAACTGTACATATCATCAACATAATTCGAATTGTGATACTGTTCTTTTAACTCTCATATGGAGAGAGACTTTATGTGGAAACTGTATATTTCTATACACAGATTACTGTCATCCGGTGTACATATTGTTTGATTGTATATATCATCAACGCCATTTTGTTTGTGATGATTTTTATTTAACTCTCATATGGAGAGTAATGTTTTGTGAAAACTGTATTCCTCTTCACAAATTACGGTGGGCCAAAATGCTCCTGAACACTGCAAACAAGTAAGCATCCAATCAATTTGAATTTTTTAAAGGGACCTCTGACTCATGGAGCAGGTGCTCTTCTCATTGGTTGAGGAGACCCGCAAAGTTTGAATTTGGACTTGCGCAGTGTACACACAGAACATAACTGAGGTTTTGTTATGCTGTATTCATTCTTCTAGTAAGCCAGCCTGAAGAAGGTTCATGCGAACCGAAACGTCGCGTTTTTGGCTTACTTTCAGATGTATTTGTTCACTTTTTGAACTTTTGTACTGAGCGAAAATAAAGCTCCTAGTTGTTTTACTAAGTTAAACGTGAGTGTCATCAGTTTGCGCACAGCTGCTTAACATTACTAGCACAGTCACAAGTGACCAGTTAGTTAAGTTAAAGCCACGAGTGAGACCGCAAATATGCCCACGTTTACAACAGAGGACCAGTGGACCACCGTCCGACGACGTGGAAACCGGAGAGGAGATCGCGGCTTTGCGAGCGGCCGGAGGTCACCCCGGCGTACCAGCTACCCGTCCCGCAACAGACGCCGGACCTACGCATCGGTGGTGAGAGGACGTGACTACCGGGATGAGAGAGAAATCCCGCACGTTTGGCAGCACAACCAGCGGAGAGAACGGCCGACTGGGGATCGCTATGCTGCCCAACACAGAGATCGGACTGAACGAGAGCAGCGGTTTGAACGGGGGCGAGCCCAGGACAAACGAGGAGATCGCTACTTCACGAGCGACCGGAGGTCACCCCGACGGACCAGCTACCCATCCCGCAGTGGACGCCGGACCTACGCATCGGTAGTGAGAGGACGGGACCACCGGGAGGAGAGAGAAATCCCGCACACATGGCAGCCAAACCAGCAGAGATGGCGAACGACTGCGGACCGCCATACTGCCCGTCACCGAGAGCGGCGTTTTGAACAGAGACCAGCCCAGAATAGACGGTATGTGAAACACGCCAGATCCGAACGATCTGAGCCTCCCACGAACAAAATACCGTCTGATGATCCGGACTTTTCTACCAAAGTGCGTATTATTCATAGACTCATTAAATCAGTCCACCACCTTAAAAATGTCTCAGGGGATGCATACCCACCCTCTTTGAATAAAATAGCCCAGAACTTGATGACTGTTATTAAGCCGGCTGTCCCAAGTGAACGGACACAGACGCTGATTGAGGGTAATGCTCAAAACTGGGCGCACAACGCTGTTTTAATCCTCCGTGAACATTATTCTGAGGCGATGGAGGAGGAATTAAAAAGCCTTTTTGAGTTTCCCAAGCAGGACTGGAGGGGACCCTTTGAAGTGGCGACGTCCTGGGCCAAACGTAACCTGGGCCGCCGCCTCCAGCCTGAGTCGCTAGAACAGACCGAGGCAGTCATCGTGGCTAGACTGGCAGACACCAGATCGGCAGAGCGGGGCCATACAGCCGGCAAGCCGAGACGACAACCAGAGGCGAGGGAGGACCTGATACAGCTCGACCCTGTCGAACCTCCGGTGGAGGTGTTGCAGCCAGCCTCTTCCCACACGCGACCTGCCACACCACAGCCCAGCACCAGCCGGGCCATTAAAGTTACTGCGCAGATCCATGCTCCGCCTGTAGCGAGCGCTGTAACCATGGTGACAGCGACGACCATGACGGACCCCATCAGAGGTGACTGGTCACCCCTCACAGAGAGACTGGTGGAGGAGGACGGTGACCTGAGGCCCACCACCACCCCTCAGGAAGATTCTCCTGAACCAGAGCCCGAACCAATGTCACCTAAAGACCAGAGAGTGAGAAGGGTCCTCGACGCTCTCCACGTGACCTCCACTGGGGAGAAGTCACCTCCACCCACTCAGCCTCCACAGCCTTCTGAGGACATGGAGATCGAGGTAATGGACCTCACACAGGGGGAATCCACCCCCACCAAATCCAAGGGAGGCAGAAGAACAGCGCCCAAATCCCCGACAGCTTCACGCTCCAGCCTGCCACGCACCACTCAGGATAAACTGAAATCCTGCGTGCAGACCCGCCTCCAAACGAGGAGAATTGAGGAATCCTCCTTGTCTCCTCCCTCTTCACCAGGTTCACCTATTCAGCAAACGCACCCTCCAACGAGACACCCGAACACGCAGAAGAAACTGCAAGACTGGAGTCTTCACATCAGAGAAACATCACTCATCATGGGTGACTCGAATGTGTGTAAACTCCCATCCTTTTCAGCACCAGGAATACAAATTGACAGTTTTCCCGGGGCGAAATGGTGCCACGCACAAGCCCTTTTGGAAAAAGCGACCTGCGACGAAGATTTGGAAACACTGGTGTTATCTTTTGGCCTAAACAATAGGTCACAAAGAGACAAAGACACACCGGTCACAGAGCTGAAAAAGGCACTGCAGACAGCCCAGGAAAGATTTCCTGAGGCCGACATCTACATTCCAGCTATTAACTTTTCCTCAACTCTGCCCCGGAATGAGCAGGAAACACTGCTGCATTTGAACACTTTTATTGCAGGTCTGGACGAACACATACCCACTCTTCCTGATTCAATGTTCCACACAGAAAAGGACAATATCCACTGGACTGATAAGACAGCGAAGTGTATGTTGGAGCATTGGAGCAACTATGTAAATGTTGTATCCCCGTGAACCCAGCTAACAGGGAGGGGGTAAGTGATGTCAATTGCAACAGTGTCATTAATTTATCTAAACACTTTCAGCCTTCCACTGCTCAGCGGACCCTTTTAAGTAGGGGCCTTAATTTTATTCCCACAAAGGGCCACAATAAAAATTTCCTATTACAATGTAGATACGACATTCAACAATATCACAGAAGGGTCAAATTGGCTATACATTATGGAGATAAATCTGACACAGAAATCCAACCCTTCACTCCCAAATCTAATTGGTCTCCTCCCTTGGGTCAGCTTCCACATGAGGTGTCCACCTTGGTGAAAGCTGATTATGAATATTTTGATAATCATTTCCACATTGACCGCATCAAACCTAACTTAAAGGGAGAAGAAACCAAAGCTCTAAAAGAACTAAGAGAAAACAAACAAATAATTATAAAACCGGCAGACAAAGGAAGTGCTGTGGTCATCCTGGACAGAGATCAATATTTACAGGAGGGCTACAGACAACTAAATGATACAACATACTACTCAAAATTGAAGAAACCCATCTATTTGGACACACTGCCTATTGTGGAGAAAATAATTAATAATCTTTATCAA
This sequence comes from Copadichromis virginalis, assembly GCF_057382275.1. Lineage (NCBI taxonomy): Eukaryota > Metazoa > Chordata > Actinopteri > Cichliformes > Cichlidae > Copadichromis > Copadichromis virginalis. Next base: position 43,456,687 of record NC_140631.1, on the reverse strand, counting down.
AAGAAATTCATTAATATGAAACAAAAAAACTATTTATTGGGCTCCTCTGAGCCAAGAGGAAGGCTGTTTTATTTGCTACCCAAAATCCACAAAGACCCGGCAAAGTGGTCTGTACCATTCCAGGTGCCTCCCGGGCGTCCCATTGTATCTGACTGTGAAAGTGAAACATACCACACAGCAGAATATCTGGACTTTTTCCTAAACCCCTTGTCCACAAAGCATGACAGTTACATTAAAGATACATATGACTTTGTGGAGAAGGTGAAACAGGCAGAGGTACCCCCAAACTCATTTCTTTTCTCGATTGACATTGATAGCCTTTATACCAATATTGATATTAAGGAGGGAATGAACTCCATTAGGAATATTTTCCACAAATATCCAGAAAAGAAAAGGCCAGAAAAAGAATTATTACAATTATTGGAAATCAATCTGACAAGAAATGACTTTGAGTTCAACGGGGACTTCTTCTTACAAATAAAAGGGACAGCCATGGGTAAGAAATTTGCCCCAGCATACGCCAACATATTCATGGCTGAATGGGAAACTGCAGCCCTGGCAAAATGTAATAAAAAACCGCTGTATTATTACAGGTTTCTTGATGACATCTGGGGAGTATGGCCTCATTCTGAACAAGATTTTGAAACGTTTCTAACCACTCTGAATGATCACAATGACTCAATTAAACTTAAATCCACAATTAGCGACTCCACAATTGACTTCTTGGACACAACCACCTTTAAAGGCCCAAATTTTTCACAGACCCACAAATTGGACATTAAAGTGTTTTTCAAACCCACGGACACACATGCATTGTTATATAAAACAAGCTTCCACCCGAAACATACCTTTGCTGGTCTAATTAAGTCCCAATTATTGCGATTCCACAGAATCTGCACCCAGCGGACTGACTTCAGAGCAGCGACCAAAATTCTATTTGCAGCTCTCGCCACTAGGGGGTACTGTCGTTCTTTCCTTAGGAAATGTTTTAAATCATTCCTACAGACCAAACCCATTGATCTGACCCCTATCCTACCAGTGATTGTGACATATGCCCCATCAACATGTAAACTGATCAGAGTGATTAAGAACAACTTTCAAGATCTTGTCCAGAAAACCCAATTACTGGGTGATCATAAGGTGATAGCGGCCTTTAAGAGGAATAAAAACCTGAGGGATTTCCTCATTAAGGCAAAACTTTCACCTCTCTCTGAGCCCAAACTCAGAGACCAGGGGCAATTTTTTAAGCACCAAACATGGTTGCGCAGCTTCTCAAATGGAAATGTATTCCACTCACAATGTAACGGTACTCCACGCTCCAGGAACTGTATTTATGTGATTACTTGCAGCCAATGTGGCATCCAATATGTTGGTGAGACAGGCAACACACTTCTGACCAGATTCACCCAGCACAGGTACAATGTGTTAAGGAAAAAGAACACACACACACATTTGGTAAAACACTTCCTGTCACACGGCTGGAAATCGGTCAGAGCAACAGTGATACAGGCAAACCCCAGATGGACAGCTCAGCAGAGGAGGAAGGCTGAAAGAGGCTGGATTGCCAAATTAGACACTGTACACCCTAAGGGGTTAAATGAAAAAAGTTTTTAAAGGGACATAAAGTCCACACAGTGTACATAATTGTGGTTTATTAGTGTCTTGTTGTTGCTATGCTTGTTGCCATGCTTGTCATACTCATCATCATTATTGCTGTTATCATCATTTCACCGGTCTTTGTATATATTTGCTGAAGCACCCTGACCATGAGGTTTTATCCTAACCTTAACCGGCTCGAAACCTGCGCTGGATTTAACCTTATCTTTGATGCCCAGCCCTGAATTCAATCCTGACCCTAACCACCTTGAACCCTATATTGGTTTGACCCTTGACCCCAAAAACCCTCTTCTCCTTCCCCCCCCCCCCCTCCCCTTTCTCCCTCTCCCTCACCCTTTTCTCTCGCTCTCCCTCCCTCCCTCCTCCCCTCCCTCCCCATCTGGAGGCCTCATGCTCAGGATGCTAAAACAATCCCTTTTCAGGGCACCAAATCGGGGACATGGTTCCTTGAGCCGGGAGCAAGGATGGCCTGTGCATTGGGACCCAATCGGGCCCCCACCTTACCTTCTCCTAACCACTCCTTCCCTCCTGCCCTACCCTAACCCCTAAAACCCTCCCTCCCTCCCTCCTAAAAATTAAAAATTACAAAAAAACTTAAAAAATAAGAATAAGAAAAAGAAAAAAACGTACAAGTTGAGAAATAGGGAGAAGAAAACGTACAAGTTGAGAAAGAATAAGAAACAGAAAACGTACAAGTTGTGAAATAAGAAAAAGAAAAACGTACAAGTTGAGAAATAGAGGAAACACGTAAAAGCCGTAGAACTGGAAAGGACAAATGAGAAGGGGGTGCCAGAGAGGAAAAATACAGGACGGGATGTCAACAAAGCAGGGGGTGCCATTTAAGAATTTCAAAATATAAACAGAATGAAAAAGTTAAAGAAAGAATAAGAAAAAGAAAACGTACAGGTTGAGAAATAAGAAAAGAAAACGTACAAGTTGAGAAATAGAAGAAAGTTAAAGAACACATGGAGAACAGAAAGTTAAAGAACAAACAGAGGAACAGAAGTATAAAGAAAAGAAAAATATAAAAAGAATAAACAACAACAGAAGCAGAATAAGAAAAAGAAAACGTATAAGTTGAGAAATAGAAGAAATTTAAAGAACAAATAGAAAGTTAAAGAACAAATGGAGAAAAGACAGTTAAAGAACAAACAGAGAAACAGAAATATAAAGAAAAGTAGAAAACCCAAAGTGGGTGGAGACAGACAGTATAAAAGCCGAGACAGGCAAGTAACAAAAACAGAAGACACATTGGGCCAGCTTGAAAAAGGCACAACTACGCCGAAACGTCGCGAAGGCCCAACGATGCGCATTGGCCAATTATCACCCTATATGGGCAATTTTTTGAACGGGGGACGTCTGCCCACTTCATTCGTCGTGAGCGTGCCTCCAAGGGGGTCCAGCGGCTGCTGGGTCCCCTTTCTCTTTCCTCATCCCTCACCAGTCCTAAACCTAACCACTTAAAAGAAACGTAAGACAAATACTGGAAAGGATGTGAGAAGGGGGTGCCATTAAAACAATAAAAACAAAGAAAACCAAAAAAGGAAGGTGAGAAGGGGGTGCCATTAATACAATAAAAACAAAGAAAGACAAATACTGGAAAGGAAATATGAGAAGGGGGTGCCATTAAAACAATAAAAACAAAGAAAACCAAAAAAGGAATGTGAGATGGGGGTGCCATTAAAACAATAAAAACAAAGAAAGCCAAAGAAAAGAAAGGACAAAACATTAAGAATATTAAACAGAAAAATAATGAAACGGAAAACCCAAGAGTGGGAGGAGACAGCACACTATAAAAGCCAAGAGAGGCACACAGACAACACACATAGACACACACGTTGGGCCAGCCTGAGGAAGGCCTATAACCGGCCGAAACGTCGCGACGGCCCAATGACACACAAGTACATTATTAAAACACAAAACAAAATTATAATAATAACCTAATTACGGGTGATTTTTGGGGACCGGACTCCCAACTTGATTTCCCCTAACCCTCTGAAATATGGCCAAACTGGTGGCAAGTGGCATCTTGGCAGCTGCACGCTTGACTTTTCTCAGTTCATGGGCAGTTATTTTGCGCCTTGGTTTTTCCACACGCTTCTTGCGACCCTGTTGACTATTTTGAATGAAACGCGTGATTGTTCGATGATCACGCTTCAGAAGCTTTGCAATTTTGAGACTGCTGCATCCCTCTGCAAGATATCTCACTATTTTTGACTTTTCTGAGCCTGTCAAGTCCTTCTTTTGACCCATTTTGCCAAAGGAAAGGACGTTGCCTAATAATTATGCACACCTGATATAGGGTGTTGATGTCACTAGACCACACCCCTTCTTATCACAGAGATGCACATCACCTCATATGCTTAATTGGTAGTAGGCTTTCGAGCCTATACAGCTTGGAGTAAGACAACATGCATGAAGAGGATGATGTGGACAAAATACTCATTTGCCTAATAATTCTGCACTCCCTGTAGATGAGTTTTAAGTAGTGATTTAAAAGTGGTGAGACAGTGTGTGGTCCGTAGAGCAAGTGAAAGTGCATCCAAAGTCTCGGGGCAGAACAACTAAAGGCTCTGAGTCCCGTGGTAGTCAGGCGAGCAGGTGGAACAGACAGAAGGGAAGCTGAAGAAGAGCGGAGTGTACGAAGGGGTGAGTATGTGTGGAGAAGATCAGATAGATATGGAGGAGCAAGGTTATGAAGCGCTTTGAAAGTGAGAAGCAGGATCTTGAAATTGACATGGAGGTGAACTGGGAGCCAATGGAGCTGTTTAAGAACAGGTGTTATATGTTCAGTGGATCTAGTTCTGGAAATAATACGAGAAGCTGTATTTTGAACTAACTGCAATTTATGGAGGGATTCATGAGGTAAACCATAGAGAAGAGAAGTACAGTAATTCAGACAAGATGTGACAAGAGCATTGACAAGTATGGCGGTACTATGTGGTGTGAGTGAGGGACGAAGATGGTTAATATTACAGAGATGAAAGTAGGAAGACCGAGTGATATTATTTATATATACTAACTTCCCTTTTTCTCATTTATCTATCAAAACTCACCCCTTACGCGTATTCCTCTAACTCTTATTTACAGCAAGAATTATTTTTATATTTACAGCAATACATGGTTATATTCATAGATTAATATTAAGCAGTATTTACAGCAACAAACAGATTATACTCTAGACCAGGGGTGTCGAACTCCAGGCCTCGAGGGCCGGTGTCCTGCAGGTTTTAGATAATACCCTGGGTCAACACACCTGAATGAAATGATTAGTTCATTACCAGGCTTCTGGAGAATTTCAAGAAATGTTGAGGAGGTCATTTAGCCATTTAAATCAGCTGTGTTGGATCAAGGACACATCTAAAACCTGCAGGACACCGGCCCTCCAGGCCTGGAGTTCGACACCTGTGCTCTAGACTACTAGTCAGCAGTATTTATAGCAGTAATTATACTCAAGGGTTAGTAACAGCTATTTACTAGGGCTGTCAAATGATTACAATTTTTAATCAGATTAATCACAGCCTAAAAATTAATTAATCATGATTAATCGCAACTCGAAATATGACCAAAATGTGTGCAAACATACGGACAGATAGCGGATTTTTACACACTTGTTAGTGTTATTTAATGCTAAGACCACGCTGAGTGGCCTGCGTTCACTCAGCGTGGTCTGACGTAGGCTGGGTGTTGTGCTGGAAGCGAATTAATCACAGCCTAAAAATTGATTAATCGCAACTCGAAATATATGTATATATGTGTAAAAATCGGGACAGATAGTGGTTTTTAAACACACTTGTTTGTTTTATTTATTATTAATTGTGAGTACAAGCAGTACAAGCAGAACAGGGCTTCAAATAATTGTGAGGGATTTTTACTGAATGTTTTCCACCCGTTTAAATCTAGCACATTGTTTTATCCATATACATCTTCAAGTTCACAGAACATAGGCCTAATTCAACAGGCAAAATAGAAAAAATCTCCAATCATCCTTTTGGGTAAGGTAGATTAGTGCAAAAGAATATGAACAACAGTGAAAAGTATTGTTTAAATCACATTCAACCATAGAACAAGCTCTAAACACACGGTCCTCTGGTCTACTCATCCTTCAGCCAGTTGCTGAGACAAACCAACTTGTCCACGTTCTCTGAGTGCAGAGCAGACCTCTTCTTGTTCACAATGTGCCCTGCTACAGAGAACAGCCTCTCACAGGGCACTGTGGAGGCAGGAGTGGCCAGGTATCTGCGAGCAAGGCGGGCCAGCTGGCTGTGGGCTCCTGCATGAGCTGCCCACCACTGTAAGGGACAGTCCTCTAAGGCAGTGCAGGGCTCTGCTCTGTAGCGCTGTATGGCTCTGTCCTGCTGTACCTCCTCCTCTGACTCAGAGTCAGAGTCCATCTGCAGCAGGCTCAGCCTCTTCTTGGCTGGACCTTCTTCTGCAGTGTGTGATCTTCTAGGAGAGTCTTCATGCAGCATGCCTGCCAGTGTGATCCACACTGCTTCTCTGTCAGTCTTGGGCACACTGCGTAGGTCTTTAAAACGTGGGTCCAGTGCAGTTGCGATCTGGAGCCATGCATAGTTGGTATGTTCCTGGCGGGAAGCAAGGTCTTCCTTAAACTTCTCTTTAAACCTCACCACATATGCAGGGTCCTCATCAGTTACTTCCATGACACGGCGCAGGTGGCAGAAGGCTGGTAGAACTACAGAGCAGGAGACGTAGGCCTCTCCTCCCAGCAGTTCAGTCACATATCTGCAGTGGAATACACACACACACACAGATAAGACAGCAAATTTAAAAAAGCTTTTTAATACTAGGTAATATTAATAAAATATTTGATTTCATTTATTTTTTAAATAAGACATTTTCATAATAACAAAACTGATTTAAGATGTATGTTTGATACATTTAATCTAAACCTATAATTATGGTCACAATGACAGGCTCACCTGCAGGGCTCTAGAAGTGTCTCCAGTCTCTGGAGTTTATCCCACTCTGGAGGCGTCAGGAGGACAAGTTTATGCTTTTGTTTATCCAGAGTCGCGGTTACTGCAGTTTGGTTGCGGATCAAGCACTTCACCATCTCCAGCGTGGAGTTCCAGCGCGTAGGCACGTCCTGGGCCAACGGCTCCTGCTTGCGCCCCAGTGACACCTGCTCTGTGTTCAGCTCTGCTGTGTTTGCTGGGCTGTGCTTAAAATGGCCAACAATTTTGCGGCATTTGGCCAGCGCAGTGACAAAGCCACTGTCTGCGAGACTCACTGTGATGCATCTCTGTAGAATGTGCGCGGTACACAGCATGTGATTGAATGGCATGATGCGAGCCGCGGCGATCATATTGCGCGCACTGTCCGTGCCTACTGTTGTCACCTTCTCCTCAATTCTCCACCTGCGAGCAACAGTCTGGAACTGCTCTGCACAAGCCTCCGCAAAGTGCCGCTCTTCCGTTTTCATTATAGTCAGCGCAAAGGATGTCAGACCCCAGGCTTCAGTGATTAAATGCGCAGTAACTCCCAGGTAATTGTCATTACTCAATGATGTCCAGTGGTCTCCTGTCAGAGCCACGCATTCTGTGTGAACTAAAGCCTCTTCTTTTTTCTTTTTCTCCGTTTCATACAGTTCGTGGATTCGAATTGTTATTGTGCTTCTCGCTGGGGGCTTGTAGGACGCGTCCTGAGATGCAACCTTTAAAACATCCGCAAAACCCTTGTCCTCCACAATGCTTAGCGGTCTACAGTCCTTTGCTATCCATTTGGCTATATTGTCGGTCAGTTTGTCCAAAGAAGACTTACCGAGTGGCCTGCGTTCACTAAGAGTGGTCTGACGCAGGCCGGGTGAAGCTGCTGCCCCGACAAACGCGTGTTTGGCATTAAGGTGGTATTTTAAGGTTGAATTTGAACGGTGGAATTGAAACTCTTTACTACAGTGAGTGCAAATTACAACGCGTTTGTTTATTGTCCCTTCTATGTTCTTCTTGTATTTAAATTCCCCATCCAGAAGGCCATCCTGTTCCTGCTTCTCCATTTTCAGTGTCGCGGTAAACAAATCAAGTGGAATTATGGGAGCGACTTATCTGCGTGTTGCGCTAAATAGTTAAATATTCTAACGTAATTAATTCCAAAATTTAATTATCGCAATTAACGCGTTAATTTCGACAGCTATACTATTTACATATGTACACTTTGGCCGAAGGTGTGACCTTTTATACAGCGACGCACGCAATTTACCCAGCGTGTCCAGACTATCAAACCCTCAGATTCCCACTGTGAGTCCCAAGTCAAGCATTACTTGCTGAGTCCAAAATTCCCCCAAAGCCCGAACAGACCTGACTACAGAGTAATTCACTTGGGTTAACCAGGTTAACTTATCAAGCTAAATGGATGACTAGATTTTCAGTGTTAACCACCGCGAGGGTGCCATTATGTACATAACTTTTCATCAATTCAACTTTTCACTTCTGCGCAGCTTACACATATTCTTCAGATACACTTCCTCGACACTGAAGAATAGCGGAAAAATAAGCCCAAACTCCCCCAACACAGCCCTGGAGTTTGTGGAGCAGGGAAATTATTTTACTGCTATTGTTAAATAATCATCATTATTACCATTGCATTAATAATATAATCTGCAGTATGATCATTGCTTTAACAATGTAACAGATAGCTTTAAGATGGCCTTAAGATGTTTATGATGATGTTAATTTTGTATTTCAGATGCAGTTATAACTATTGTGTACACAATGCATATCTGTGCTTATTTGAGTTGATGTTCAGGTTCTTTAAAGGTCTTAAGCTTCACTGACGTGACTGTTCAGGTGATACATGCTGAGGGAAAACTAGAACATAGAAGGAATTGCAATACATGCTTACAAAACACTTATATATCAGGTCATTTCATATTAAGGTTTTAGTAGAGGTTCTTGGTTAAAACATTTATTTAGTAGAGGACATATACATAGTCTCAGTTAGGTTGTAACACATAAGGATGAGCCTCTGTTCTGGTAAATGGTCAGAAGTGCAACAGGTGAATTGAGAAAGAGCATTTGAGGACGAGACACAGACAGTTAGTAGGTGAAGAGGTGACACAAAGAGCATGTGAGGTCAACACACACACACACACATGAGTTAGATTTATTTAGAGGAGAGATTAGTCATGTCTCGGTAAAAGAGGAACCGTCCTTGTCGTCTCGGCAAGAAAGAGGAACTGAAAGGTAGAAAGGAACTGCCGGCCATGAAAATAGAAGATGATGTTCTGTCTTAAAAGTCATTGTGGTGTTGATTTGACGTATGTATATATCCTGTCTGTGACGTATGAAGGGGCGTCAGTAAATCAAACCCTGATGCTATAAAAATCTGTTTATGCTTTGATTAAGTCGAAGACTACTTGCTGTCGGCGTACAGAGTTGTCTTCCCACACGTGTGTATTCATTAAAAATCATTGTTTGACCAAGAGCTTCTGGACCAAGGGTGGTTTGTACTCTCCTTCCTCAATTTTGAACCTTAACAAGTTATACTCCAGCACATGGCAAAGTAGCCTTTTACCCCCCCCCCCCCAAAACACACACATAGCGCTCACTCACACTCCCCCACGGGTCACAGAAGTTACAGGAAAAACACGCTGAATGATGGAGCTGAAATTGGAAGACATTTGTCACGGTCTGCGTGTGACCGTAGGGATGAGGAAAGTAAGCATTGGTAAGCATTGTCAGGCAAACTACTGAATACCGTTGCTGCTAGTGATGTGCGAATCATGAACGAGTTGTTCAATACTCGAGAATCACTTTACTGACTCGTGAATCATGATTCACAAGCCCAACTGACTCATTCACTGACTCATTCCTGTTGCTAAAACTAATTTATTTAGTAGAAATATATCTAGCTTATAATTGAAATTGTGTGGAAAAAAACAACAGCCAGTTTCTTAACAAAAACATTTCTGCTCTGAACTGGAAAAAAAAAAAACCCTGAGTAGAAGCTCACATCAAGACAATAGCTCCTCAGTTCACAGTAGCATCGCTCAGCTAACATGCAAACAGCACATTTGACTCACTCACCCCCTCTCTCCTGGCTCACAGCTTCTTCTTCTTCTTGGTCGGCAACCAATGCTAAGGAGCATTACCGCCCCCTGGCTCACGGCTCAGTGGACATTTAGATGAGAAAATATATATTTGACACATTTGAGGAAAATACTAATAAAATAAAAAATAAATAAATAAAATAAATGTTCCCTTTAGAAATCTTAAATTTTTTGCTCTATAAAAATAGCTGTTTTTCTGTTTTTCAATCACTCATCTTAGCAGTAGGATTTACATGAAACTGGAATAGCTTTATGCATACTTTTTTCCACACTGACTTTCAGGCTTCTTTAAATTCAGCCATTTGTAGGTAGATACATTTTCATCATACAATGTGCATCCTTCTGTTCCTAACTCATTACCTAGTGCATATCATTATAGATATCCAGCATGAATTTTTAGAGGCCGCATGTTCCTTTATTTTCTGCATCTGCACAAGCTTTTTTTGACAGGAAATCTTCAATCCATATAAAAGGCCAGTGATATGAAAAAGAGAGGGACGTCTGATAGGAGCTTAAAAAAAAAAAAAATAATAATAATAATATTAAAAGAAAGAGACTAAATCACTGACAAGTGTTAGAGCTTCGTTTTATTTCCAGCAGTGTATGTGTCATTAGGTTTCCTGTTTTTGATCATCCAGAAACAAACATGGTTTTACAACGTTCAAGTAGTGCCTTTTGTTCAGAATATTTTGTAAAAAATGGTGTGTGTGTGTGTGTGTGTGTGTATATATATATATATATATATATATATATATATATATATATATATATATATATATATATATATTATAAACAATGACATGTGATGAAGGTGAAAAGCTCTGCTGGTTTCATCTGTTTCTATAGTCCCAAAACACTAGTTATTACAGTTACACATTATTCACATTTCTTAAAAAAAATTCTATGCTTAATAAACACTGGAGAACTTTTTACAAATATCTAATAAATTATACTGAAAAAGAATCTGAAGAAATTCTGCAAACATGATTTATGACAAAACAGTGACATCTTCTGGCCATGTTTATGACAGCAGGACAGGCAGTGTTATTTCTATTCATGTTTAACTGTGAAAAACTGAAGAAGAAAAGTTTTTATTTCAGTCAAATTTAATGCTGTATTTTTTGTATCTTAACAAAATTTGGTCTTTTGGGCACTCAGTCCTATTTCCTGGGAATGAACTTATGTGAACCCTTTAGATAAACAGCAGCCAATTTCAATACAGTGGGTAACAGGAACTAAATGGGCTCTTTGTAGACTGCATCAGAACACAAAGCAGAAGAAATGGGATCTAACATTATTTGATGTAATTAATGACAGTCACAGTTCTTCACTGCAGTACAATGAATATTTCAAAGGCAGTTCCTGTTGCATTATCTGGTTGGATGGTAGGTAATCTGATTACCAACCACCAGGTCACATGTAAACTACATTTCAGTGTGTTGCACTCCTCTGTCAGACATGGCAGGTATAATATTACTGTTTTATTACATCACTAACATACATAAATTTAAAAACAACACATCATTGTGCCGCTGGCTTACATGCGCCCCACAGCAGACCTGATCTGCTCCAGCTGTCAGAACAGACTCTACTACAGTCAGTTACTCTGGTTTTCTCTTTAATAAAATGCAGATCTGGAGCAAATAAAACATCTGTTGGGGTTAACTATGTCTGAAACAGGAGGTCTGAAAGATATAGGCAGTAAAACCAGTGAAATCTCCCACTTCTCCAGATTTGATCACTTCTTTAGAGTCTGAACAGACAGAGATAAGATCAGGTCCATGTTAAAAAGTATCCAGAACTGGAGACCAATTGCCAGTGTAAACCCAGTTTGTGGTGTTCATGGCAATTGTCATGTCTGGTTACTCTGACACTTTGACCCGAAAAGTGACGCGACCCAGAAATTTGTCTCGCTCATCATCATTGCGGAGGTTAGAACCCTCAACTTTACACTCCACCGTCTGCTCGATGTTATAGTCTTCTTTTGTGAACAATAACTTGACTGCAACAAGCGGTTGCACGTAGTCAGGCTGTAAACGGAGAGAGAGGTTGTTAGCTGTAGCTCATAGCCATCTTCTTGGCTTAACCTCATCTAACAGGAGTCTTCTGCAGCCTTTGCCAGCAATTTTATTGAAGTTATCCAACTAAAAATATGGCTGTTGTGTAGTTAATTGTACTGGCAGACCAATCCAAGAAGTCTGAGCTCCAGTTTTCCTGAGTGGTGAACTGTATGGGAGAGAATTATTCAGCTAAATAACACCTTCAACTTACAAACCCAGTCTTGAAAACTGGCCAAAAGGATAACTTCAATCTTTGGCATAAAGCTGGAAAACTGAGCATGAATAACACTATGCACGCCTGCCACCTCTGCTGAGAAAGCCATGTACTTAGTAAATCAGAACTCAAAGAAAGTTTGGGAGGGTTAGGTTACAGACTGCCTACAAAGACTTCATCATCTACTGCATAAATTAAGGACAAGACCAAATTATGTTATTTGCTACTCGCTCCCAAACCACAAGATAAGATAACTTTCTGAATGAATTTCTTTAATTACTTCTTCTAAACCATCAACATGTTTTTTAGACTCCACAAAGAAGTCCTACCATTAGTTAATCCTTCAATCTTAAATATGATCATCCCATCTCTATTAATGGGCTACATACTACAGGCCTAAAAGCTGCCAGTAATTAAAAATCTATCACTTCACCCAGCTCACCAACCTTTATATTATGTCAAAAATTCTTGACAGAGTATTTGTGAAACAGCTAACTGATCAGAAACCCTTTCTTTGAGTTTCTATCACGGTTCAGAACTTTCAGTACAGAAACAGTATAGTCACTGTTACAAATGATGTTTTTGCCTCTGGCAGTGGAGTGAACTGTGTGCTTGTCCTGCTAGAGTTCAGTGCAGCATTCGATACAATTTACCATAGTATTTTACATTCTTACAACGATTAGAGCATGCCTTAGGTATGAAACCTACTGTGCTGCAGCGGTTTGTTAATTCATATCGATTGGCTTTCTTCATTGGCTCCCTATTAAATCCAGAATTGAATTTAAACTCCTTCTCATATGCTCAGTCGTGAATAATTAAGCCTGATCTCATCTTAAAGACTTCACAGTAGCGCATCACCCAAATACAGTACTTTGCTATCACTGGGAACCACAAGTACGATGGGAGCCAGAGCCTTCAGATTTCAGACCCCTCTTTGTCTGCTGCCATAGGCCTAGGCTGCTAGGGGCTTCCCGTGATGTATCGTTTCTTCACTCACTGTGTTTTTATATACATCTCTGCATTTAATCATTGGTGATTATTAAGTTATGGCATTTGTTATGTCTTCCTCCCACCAACCCCAACCAGTGGCGGCAGATGGCTGCCCATTTCAATCTCCCTTCAATCGGCCAGTCCCTGTCACCAAGCTGAAATTCCCAGTCTTATCCATCTCCCCCATCATTCCAATAGCCTGGTCATTTATGTTAATCTAGAGATCAATTGCAGTCATTCTAACAGAATGATTGCATTTACCCCTCTTACCCCTCTGCAGCCTCCTCCTTGTAAGCTTGCAGCTCTTGCAGCAAGACACTAAAAAATAATTAATTTTCTCATGAAATGCATTTTAACTCCGTGAGATTTTATTCCTCCCTTCAGCTCAGTCTTGGGTTCTGTTTGAGTGATTGTGATAAAAGTTGTCATTGTTGTACTTAAAATTTGTAAACCTTGCCTTAAACTGCAGGCACATTCCATGTAAGGTTCTGGTTTCTTTATTTGGTAAGGAATGTTTACTTCCTGCCCTTTATGGGCTCACCTTTGCTTGTATATGGTGGACCATTAGATTTCAGGCTTTTTCACTGCAAATTGGAATTCCTCATGCCTCTTATAGGCATTTCTTCTGAGAACTGACAAATCAATTCGTATAACTGTGTATGGACTTTCTTGGCATTTCAGGCCTTCGCAATGTTGCTAATCCTCAAATGTTTCATACTCCTTTAGGCCATGGTAAGATTGGTTCTCTTTTCTTTGAGGGTCCTGCTTTAATTCTGTATACAATAAATTGTGTTCAGTTTAATTAAATTCAGTTTTATCAATATAGCGCCAAATCACAACAACAGTCGCCTCAAGGTGCTTTATATTGTACAGTAGATCGTACAATAATACATACAGAGAAAAACCCAACAATTATATGACCCCCTATGAGCAGCACTTTGGCGACAGTGGGAAGGAAAAACTCCCTTTTAACAGGAAGAAACCTCCAGCAGAACCAGGCTCAGGGAGGGGCGGGGCCATCTGCTGTGATTGGTTGGGGTGAGAGAAGGAAGACAGGATAAAGACATGCTGTGGAAGAGAGACAGAGTTTAACAAAATTAAATGCAGAGTGATGTATAAACACAAGGTTACTGAAGAAGAAAAACTCGATGCATCATGGGAATCCTGAGCAGCCGAGACCTATGGCAGCGTCAGTTCCTACAAATGATCTCTCCTTATGGTTGTTGTGATTTGGTGCGTTACAACTAAAATTAAAGGTAAATATTTAAATAAAGCTTAGCAACCTGTATCAAATACTATTCTTGTATTCATTCCTTGTAGGTTAAGTAAACTTTGACGCTTCAAAAATAGAAGTATTGTCAAAGTGAGAGGAAATCTGTTAACCTTAAAGTTGCTCTGACATTTTCCTGCATAAATAGAAAAGTAGAAATAAATCAGATTTTTTTTTTTTTTTGCTACATAAAAATACTTCTGAATAAGTACTCAGCATGCAATATTTACTCACGTGAGACTTCTTCCCATAGTATGGAAAAAACATCTTATCCAGACGACCCTCAGACGGAAAGTACTGCATCTGCAAGGAAGTGGCTCTCTACGAGAGAGTGAGGCACATATACAGTTCTTCAATTTAATAGTTCGAAAAAGTAATTTCATTTACTACGGAAACCTTCTAATTTGCACTTCTAAAAATGTGGTGAATTCTCCTTTTACGTTTCTCCTCTGCTTCACAGGTGCACCATGGGATATTTGCATGTTGTGGGTTACCTTGGCAGTGCAGTTGATGTAGGGATCTCCTTCTGGTTTCAGGCCGATTACCTGCAGACAGGTTTTTAAATTAGTATTCACGCAAGTCATTTTTGGCTTTTTTAAAATCAGCAAGTGCTTCACTGACCCGGTTCAGCTTGATTATGATGCAGGGTTTCCCCTCCTTGAACCCAAAGCTGGGGTCAGGCAAACCAGAACACTGACGCAGTGTACTTCGTTTAAACTGACAAACCTTCTTTATCGGCTCATTGTCCTGTGTAGTGTATTCGCCCACCATACACAAGTCATTACGCTCCTGAATACTGTCATTATAACCTGAAGAGGAAGAAAGACAAAATGAGGCTTGTATGTCTGAGCAGGGGCAGAGTCGACACTACCGTATTAGACAACACACAGTAAAGTCGATCAACTCTAGATCAGGGGTGGGCAACTCCAGGCATCGAGGGCCGGTGTCCTGCAGGTTTTAGATCTCACCCTGGGTCAACACACCTGAATCAAATGATGAGTTCATTCCCTGGAGAACCATAAGACATGTTGAGGAGGTCATTTAGCCATTTAAATCAGCTGTGTTGGATCAAGGATAAATCTAAAACCTGTAGGACACCAGCCCTCCAGGCCTGGAGTACCCCACCCCTGCTCTAGCTCTGATCCTACAAACCCATCCATCCATTTTCTTCTGCTTATATGGGGCGAGGTCACGGGGGCAGCAGCCCAAGCAGAGAAGCCCAGACCTCCCTCTCCCCAGCCACCTCCTCCAGCTTATCCGGGGGAACACAAAAGCATTTCCAGGCCAGCCGAAAGATATGATCTCTCCAGCCTGTCCTGGGTCTGCCCCGGGGCCTCCTCCCGGTGGGACATGCCCGGAAAACCTCGCTCATGAGGCGCCAGGGGATGTCAGATGCCCAAACTACCTCAACTGGCTCCTTTCGATGTGGAGGAGCAGCAGCTCTACTCGGAGCCCCTCCCGGATGGCCGAACTTCTCACCCTATCTCTAAGGGAGAGGCCAGCTGTCCTTCGGAGGAAGCTCATTTCCGCCGCTTGTATTCGCGATCTCGTTCTTTTGGTCACTACCCACAGCCCTTGACCACAGGTGAGGGTAGGGACGTAGATCGACCGGTAAATTGAGAGCTCCACTTTTACACTTGGCTCTCTCTTCACCACAACAGACCGGTACAGCGTCCGCATCACTGCAGCTGCTGCAACAATCCATCTGTCGATCTCCCGCTCCCTTCTCCCATCACTCATGAACAAGACCCCGAGATACTTGAACTCTTCCACTTGGGGCAGGGTCTCGTCCCTGATCCGGAGTGGGCACTCCACTCTTTTCCGGCCTACAAACCATTTCACTTTATCAATATTTCTTTGATTTATCGGTCAGCCTTCTGCCAGTGTAGCTCAGGACTCTTACATGAGCTTCTTCATCCGTCCTGTTGGAATTCTTTTGTCTTTGAACATGTTTCATACAGTTTTGAATCACTGCAAGCACATGTAATTCAGACAGCCACAGAGCTTTATCAATCCATGATACTGCCTGCATTGTGTTTCACAGATGGATGGCATGTTGGCTGTGAGCATGCAGCTATCCAACCTCAGATGTGCTGCAGTGTTTATGTGAAAAGCAATGTTTCTTCTGTGGTTTACATACATTAACACGACTTTTCAGGGTTGTTTGATGCTGTCTGCTGATCTGATCTTCCTGCGCTGTATATAGTTTCTCAGTTTTTACCAGAGTGTGTGCTCAGTCCAGGTAAAATTATTATAGTACTGTTAGGCTAAATTGGCTTCCGTCAAAATGTACATCATCATACTCAAATCCTTACTCTGACATATGTGACTGGAACTAAACACCTAAATGAAGAGGCAGAGCTCAGAGTACATCATGAGTGAACTCACTGATCCACCTCACCAGGATCTACAGCAGAGGTGGAGCCAGACACTTTATACACCCGGGGCTTAGCCACCTGCTTCACGTGGCTGCTAGGGACATTGATGAATACACAGACTCAGTCTGCGGATTTATCAGGACATGCGTGGAAGATGTCGTCCCATCCAGAACAGTTAAATCCTTCCCAAATCAAAAACCCTGGATTAACGGAGATGTTCGCGCGGCACGGAGCACCACCTTTGCCTCCGCGAACACATCGGACTACAAACACGCACATTACCAACTCCGGAAGACGATCAAAGCAGCCAAACGTGAGTACAGGGACAGGGTGGAGCAACAGTTTGACAACCCTCGGAGTATGTGGCAGGGACTAAACACGATCACAGACTTTAGAGGGAAAACCAGCACACCGCAGACCACGGCCTCTCTGTGTGAGGATCTAAACGTATTCTACGCTAGATTCGACACAGCGAACACCATGAGACCGGACAGTGTGCGCACCGCGGATGACGTCAGTGCGCACACTGTGTCTGAGGAGGATGTGCGGAGGTGCTTCAGGAAGGTGAACGCACGCAAAGCTACTGGTCCGGACGGGATTCCCGGCCGCGTCCTCAAGTCATGCGCGGCTCAGCTGGCTGGAGTGTTCACGCACATCTTCAACCTTTCCCTCTCTCTGTCTGTAGTCCCAGCCTGCTTCAAAATGGCCACCATCGTCCCTGTACCCAAATCCTCCACCATCTCCTCATTGAACGACTGGCGACCTGTAGCCCTGACCCCCATCGTAAGCAAATGCTTCGAGAAGCTGGTCAGGGACTTCATCTGCTCTGCACTACCCGACTCACTGGACCCTCTACAGTTCGCATACCGCCACAACAGGTCCACTGATGATGCCATAGCCCTGACACTACATACTGCCCTGTCACACCTGGAGAAGAGAGACACGTATGTGAGAATGCTGTTTGTAGATTACAGCTCAGCATTCAATACCATCGTTCCCTCGAAGCTGGACAGGAAACTGCAGGATCTAGGACTGAGCAGCTCCCTCTGCAGCTGGATCCTTAGCTTCCTGTCTGACAGACGCCAGGTGGTCAGACTGGGCAGCATCACCTCATCCCCCATCACACTGAACACTGGTGCTCCACAGGGGTGTGTACTGAGCCCTCTCCTGTACTCACTCTACATCTACGACTGCACAGCCACTAACAACTCCAACATCATTGTGAAGTTTGCGGACGACACTACAGTGGTGGGTCTTATCACCAACAGTGATGAAACCGCTTACAGGGAGGAGGTCAGCTCCCTGACCCACTGGTGTCAAGACAACCATCTCACCCTCAACGTCGCAAAGACAAAGGAGTTGATAGTGGACTTCCGGAGGTGCAGAGAAGTACACACCCCCATCACCATCAACGGCGCTGCTGTGGAGAGAGTGAGCAGCTTCCGGTTCCTTGGTGTACATCTGGCTGAGGATCTTATGTGGTCAGTACACACAAACAAAACAGTGAAGAAGGCGCAGCAGCGCCTCTTCTTTCTCAGGAGACTGAAAAGATTCGGCATGAGCCCCCGCATCCTCAGGACCTTCTATCACTGTGCCATTGAGAGCATCCTCACTGGATGCATCACCACCTGGTATGGCAACAGCACCGCCTACAACTGCAAAGCTCTCCAGCGAGTAGTGCGGTGCTCTGAACGGATAATTGGAGGTGAGCTTCCCTCCCTCCAAGACATCTACAGGAAGCGGTGCCTGAGGAAAGCGGGGAGGATCATCAAGGACTCCAGTCACCCCAGCCATAAACTGTTCAGACTGCTTCCATCAGGAAGGAGGTTCTGCAGCATCCGGTCCCGAACCAGCAGACTGAGAGACAGCTTTTTCCATCAGGCCATCAGACTGCTGAACACTTCATAGACACCTCAGCTTCACTACTGGAACTTTAACATTATGCACTCCATACTGTACAGTAACACCACTGTTTTGCACATGTCTCACTCTGTATATTTTATTTTATTTATTGTTTACTCTATTTAATTTGTAAAATATGTGTACACACACACACACACACACACACGTAGAAAAATATTTAGTATACACATCCAGAAATGCATATACTATTATATATTGTACATATATTTATTAGTTTCAGATGTAGCCATTCTTGTATTTTGCTTGTTTACATTATTGTATTTTGCACAACTCTGTTGCTTGTGAAGCTCGCACACAAGAATTTCACTCACATGTGCTGTACCAATATACCTGCACATGTGATGTGACAATAAAAGTGATTTGATTTGCTCTTGTTCCATCTCTGTTCTGTCCTCATCCTCCTCTCTCTCTCTCCCCCTCTCTGTTCCTCTCCCCCCCCCTCTCTCTCTCTCTCTCTGCTGACAATCAAGCCAAACACCAACATCATCAAATATACAGTTGAAACCAGATATTTACAAACTCTTCATCTAAAAACACTTTTTTTAATTGTAACATCAAATCAGACTAAATCTTTATTTTTTAGATAAATATAAAAACATGTTTGTTAACTTTAAGAGTAAAGAGAGAAACTGTCTGTATTTCTTAATTGTAAATGGCACCAAATTGTATTCAAACTGAGCCACACTTATGGAGCTCCACAATTCTTTTCCTGGTGTTTTGTTAACATCTCTTGATTTTCCCATGTCACAGAAACAGGCTCTGTGTTTTGCCTTATATGCATCCACAGCTGTGCCACCAATTTACTCACATGGACTCTACTAACCAATCAGAAGCTTCTTCAGCTCAGAATGGAATCGTCTGCAGTTTCTTATAATTAACAATATACTTAGTGTACTTGTACTCCTACATTTGATGAAAGTGATACAAAACAGAAGCTCTGTCTCTCTTTATTCTGACATTTAACTAATTCAAAAGATATTTCAATATTTATTTATCTAAAACAAAACAAGTTTACTCTAAATTGATGTTTAACAGTAAAAAAAAAAAAAAAAAAAAAAAAGTTTTTGTTTTCTCCATAAAGTGTAAATATCTGGTTTAAACTGTGAATATCCTGCTGTGTGTTGAAATTCCGTTTTTTGCATAGAAATATACTGAACAACATACAAAGCTTAATATATAAAATAACATCTGAGTTTTTTCTGTGAAAGAAGCTCCTTATGTCCATTGTTGTGTTAATCAGTACATAACTGAAACCGGTTTAGAGAGTTTGTTTAGCCGTGGAAGGTAACAAATGAAAATATGAAATAAACACACATGTAAGCTAAGACTCTCTAAACAAACAGCATTGTTGTTGTTCGGCTTTTCATTTCGCCATTTATTGATTCACTTGAAGAACAAGTAACGTAATATGGGTCAAGTGATCAGTTTGACATCAATCTTTCGTGATACACCGTCATATTTACATTATTTGTACAGTACGAATGATTTGGTTTGGTACCTGGTAAAACTTAAGCTCTCCTCTGTCTGCCTGGCTGTGCTTCTCCTACAGCAAACTCGCAGGCAGCAGCTCCCCCCTCACTCACATGCGTAAGTGCTGTGCTTAGTCACCTAGTGCCTGAGCTCGGATCATACCAAAATTAGGGGGAATTCACGACTGTGCGCTATGTGTTTTGAATAATGTGTGTAGTTTTTGTTTTACACATTTGTCAGTCAGGCATCTAACTATGAAACAAATTACACTCGAAAAAGACCCTGGGCTTCTGAGACACCGATGATCTACAGAGGGGACGCTGGGATGTTAGACCGGATACATTTCACCAAGTGGTGCAATGAGAAGGAAGGTGATCGAGACTGAATGATATCCCATAAATATGATATCCACGTGTCTTTCATGAAGCTCTGCACACAACAGTACATGATGGACACACACAGACAAACCCATGCGTCCAGCACACAGTCATTTGTATTTTATTTATTTTATTTTCTTCAAGCAATATTGAGAGTGATCTATTAAATGTACCAGTCATATTCACTGACATGGAAAATGTGCTACAGGAACACTAACATTGAAATGTGTGTAAAAAAACATTTTGCTTTTCAACCTAAATTCTTAGTCTGAGAACGAACATTAGGTAGCTTAATGGTTCAAGCTCATGTCTGAACACATCTTGGTCCTTTTCTTCCTGGAATAAGCAAAGTCATTTGCAGGAGTACTTCTATAATTCACCCTTACTTCAGCTAGGTTTTGGGCATAATGTTAGCACAGAGGTTCACTGATGTTCTACAGGGAGGGCCATTTATATGGATACACCATAATAACATGGGAAGGGTTGGTGATATTAAAGTCCTGTTTGTGGCACATTAGTATATGTGAGGGGGCAAACTCCTCAAGATGGGTGGTGACCATGGTGGCCATTTAGAAGTCGGCCATCTTGGATACAACTTTTGTTTTTTCAATAGGAAGACGGCCATGTGACACATCAAACGTATTGGTAATGTCACAAGAAAAACAATGGTGTGCTTGGTTTCAACGTAACTTTATTCTTTCATGAGTTATTTACAAGTTTCTCTTTGTTCACAGCCATTGATATGTCGAAGAGGTTAACACGTGAGGAGCGGGTCGAAATTGTGTTGATATCTGGTGAACGCAGTAACCGGGTCATTGCAGCAGATTTCAATGCAAGACACCTTACGAGACCACCCATCTCCCATGCTACAGTCATCAAACTGCTTGCTAAGTTTCATGAAACCGGTTCAGTGTTGGATTTGCCAAAATGTGGACGCAAGAAAACTGTCACTAATGAAGAAACATCAGTGGCTGTCCTAGCTTCATTCAGCAAGAGCCCACAGCGTAGCACTCGCCGCATGTCACTGGAGAGTGGTATTAGTCGAACATCTCTCCGGCGGATATTAGCTACTCACAAATGGCACCCTTACAAACTCCAGCTACTGCAGCATCTCAACGAGGATGACCCAGATTGGCGCACACAATTTGCAGAATGGGCAAAACAAAAATTGGAACAGGACCCTCAGTTCACGCAGAAGATTTTGTTCAGTGATGAGGCAAACTTTTATGTGAAAGGTGAAGTTAACAACAGTACTTTTGAAATGGTGCCGGTGCTTAAACGGTGCTCGAACCGGTGCTCGAACCGGTGCTTAAAGAATGAAGAACACAAACTTTGTCCAAAAACCTCTCGTTTAGCTGTTTTTTTGTAAAAAGATAACAATGAAGATTAGATCAAGTTTTGACAATTCCAGAAATCCTGGAAATGAGTTTGGAGACTCTGTGTGGCGGTTTACATGTTGTACTCACTTTGCAGGAGGTTGTGCAACTGTTGCATGTAATGTTTGTAGTTTTCTGGGTCACTGCGGTTGAAAGTAATTTCAACTGCATGAGGACGAATCACCAAACCTGCAACAAAATCAAAGTCATTACTGAAATTTTTAAAAAATGACCATAAGTAAGGATGAGTGGCAGTAGGGTGAAACAGGAAATGAAAGCACCTGGACTGGCCACTCGATCCTGATGTCGGGGCACATTTTCGTCAAGCGTCTGCAACATCACCCACATGGTGAGAGAAAACATTCCCCCCAGGAAACCATAAAAGATGAGGTAGAAGAGGAGGATGAGACCTACAGAGAACATTCAAATGTTACTTTGTTTCACTGTTGTGGTTAAATAGACAGCAAGAGAATAGCCATTGTTGACTATCAAAAATACTATGGAAACCAGTACCCACAGTTAAAGAGTGATTATAGAAAAGAATGCCTTTATTGTCACTGTACGATTGTACAGTGAGATACAGGAGATACAGATCATCTCATACTCAGTGCAAAGGGGGGGGCAGTTCTGCTGCTCTATATACACATATGGACATTGTTAACAAAAACAATGAAAAAAAAAAAAAAAAAAAAATATATATATATATATATATATATATATATATATATATATATATATATATATATATATATATATATATATATATATATATATATATATATATATATATATATACACACACACACACACACATATATATAAATAAAATGTACAAATTTACAATCAGGTGTAAAAGACAGAAAAGAAAAAGTAAATAAATAAACTGGGTTTTGTATATACAGTTACCGGTGATTGCACATAGAATTTAGTATTACACAATGGTGATTTATGGAGGGAACTGGAAAAATGTGGGGGTGGGGCTGTGCTATCGGAGCTCAGGATGGTTATGGCCTTTGGAAAGAAACTGTTCTTGAGTCTGTGGGTCTTTGTGCTGATGCACCTGTAGCGCCTCCCTGAGGGAAGCAGGCTGAACATGTTGAAACCAGGGTGGGAGCTGTCCTTGATGATGTTTGCTGCTCTGCTGAGGCAGCAGGAGGAGAAAATGTCCATCAGGGAGGGGAGAGGGCAGCTGATGAGCTTCTGTGCTGCCTTAACTACATTCTGAAGCCTCACTCTACCCGCCTTAGTGCAGCTGCCCTACCATACCGTGATGCAGTTTGTTAGCAGGCTCTCAATGGATGAGCAGTAGAACATCAGACGCCCGCTGAGATGTTGTCTCTCCAGGAGATGTCAGCAGAGATGAGGACACCAAGGAACTGGAAGGTGTGGACTCTCTCCACACGCTCCCCGTTGATGTAAAGAGAGGCTAAGTCAGTGCTGTGCCTCATGAAGCCGACAATGACCTCTTTGGTTTTCTTAGTGTTCAGTGCCAGGCTGTTCTCTGAACACCAGGCTGCCAACTTCACGACTTCCTCTCTGTAGGCTGCCTCGTCTCCCTTTGAGATGAGGCAGCCTACCGTGGTGTCATCAGCAGACTTGATGATGAGATTGTTGTTTTGGGTTGAACTGCAGTCGTGGATGTAGAGAGAATACAGGAGGGGGCTCAGCACACAGCCCTGTGGGGAGCCGGTGATCAGTGTGCGAGTGGAGGAGAGATGAGGGCGGAGTCTTACAGTCTGGGGCCGGTTTGTGAGAAAGTCCTTTATCCAGGCGCATGTGAGAGGCGGGAGGCCAAGAGTGACCAGTTTGATGATGAGGACGTCTGGGATGATTGTTTTACTGGGACATGCATGTTCTAGGGGACTCAGCACAGAGTGGAGGGCGATGGCGTCTTCTGTGGATCTGTTTGCACGGTATGCAAACTGGTGGGGGTCGAATTCTGGGGGAAGGTAGTCCTTGATGTGCTGAAGGACTAGTTTCTCAAAGCATTTCATGATTACCGGTGTGAGGGCCACAGGGCGGTAATCGTTCAGGCTGGTGATGGGAGACTTCTTCGACACTGGGATGTTTGTTTCTGATTTTAGACAGGATGGGATGGCTGCCTGATCCAGTGAGAGGTTGAAGATTCTGGTGAAGATGAGGGTGAGCTGGTGGGCACATGCTCTTAGCACCTTGCCAGGTACTCCATCTGGACTCCATCTGGCCTTCCTGGGGTTCACTGCTAGGAGCACATGTCTGACATCGTGCTCCGCTACAGTGAGTGGAGCGGTGCAGGAACCAGGTGAGGATGAGAGCAGGGCTGAAGCAGATGAGTACTGCTGTTGTGGCGTTTCAAAGCTGGTGAAGAAGCGATTTATTTCCTCTGGCAGCTGTACATTCAGTGCACTGTTTTCACAGTGCTGCCTTTGTGGTTTATGTCGTCTTGTATGCCCTACCACACCTCCTGTGTGTTGTTGCTCGACAGCTGGGACTCGATGCTTCTTTTATGGTCTTTAATTCCTCTTTTCAGATCGGCTCAAGGAGTGATCGAACCTGGCCCGTTTTTGTTTTGGGAAAACCCGAATGCTTTTGTCCACAGTCACATTTCCAATACAGAACTTGATGTAGTCCAGTAATAATAATAATAATAATAATAATAATAATAATAATAATGGATTGGATTTATATAGCGCTTTTCAAGGCACCCAAAGCGCTTTAAAATACCACTATTCATTCACTCTCACATTCACACACTGGTGGAGGCAAGCTACGGTTGTAGCCACAGCTGCCCTGGGGCAGACCGACAGAAGCGAGGCTGCCATAGCCCCAGTACTGATTCTGTGAAAGTTTCTAGGTTCTGATATTGAAATATGTCCCAGTCTGTCTGTGTGGAGCAGTCCTGCAGTTTGGAGAGATCATTTTCAGGCCAGGTTGTAACTGTCTTTGTGGTGGGCTTGGTACTGCATCTGAGGGGGGTGTAGGCTGGGGAGAGCAGGAGGGAGAGGTCTTCGGACTGGCCGAGGTGGGGGGAGGGATGTGGCATGGAAACATTCTTAACAAAAAAAAAACTAGTTCAAGCACATTTTGTTCATACTACTGTACTATATTAGTACATCTGAGTTATTGTGAACCAAAGAAGTCTATACCAGCTGCATAAAACTGCTTACAGAGCCATTTCTACACCTT
The DNA here is from genome assembly GCF_057382275.1 of Copadichromis virginalis. Classification (NCBI taxonomy): domain Eukaryota; kingdom Metazoa; phylum Chordata; class Actinopteri; order Cichliformes; family Cichlidae; genus Copadichromis; species Copadichromis virginalis. The sequence continues at coordinate 43,431,779 of NC_140631.1, read as the reverse complement.
TATCAGCACCACTTTCTCTGATTCACTTGTAAGGAAAGTTAAATGTGCTTGCACCTCTAGGGCAGGAAAGCAGAAGGGAGTCAGACTGAAGAAACTGAACAGTTGTGCTTGATTTTATGATCTATCGCCCACTTAAACTATTACTTCTGTTCAGGAAAACACATAACTTTAATTTGGCATCTTAAAACATGGATAACAAAATGACAAAATATATTTTAGCAATAAAATTATCAGCTTGATTAAAGAGCTTGTACCTCCTGGTGGATTAACAATTACAGAAACAGGGGGCTTGGGTCCTGGTTGGTGTGTTGCCGGGGTTGTGGGCGGGTGGGTGCATGGGGGCCCAGCCCTGGAGCAGGGTGCCGCCGGTGCATCGAGCCACCTGGGGGGCTCTTCAACTGGTGGGGAAGATTGTCACATCTTGCAGGAGCTTTCCTCTCCTCAGGGGCTCTCTCTACAGGAGGGGGAGATACAGGAGAGGTGGAGGAAGATCTCAGCCTGGGTGTTTATTGTCTTATGTAGTCTGGAAGAAGAGTGGATGGTGGGGTGGGTGCAGTTTTCTCTGTGGTGGGGTTGGGTGGACTGTCCTGGGCTCTGTGGGGCCGGGGGGCGCTGCTGCGCTGGGCCCCGGTCTGGATGGGCCTGGGCCCCCTTTCCCTGGTGGGTCGCGGAGTATGGGGGTGCCTACTGGGGTCAGCGGGGGAGCTGGCCCCAGGGAGGGGTCACTTGCCCCTCCCTTCCTTCCCTCCCCATCTCCAGCTGCCTCCCTCTTCCCGCTCCACCACAACTACCCACACATGCAGGACCTTGGAGTAGGGGTATGTCACCAGGGTGCAGAGGAGGCCACCCCCCCGTCCCCTTCTGGCTGCCTCTGCCTCAATTTTATCCCACAACTTAGACATTCACATTACTCACACTCTCATTACACATACATATAGGATCTTGGGGGTGGGCACGATACACGGAATCCAAAGTACCATCAGGGTGTACACCCCACCCCTGGCGTCGTTGCCCACCTCTCAATTTTAAATACACGTAGACATTGAGGGCTAGCAGGAGGGACCATGCGCTTACCTGCTGCTCTCTGGCAGGTAGCTCCATGCCCTCCTGGGTTTTAAATGCACCTTAGAACACACATGCATCAACACTACAATGAGCGGGTGGAGGGAGGTTTGGAGTCTTCTCTCACCCCCATTCTCTGCGACCTGCTGGAGCGGGGGGGCTAGGAGGAGGAGTTGGCCATCCGACTGCGGTCTGGAGTGTGGGGCCTCCCTGCTGCTGCGGAGTCGGGGCGGTCTGCCTCCCCCCACCGCAGGGAAAAGGGTAACACCACCTGGGTCTGGGTGCAGTTCCCCCCCTCCAGGGGCAAGGGTACCTAGACCCGGGGCTTAGAGTACGCTTGGGGAGTGTGATCGTGTGTACAGCGTCTCTTTATGTCTGTCTCCACGTTGGTTGAGTGTGGAGTAAGTGTATATGAGAGCATGAGGGTGGGAATGGATGTTTGTATCTGTGTGTGCCTGTATGTCTGTGTCTATATGTCAGGTTGGGTGTCAGGCGCCACCTCTCTGGGGACATCTTAGGCCCTCCAAGGTATGGAGGCCTATCTCCCCCTACCACCACTTCCCCTGCCAGTGGCGGACTCCCTCAGACATCGGTGCGTTGGTGGTTCTTTGTGTCCGGGGATGGGCGTCCAGGTACACACCGGCTCACTCCTCACTCCTTCTTTCACTCCTCGTTCAAACCGTCTGTCTTCCCTGTCCATCATGTGAGATTTGGCATCTTCAAAGAGTGACCTTTGACCTTCAGATGCAGATGTACAGCTGAGTCCTGTCGAGGTGGCTGTTTGGTGTCTCCAGTATAGAGGTCTGAGCTCTCCTCGCTGCACTGCACAGCTACACTACATTGTTTAGTTTGTGTCTGAGTGTGTGGCTGGGCTAGAAGTACTCTGGGAAGACACTCCTGGCGCAGAGAACTGAAGAAGCTTCTTGGATGAGAGGTGAAACGTCTTCAAGGAACTTAAAGAAGTCCAGACGCTTTTCTTCCCAAGCTCCTTAGACTACGATGACCTGGATGACTGAGAAGCTTCACAGACAAGATGCTCCTGAGTTTCTCTGATAAACCTGATACATGAAGGATGACAATGTTGTTCTGTTTGTCTTTCTTATCCTCCCTAACTGGTGTCTGACCTTCTCTCCTCTGCATATTTGCTGACTTGATAAAAGCTCAATTATGATAACCGCATGTTTTAGGAGCTTAATTTACATGTGTGGATTCCCTCTTTTTCCCTTCAGGCTTAGAGGGAACATTTTCTGCCCGGAGTTGTTGTAGAGTCCTGATTACTCCAAGTTTGTGTTCCAGAGGGTGGTGTAAAGTGTAAAGTGTGCGTGTTAGTCCCCATAGGGAAATAGTTCCTCTGCATTTAACCCATTCACCCAGTGAAGCAGTGGGCAGCCGCCAGTGCAGCGCCCGGGGAGCAGTGTGTAGGGACGGTACCTTGCTCAGGGGTACCTCAGGGTAGCCGTTCAGTGGAGTCGAACCCCCGACCTTCCGATCATGGGGCCACCACTCTACCTACTGAGCTATCCCTGCCCCTGGTGGGAGTCACACACAGGGAAAACATGCAAACTCTTTACTGAAAGAACCTAATGCCACAGGTGCAATGCAGCAATAAAGAAACACAGCTTTTTCATTAAAAAAAAACCAAAACAAAAAACAAACATGCCTTTGTGTAATCTGAAAGAGCTGGACAAGCACAAAGCATCAAACTAGCAATCAGACTTCAGGTGTAGCAGCTATAAGTCTTATAGCCTGATTATTAGGGGTGTGGCAGGGGGATATAACTGTTAGCTAAAAGGAGCTTGCAAAGAAAAGCGTCTGGACTTCTTCAGAACTTCTTCAGTTCAGAACTGAAGAAGCTTCTTGGATGAGAGGTGAAACGTCTTCAAGCAACTTAAAGAAGTCCAGACGCTTTTCTTTGCAAGCTCCTTTGACTACGATGACCTGGATGACTGAGAACCTTCACAGACATAACTGTTAGCTGTCTTCTAGGCTTCATTTTAACTCAAATTTTATTAATACAGCGCCTAATCACAACAGTCACCTCAAGGCACCTTATACTGTAAGGTAGTAATAGATACAGAAAAACCCAACAGTCATATGACCCTCTATGAGCAAGCACTTTGGTGACAGTGGGAAGGAAAAACTCCCTTTTAACAGGAAGAAACCTCTGGCAAGTAACTGATTGGAGTGCCATGTTTTTTTATACACGAAGAACTTTAATGGTCCTAGAACAGACTACTGAGGAACCTGAAATGTGATCATATTCTGGAGCTTTTCCAGTAAACAGGAACTGCTGACTGGTCAATTAAAATTCTTATTATTCAGTTAAATTTGATATGGTGAAGGAATGAAGAGGGGGTGTTTTGTTTGTTTAATTTGGTTGGTAGAGGGGGGGGTTTACAGAAACCATACTGGTGTTTGTAAAGAGTTAAATTAGTATGTACATGGGAAAAAAAGAAAAAAAAACTTTTCTAAATAAAAGCTACGCCCAGCTCCTGTATTCACGAGAATACCTGATTTGGCAAATACTTTTCATCAGATGTCTTTCCTGACACAAACTCTAAAGGATCCCTTTTCCAGGATTAAACCAAGATATTGTTTGGTGAATGTGTAAGCCAAAAAAATGAGTTACAAAGTAGTACTTTTGTATGCATTAGAGAGGGTTTACAGTAATTAAAGCAGCATGTATTGTTAAGTTCAGTCTGTTATCTGTGTGTTCATTTTTTTCCTGTCAGGCTGTGTTTTATCAGCTTTGTATCATTATCAGCTCAGACTTCTGCCTAAACATCCAGCATCACTTCGCACTGATGCTGAACAGACTAAGGTCATGTCCACACTAATACGTTTTTGTTTGAAAATGCATCTTTTTCTCTCCGTCCACACTGAGATGGCGTTTTTGGTCAAGGAAAACCGCGTTTTGAAAACGCTCTCCAAAGCAGATACATTTGAAAATCCCATTTTTGCGTTGCAGTGTGGACAGCAAACCCGGAGCCTTTTTGAAAACAATGACACATTTTAGTTATGTGATGCAGTCATGTGACCAATTAAACTAAAATAGCAGAGGGCAATTTACAGCAGTTGTTTTGTCTGTTCTCAATTTTGACAGCCCTATTAAAGATTAATATCAGTCTGCACATGCTCCAGAGAGCTTTTCTTCAAATTCTTTAATTCTCACTCGCTTTTTAAACTTTGTACTTTTGTGTTACTCACAGCAACAACTCCACCTCATTGTTAGTCCTTTTAAAAAAAACCTCTGCTTTTCCTCGACGTTTTGCTGCAACGTTTCAAAGAGCCAGTGTTCTGAGAAACCATCCTACTCTGACAAAACGTCCTACCTGCATTATAATTTTGACAGTGACTTGCAACTAAACCTAACCCTACCCATAACCATAACCTTAAGAAGTATTCTGGATGGGTGAGAGAAAAAGAAGCTAATTCGGTGTCGGTGTTGTGCGCATGCGCTGCGTCTGCGCAGAAACATTGGGTAGGATGTTTTTTTCAGGTAGGATGGATTCCCAGAACACCTGAAAGTTTATAAAAAGAAAAAAAAAAGAAAAAAAGAAATGAGGCAGGTTGAATCTTCTTATTTTTCACGCATGCGCAGAACTGGAATGTAAGCGTTTTTGGCCGTTTCAATGTGGACGCACACCTCTGTGAAAATGGATGAAAACGATAGTGTGGACGTGGAACGTTTTCAAACTAATTTATCTGGGCTAGTGTAGACGTAGCCTAAATCATTTAAAAATCAACCGGTTTTTCTCACTTCCTGTCAGATAACTCCTGCTCCACAGGGACCTAAAACTAAGGAGCCAAAATGGCTTCCTTCAAACAAGATGAACTTAAGACCAAGGCCCAGGCTCAGATGAAGGAGGATTATTTGGAACAGAGTCATGCTGAGCTACTCTAGAAAGCCCAAAAATGAGGACATGAAGGTGGAAGTGAGGAGAACAGTTCTGATGAGTTGTGTCTTTGATACTGTTGGCTGTAACCCCAGAGACATTAATTCAGTCACGGTTGCGATGTCATCAGCATTACTGAACTTTTTAAACTGGAAATTTATTAATAAATCCTCAGTGTGTTGATCCTATTTTCATGTTAAGACTGAAAGCTTTTAAAACAGTTTTGTTTTTCGTAGTCACGACGGAACGGACAAACTCTTTTATTAAAATCTTTGCTGGGTTAGGATGATGATCCTAAATCTGCCTCTTAGTCTTTTGTAAATAAATGATAAGTAACGATTTTACCTCAGTCATGACTGTAGAAATCTTATAAGCAGTCTTCCCTCTGAGCTTCACTCAGACTCATTAAATCTCATCAACGATTAAAATCAATATGAACACGATGGTTATTAAATGTTAGTGTTGAATGTGTGCATTAGTACACAGTGTGTGCAGGCTGTGGTGTACAGCAGCATAAATACTGCAGTATGTTGTAGTACCGTCACAGAGTTGCAGAGGATTTTACATAATTAAACATGAACTCGGCGCGCCTGAGGGCGCAGAGGGTGAATCTGCTTTATTCTGACATCTTCAGCTGTGTTAATGAAAATCACTCATCCGAGCTCACATATTAGCCCGGCTCGGCCCGATCCGGCTCGGCCCACTGTGAAGCTGCGCGCATCGTGACAGGCACCCTTAGCTCAGCGGGATTACAGCCGTGACCGACCGAGCCGAGTAGGGTCAGACCGGGTCAGAACAGACTTCAACTGTCGGGAAAAGATCAGGTTCTTTGGCCGCCTCTCTTACCCCAGCTGCCAGCGGTTCGGCCCAGAAACTCCCCGGTCCGCGGGTTGTAGATGAAATCCTTCCAGGAATCCTGCTTCTCCTCCTTCTTCTTCTCCATTTTCGCTTCATTCGCTTCTTTCTTGTCGTCCTTCTTTTCCTGTTTCTCCTCCTTTTTCTCTTCTTTCTCCTCCGCCTTCACCTCCTCCTTCGTATTATCCTGGTTCTGATCTTGGTTCGGTTCCTGGGTCTGATCCTGATTTGGTTCCTGGGTCTGGACCTGCGGACTGGACGACATACCGATGCCGGACTAAACTGATCTGGGCTAATCAAGGCTAAACACCAACAGCTGGGATAAACCGATCCGTCGGATCTACGTGAGGAGCCCTGTACGCGCACGCGCAATCACACACACACACACAAGCACATAGGGACTGCTGCAGAACGAGACGCATGCGCAGCACAGAGCATGTGTGAGGGCTGAGGGTCTCCAGTGATAAAGACGATGATGATGATGATGATGATGATGATGATGATGAAGATGCACTGTGTTGTGAGAATAGGCTGAGACCATCATCCATCCATCCTAAAGTCTGTCCCAGCTGTTGTGTGTGTGTGTAGGGGGGTTTAATTACAATTAATTCTAATCAGTTAACTCTTACATCCCCAAAAGTTATCGCCAATCTAACCATAACCCTACTATCGTGTGATATGGGTTAATATAATGTTAAGTCACCAGTCAGTCTCTGAAGGACGAGGATATTCAGTGTTTTTGTCAATAAAAAATATGCCTGATAAGCCCTTTCACTGTAATTTTTGTATAAAACAATAAAAATAAGCCCTGAAAGAAAAAAATAAGCTGCTCAGAAATAAATTCATGTCAAACCAACATTATATAATCATGTGACAATTGCAGTGGCAAGTAATTGGGCAAAAGCAGGATGATGTCATGCTGTTGTGACACACAGAAAGAAGGAGGAAGCCACCTGAAAAAGAGGAATAAGAAGGAAATAAGGAGCCAGGAAATGCAAGAGGATCTATTCTGTCTCTTTTGTTCAGTGCTTTTTTCTGTCCTGTTGTAATATTTCACGAATGTGACAGCGACAAACACAGTGGCTCCTGATTTCCTTGCACCTGACTCTCTCTGAGATGATGTTTGCACACTTAAAGTCATGTTTCAGATGTGGAGGAAAACAGACTCAGCAGACACTGAACACTGAATGAAGAGGTTCTGGTTCTAGTAGTGAGAAGGTGGTACATGATATATAAAGACACAAGTTTTATTTGTTTTGGACCTTTGGGTGATGATGGAGGGGTTCATGTAGAACAAAGCAGTCTGAAAAATGGAGCCAAGCCTTAAGTGCTGCCTATCTGATCCAGACTTTTACGTCCTTTCTGGTTTTTGTTTGTTTGTTTAGTATCTCCTGTTATGGGCTTTTATTTTGTGTTTTATACTATTTTGTGGACACTTCCTGCTCCCAGTGAAAGGTGTCAGTAAATGTGGGAGCTGTGACATCACACAATTGTGATAAAGTATTGTGTGGTATCATCTATCTCTCTCTCACACACACACACAAACACACACATTTACACATTAAAAACACGCTGCTCTCTCTCTCATCATTCTTCTTCACCCTCCTTACCCCCCACCCCCACCCACCCTTCAGCAATAGGGGGAGGAGCCAGCAGAGTAAGGATGCTGTCAGGTTGCTGTGGTTTCAGCCTCTCGTTTCTTGTGGCGACCATCGTCAGGGATGTGTGTGTGTGAGGGTGAAGGGTGTGTGAGTGTGACTGTGTGTGTGTGTGTGTGTGTGTGTGTGTGTGTGTGTGTGTGTGTGTGCATTTGAGTGGTGGTTATTGCAACTGTAAGGATATATGAATGAAGAAAGGCGAAGAGGAAGGAAAGGAAGGACGGGGGAGGAAAGTGGCATTGAAGGGTGGATCTGGATTAACGTCGATGCAGACAAAAAAATCTGTCATTTCCTCTGAGCTGCAGAGATCTGAGAGGACAACAGAAGCCTCATCACTCCATCTTTGTTCCTGCAGAGGGAGGACTGAAGGAGGGAAGGAAGGAGTCGAGGACCAAAAGGGGGAAAGAAAGGAGGACTGAAACAAGGAAAAAATAATAGGAAGCAGGGAAGGAAATAGGATCGAATCAGGGAAGGAGGGAGAGTAGGAGGAAGAGGGAGTCTGAGTCCTTGCTGGTCATCAGGTAAGGCTCCTCATTCAGCTTCAGTGTCATCTTCCTTCATCTCTTCGGTGTTTCTGTTTGTCTCCGAGCTGCTGCTGTTCCCACTGACAGTGTTCAAAATATCCAGTTTCTTCACATCCTTCTCGCCTTTCTGTGAAACCTGAAACGGCAGCATTTTACTTCAATATGGCTGCCATGTTGGGGTTAGAGTAAGGGAAAACTTCATTTGATTTGCTTTTATTTTGAAGGGGACGTCTGTCAGTCATGAGTAAACAGTGTAAAAACAAAGGTGAACACACCTAAGAAGACAAGGTCAAAGTTCAGATTGGAAGTGATTCTGTGTAAACCGTGTGTGTGTGTGTGTGTGTGTGTGTGTGTGTGTGTGTGTGTGTGTGTGTGTGTGGGAAGGTTCATGCCTAAGTCAAAGAGATACAGCCAAAGACATACTTATCATATTCTTACCCCTGTTTTCTCCCACTATCAGAGAGTTGCTCATTAAGCAGTTATTCTTGCTGTGGATACATCACTGTGTTTCACCTGTGATGGACTACTGACCTGTCCAGGTGTATCCCACCTATACTGGAATAGGCACCACCCCACATGTTCCAAAGTAGGCTAAGGAGTTAAGGATAATGCGTGGAAGGATGGATACATATATGTTAATGGATGGACAGATGGATGGATGGATGGATGGATGGGTGCTTTAGACAGAATTAGTGGATAGAGGCTATAAAATAAAAAAACTGGAATAAACTCAACCTTCAGGGTGGTGTTCCCACAGAAATAAATAGGTGGAGCAGCACCGTTATCAACTAAAAACACTCAGTGCTGAACAGTGCCTGTTGTACTGTAGGTAACATGACTTCACTACCATCTGACAGCAGAACAGTTCCTGTTTTGAGCTTCCTGCTGTGAGGAGTATGGTATTCCTGTTTCCTCCAACAAACACATGCTGGTTACGTTAACCTGTGAGCCAGAAGGAGTGTGTGGTGGGTCAGAATCTGTAATGAAGCTGTATGTGTTAATGTGGGTGGTGGTGTAAAGGACTGAGTAGTCAGTAAACCTCTCAGGAGGCTGCTACAACTCAGAGTGTGAAGCAGCTCCACCTTGACAGATCCTAAAGGGGAGACCCTGAGTAGCAAATCCGAATCTTTCCCCTCATCCTCTCCTCGTGTCTCCTCTCTCACCCGCTTACAGGATGCATTACATCATTCTCCTGTGAGAGATGCTGCTGTTGCTAGGTTACTGCCAGCTGACTCCCTGTTCCATTTTTAGATGGATGCTGAGAAACAGAGAGGTGGGGGAGGGGATCAATATGGCGAGATGAATTCAAAGCAGTACTTTATTTAAAAGTCAGAGAAACAAATATGAAGCCTTCATGATAAAGATGAATAAAAGTGAGCCACGTTCCTCATATTCAGATGATTACTTTAATAAATTCATACAATACAATACAAATTTATTTATATAGCTCATTTAAAAACCAACGGTATACCAAAGTGCTTCACAATAAAACAGCAGGTTAAAACATGAATAATATTGTTACAGCTGGGGACCTAAGGACACCGGAAGACACACAGAAATGACACGGAGAAAGCAGGGCAGGGAAACGCTGATTAACATTGAGTTACACAGAGTAATGCAGACGACGCAACGAGGAACACAGGCAGAGACACACCATAAATACACACAAGGTAATGAGGGAATGACACACAGGAGGGGGGCACAGCTGAACCTAATTAGACACAACGAGACACAAACCTTCAAAGTAAAACAGGAAACGCACAGACTGTTTTACAACACAAACTCAGGGACACGAACAGAGCACAGAGGGAAGACACAGGTAGGGCTGATAAACACTGAAGCACTAAACACAAAAACCAAACCTAAGAACTAATACAAAATCAGAATTAACACAAAACACAAGGTGATGCCAAAAGGAAACACAAAACGCTGGGTCAAAATGACCCAGGATCATGACAAATATAAGACCAATAACAAAGTACTGAATATGCTAACAGGTCAATGGCACTAATTACACAAGAATAAAAGTGAATATCAAATCAAACTTGCTAAAAACAGACAGGTTTTAAGTAGAAGAACAAAATAATTACATTTCAAAGATCATATAAAACCTTGGCTGGTTGAAATGAAATGTATCCTGGAATACTTGATGAAGCAGAGACGAGAACACGTGTTTGTCGACAGTGAACTCTCACTCTGTATTTGAAAATAAAAAACGAAGATGTCTGATCTGAACGATTAGAGCTAAAAGTCACTGCTAATGATACTGCTGCTGTTCAGATCCAGATAGCTTTATGCAGCTTACCCACACAACCTACCCACATGGTCAACGTCACTAATATAATCACTAATCGCAAATACTGTTGCATGTCAAGGCAGAGATCAACAAGCAATAAGTTCAAGGAAAAATGTATACATTAATAAAATAGCAAAAAACAATTCTTCGTTACGAATAAACAGCTGTTTATTTTATTGTTTGTGCACGACACGTCAAAGAGGACTACATTATCAGCATTCCCCGGTGTCCGGACATTCACAGGTGGGAATCCAAAGACCTAGCTGTGCAGAAGAGAGATGACTAAAACAGAAATCAGTCACAATAATCCAGAAATGTGTTGTTTTTTTGTGGGCAGGCTAACATCACCTGAACTGTCTTGCTTCTGCTCTGAGGCTTCCTGGTTGAACTGAACAAGATGTGAGCAGATGTTACACGAGCCAGCGTTGCTGCTTTCCAGCTTCTAACCAGTCTTAAGGTGGAATTCATGAGTTATACTAAGAATCTTTGGCTTACACTCAGAATGATGATTGACCTTTGATCTAACGAGTGGCCCTGCACCATTCAAACATGATCTGCACTGCCAACAGGAACAAACACTGTGAACTGATTTTCTCTGCTCTTCCTCTCAGGTCATTAGGGAGTCATGACATCACAGGAGGAGGGATCTTCATTCAGGAGGTTTTTCCAATACGTGGAGGACAGTGGACTTCGAATATACGATGGTCTGGTGATCCAAAACGCCTCCGACATTGCTAGAGAGAGCGACCGCATTCGCAACCAGACCAATTGGACCTACCTGCATGAAAAACACCAGAAAAAAAGACGGCAGGAAGAAAGCATCAAGAGGTAGAAAGCATCAAACCTTAAAATGAGACCATGTTGTTTCCTGTAAACTCATCTAAACCGCAATAGAAAACTCTTAAGCACACAGACCTCATATGGGCTTAGATACGGTATACTTCTGGTAAACTGGATGTCTGTGTAGGTACTCAGTCATCCAGGTGATGGTAATCTAAGGAACTTGAAACCAACTGGACTTCTTTAAGTTTTATAAAAGAAGTTTAATTAGGTCTGAGAGAGAGAGAGAGATATTTAGGACATTTTTTTAGTGTTTTAAATGTAAATAAGAGTTTAACACATCACCACTTCAGAAACATTATGAGTGTCTTGTATTTGTTTTACAAGCTGTTGTGTTATCGGACAGTCACACTAACATGATCTCCCTTTGGTGCAACCAGGATTGGTGAGGATGTTGCCGCGGCCTCGGATGGGGCGTACTCTGGGAAACACTTCAGGATGGGTTTCATGACGATGCCAGCTCCACAGGACCGATTGCCCCCAGCCAACCAGGGCTTCACCGTCAGATCGCAGTCCCTCCACTCAGTGGGCGGAGGAGAAGATGACTCCAGCAGCAGCCGCAAACAACCCCCACCCAAACCTAAGAGAGATCCCAACACCAAATTGAGCAGCAGCTCCGAAACTGTGGATGGGGGTGGAGTTACAAGAAGAGACCACCAAGACACCAAAGAGAAGCTAGAACAGGCTGAAGGTGAGTCATTAAAACCACATGTCTCACATGGTGGAGATCTGGGCACCAAATTAGATCTGCATGTTCAGGACTGATGTTCAGGTGATGGCCACAACAAGGTCTCATTATAAACATTGTTCATGACCTCCTATTGGTCCATGTGGCGTTGTTGAGGATGCTGCCGTGGCCTCAGATGGAAATTATTCGTAAGGAGAGGTTCAATGTGTTTCACTTCACCTGACTTTATTATTAAAGAAGTGTGTGAAGCCTTTTCTTAGACCTTTAAATGAAGACACTGTAGGGATCAGAATCGAGAACCAGTTCTCTAGAAGAACCAGTTCCTAGTAGTTGAATTCTTTGGAATTGTTCAGCTGCTTGTCTCTTGATCCCACCGATCAATTCTTGCACTTGCGCTACAATCAGGTGATTTCAGTTGTAGGAGGAGGAAAAGAGTAGGGCAGTTTACAGCATGCATATGAACAGAACTTTTATTTTTATTGCATTAAAGGACATGAACATGATGGTAAAGTGCAAACTGCATCCAGGACAGAAACAGCTACACTGTGTTGCTAACACAATCTCAGCTCTTTGCAAACACCTGCACAGACAGAACAACACTGCAGCCAAGTGAGCCGTTATTTTGGGGCTGCGGTGAAGCCAGCTGCCAGTGAACTTCATCAGGTAACAAACGGATGAGCAGTCAGGCTGCAGCCTTCGTTTTTACCTGTTATTTGTTTTGTTTTTTAATATAGTTATATTGCGCCAAATCCCAACAACAGTTGCCTCAATGTGCTTTATATTGTAAGGTAAAGACAATAATAGTAATAATAGACAATAAGGGTTTTTATCTTTGTTTTGTGCTGTCAGCTTTGTGTTCTTACCTAAATACTAAGAGAACGATCATATGTGTGTCCTCTTTAGGTTAGAGATCTCTGTTGGTGTGTAGCTGTAGCTATAGGTTAATATTGCTAAATGGTGATCATGAGACTCCAAAAATCAGAGTCCTGGCCTGACAAGGTAGCTCTTCTGTGTTGTGCCATTCTCTTAGCCAGAGGTTTGGTTTCCCCGATGTATAAATCCTGCCAATCCTCCTGGCACTTAACGACGTACACTATGTTACTCTGTTTGTGTCGGGGGACCTGATCCTTGGGGTGGACCAATTTTTGGCACAGCGTGTTTTGGGATTTAAAACAAAACGCTACATCCAGATGAACAGAATCAACTTTTGGAGATTTACTTACCTAGATGATTGAGCATGCATCAAGACATGATCATGATCATTTTACTGAGAAATGCAATAGTATTAGTAATAGTAGAATTCCTTGCCCCCTGACCTCAGAAACATCACTTCTTGCCCCCTTTTTAAGTCCACCTATTCAAGATAGCTTACTCTGTATAACTTCCCCATGCTCTTAAACTTTGTGTTATTATTGTGTTCATTTCCTGTTTTTATGCTTGTCTTATTTGTTCTGTACAGTGTCCTTGGGTGTTTTGAAAGGCGCTTTTGTTATGGTCCTGAGTCTGGTGACTCAGTGTTTTGTGTTTCTTTATTACGATCTTGTTTATTCTGATTGTGTTTTCCATTAGGATTTGCCAGGTTTCGTTAGGTTTCTGTTCTGTGCCTGCCCTAGTCCCACTTTTCTGTTTTCCTTGATGTCCATGATGTTATTATGTGTGCTCATGAGTCTGTGTCTGTTAAGTTCTGTGTCTCGTCAGTTTATTCAGCGTCAGCCGTCTCTCCCAGCTGTTTCTTCTTAGCTCTGTTTACCTCTTGTATTTAGTGTCTGCCTCCTGCCCTGCTCGTTGTTGCGTTGCACCCTCACTTTCACTGTGTGTTCTGTTTGCCAGCCTGCCTGCCTGATTAGTTTGTTCTTTATTCTCAGTTTAGTTAGTTTTTTGTTCAGTTGCTTTCCAGCAATAAAGCTGAATATTTTGAGTTACGTTTGCCTCCGTGAGTCCTGTATTTTGGGTCCTCTCTTCCTGCCTGCACACAGTCATGACAGCTTTTACATGAAATGTATTATTATTAGTAGTAGTAGTAATGTAACCAGTATTGTAAAGAATTACTTACTCCTGGGAGTAATTAAGTTATGTACTGCATTCATTTTAAGAATTACTTTTTTCAGTAATGACCCCGACATGGATCGCAACAAAGAGCAGAAATACCTCCAACATGCACAGTATGTCATTCATGTGCATGAATGTAATGTCTTTGATATGCTGCTTAGAGATGGTGGTGACTTTCATAATGGAGTCAATGAAAACCAAGAAGTAATATCGATAATAGAATCCGATTCGCTAAATTCTTATCAATTCCCATCCCTAAGACTATATTGAAAAGCAGAAGATATTTTTATTGTATCCGTCTGAAGTAATTCTAGTTCTTCTGTCAGTAAGATGACTGAAAAAATGACTGCCCTTGAATTTGAAGTTTAAATAGTTCTCTAAGGAATTTGTAGCTTTCAGAAGGTATGGAAGAAGTGTTGTGACAGTTGTTCGCTCTCTGTCTGCAGCTCAATGTTTCCTGCACTCTGAAGATGCCTCCAAGAAGATGCCTCCACCTAAACCCAAAAGGAATCCCAATACTCAGCTCAGCACCTCCTTTGATGAGTGCTACATCCGTAACCATGGCAACAAGAAGTCTTCCTTGCAGTGGGACAAATCTTCATCCCAAAGTCAGAGTCCAGCATCCAGGGACACAGACGAAGAGGAGCCAGTTTACATTGAGATGGTGGGAAACATCCTGCGAGGGCTGAAAGGTCAGGAAGCAGAGGAGGACGACCAGAATGAATCGGTGTACGAGGAGATGAAGTACCCAATGCTGGAAGACTTTCTGCAGGACACAAATGCTGCCATCATTGACCCTGAAGCTTGGTCATCCCGCGGCTCACTCTGTGACATTCCTCCACCTTTCCCAAATCTCCTGACTCACCGCCCACCACTGCTCATCTTCCCACCTGCCCCCGCTCAGTGCTCCCCAAACTCAGATGAGTCCCCCCTCACCCCTTTGGACGTCACACGCCTCCCCATGTTAGAAAACGTCTCCTACAGCAAGTCGGGCAGTGTTGAACAGCCGCAGAGCTCCACTCACTACCGCAAAGAACGAGACCGGGACATGCCCTCCACTCATACCATCACATCTTCTGGTCGCTCCTCAGCTCCACCTCTCCCCTCCAGCCTTTACAAGTCATCCAGCACCACACACGGTGGTCACGGTTACCCCCGCAGCCAATCAGCATGCCCATCTCCTGTCAGCATGGGACGCTCGCTAACACCTCTGAGCCTGAAGAGGCCACCACCGTATGACACCCTGATGGCAGGAGGAAGTATGCCTCGCTCTTCATCTTCATCTTCATCATCTTCACACAGGGCAGGTGAAGGAGGGGCTAAACTCAGTAACTCCTCCTCCACACATGGGTCCATGCAGAACATGTCCGTGAGGTCACAGACTCCAACAAGTCCACTAGACGAACTCAACAACCTGTTTGCATCAGGTAGACAGGTGATGAAGAGGGGATCAGGAGGGAGGAAGAGCAGGGAGGGTGAAGGTAAGAGAGTTGCAGAGTATTGCATCAACACCATATTATACTACCTGATGCACATCAAGGACAAGGTTTGGTTTTTGGGGGTGCTGGGGGACTACAAGTCAGAGCAAGTAAACCTGAGGTCACATTCACAATAATGGCCCAATCCTTTAACAATGCAA
Source organism: Copadichromis virginalis (assembly GCF_057382275.1). NCBI lineage: Eukaryota > Metazoa > Chordata > Actinopteri > Cichliformes > Cichlidae > Copadichromis > Copadichromis virginalis. The sequence continues at coordinate 43,416,272 of NC_140631.1, read as the reverse complement.
ACTTTAAACCTTAATACAATTTCAGCAGGTGAGACAAATAACCCTCCACCATGCAGTTGTTATGTAGGGGGGTATTATCCACAGAGACCAAACCAGCTTGTGTGTCTGGCTGTAAACATGTTTGTTTCTGCTGTGAAATTTTAACATGGAAATCTATGGGGACTGACTCACTGCTGGAGCCCCCGCTGGATGTATGAGGAACTGTAAGTTTAAGGATTTGAGCCTTGGCTTAATTTTAGTCCCAGAGGTTGATGACTGGTTGCTATTACCCAATGGTGCTCATCCACACGTCTGAACGAAAAGTATATTAAACAGTTTTACAAGCTGTTGTGTAACACTGATTACACACTGCGGTTTGTTATCTCAAATACAAAGCAAAACCCAGTCAAACTATGTTCATTATACAAATTAAGTTCAGCACGTTGAAGTGTCCAGTTTATCTCCCACTCTAAAACTGTAAAAGACGATAGAAAAACAGTGTTTAGCTTAGTGTTTAGCTTGTGCGTCTTTATTTACACTAGATAGACTGGATATGTAAAGCGCTTTGGGGTCCTTAGGGACTAGTAAAGCGCTATATAAAATACAGGCCATTTACCATTTATTTACACTAACACCCGCCAGCTTTCCTGAATGCCTCCTCAGTCTCTAATGGTCTTTGGGTCAGCTGCTGAGAAATATAATAAGTATAATAAATAAATATAAGGACAGCTGAATCTGATAAATTGACTAAGAATAAAAAAAATCACTCATTTGTAGTCAAATATGAGAGAATACTCAAAAAGTTGTCATTACTGCATTCGGTCTCCAGAGAGACTCTCCAGGGAGACTGTGTTGCCATGGTGACAACAGTCAGTTTACTTCAGCTCAATTAGAATCAAAATTGAACCTTCAGTTTAAGTCCACAAGATGTTTTTTTGTCTATATCATTGATTTACAATATTTAAACACCATATACAGTTGTGTATGTGGTTTAACCAATGTGTATACATTTTCACAGTAAAATATGTGAGTACAGCTACTGTTACCCAGATCTGCTGAAATAGTGAATGTATTTAGCCAATTTTACCTTCAACTGCACTGGAAAAACACTGCTAAAACTTTAATTGTCTAATTCTATTGTATTGGGTATGATGGCATTAAATTAACAGAATATATGAACAACAGACAGTGACTATAGTTATTTTCTGCTAACAGTATCTTAATTTTTTACAAATTTACAGCACCTAAATCTTCTAATGTACTGGTAGACAACCTACCAATGCATTAGGCATTTAGTTAGTTTTATCTGGGTGTACTGATAGCATAGAGTTTTATTTTTTAACAGCTTCCCTTTAAGAAGTACATCTCAGTCTTCTGTACTGCGATATCTCCATGGTGCAGCTAGGGCATCACATATTTCACATTAGAAAAATCACACAGCACACCAGCAAACAAAATGTCACAAAAGACATATTGATAATTTCCCCCACACACCAGGCATTGTGGAACTGGCTTGGTTTGTCCGCAGTTTACCTTCTTTGCTTTCTTCTGACCACAGCTCATGCTAGGGCCTTCATCTGGGTTGGGGTTTTCTCCAAGACCCAGGTCAGACAGATTACTTTTTCTTTATTTTTTTAAATATTTATCTTTGCTATTAGGCACTGCATTGTTTTACTCACAGCATGAGTATTATGTAATTTCTTCTTCGTCCTCTTCTGTTTTACGGGCAGTTGGCAACCAATTTATTTGGGGAGGTACTTGCACTGCCCTCTAGTGGAAGTTATATTCTTGGATTTGTTGGATTTAATGGTTTTGATTCTCATTAATGTTTTCTGTTTATGTTATAGTCTTAGTTTATAGTCCTTAGTTTTCTGTTACTTTGCCTTCCCCGTGTTCCACATCTAGTTACTCTTGTCTCTGTGCTCCATGTTCTCCCTGTCTTCTCTGTCTGCCGTGTCTCCTTGTATAGTTGGTGTTTCCATGTCTTATATTTCCTGTTTTACTTTGAAATTCTTGTGTCCTGTGTTTCAGTTTTGCTTCCTCGCCGTTTTGTTCATGGGCTGCATCCTCCTGAGGACCCGGGTCCTCAGAAGGTCGGGTAGGCTGGAAGTAAACGGCTGTGGAATTGGACGGTCTATCTTTCTGATTAGCGTCACCGCTGTCTCGGTGGAGTTTAATAAACTCGGCCGTCTGCTCCTTGCTATCTAAAGTATAACAGGACACTGGAGTGAACTCTCGACTGTCTCATACTTCTGTTTAATCAGTTTTCTGTTTGACGTTTATTCAGCTGTGTGAAAACCACTCAAGGGATTAATAAAGTTTTATTTCATCTTACTTTAATCTCAGCCAAACCGATTTACTCACGAACAAATAAAACACTGAAAAAAGCCAAATAATAAAAATTTAGGTTGTCTAAGTGACTTATATATTACGTTTAACCTGAGTAGCGAAAGTCCGCGGTGATCTGAAAATGATGTGTCGGGAGTTGTGCCGTTCTCGGCGGCTTCAGTGACCCTCGAGCTCCCGGCTAGCTATCGAGCTGGTGGGTAACAGACGTCTCCAAAAACGTCGAAGCACTTTTGCAAATAAGTGATATCTTGATAAACCGAGCAGATATTTGAAGTTTACACAGCTACATTTTTCGCCTGAAAATATGTTAAAAGTTTATTTTGTGACCCAGAAAGATTAATAACAGTAATTTTAAAACTTAGTAGCGGCCGCCATTGTTGGAAACTGGAGTTTGGCTGGGCCGCGCTATGAATTCTGGGATATGGTGGGCCACGAAGGACACATCTGACCCATCCTTCAAATTCGGGGAAAAGGAGGACGGCTGCACTCGGAGGAGTCTACGAATTTGGACAGCCTTCGGCGCGTTGCTGTGATGAAATTGGCCTACAAATGCGGCCTCAGGAGGAAGCAGCCCATGAATTTGGATCAGAACCAGATCAGGATCATAGATCTGGAGCAAATCAGTTCTTGTATCAGCTCATCTGGCCAGGATTCACTTTGGATCTGTTTATTGTGGCTTGTTGCCGTTTGTTGTGGTCAGCAGTCCAGAGCTGACAACAACAACAACTACTGAGTATAAGTTAACATTGTACCTTCTAATGTCTGGTTAGAGTGTCTGAAAAATCACACTTTTTCTCTGATAAACAGTTTAATTAAATTCTCGCACCTCATGAGAGTTTATTTACAAAGTGTTGGAGCTCCACTTCAAAGAAAGTTTTAATGCCTAATGACAGCTAACAGTGGAAAAAACAGCAGTTACTGTCAAAAAATTCACCTTGTGACATGGACGGTTCTCACTTGGAATATTGAACACTTGATATAACACTGACCGTGAGCAGTACAGCCACTGCGCAGTAGTCCAACACAGTGGTTTACTATGCATTTTCATGCAACATTTGAATAACACAAAATTAATAGTTTCATAATATGAAAATACTAGTGATGTCAGCGTTAATCTCATTAAAATGACGCTAACTCCATAACCGCATTAACGTGGCAACACTCTGTTAGCGAGTTAGCGCATTAGCGCCCCGTGTGCCCCGTGCGTGGAGTGTGTGTAGATACTCTGTTTTCCAGTGTCTCCAGAAGTGGTCTGCTAGGTGCTGGACTTGCTGCCATTGCTGCTTGTAGAGATCCTTCTCTGTAAACTTCCCCGGTGGAGGTGGTGCGCTTGCCTTTTGTGTAAGGAGCATAGCCGGGCTGGTATTTCAAGTGAGTCTGCATCTGAAGAGACAGGAACTACAGGCCTGGAGTTAATAATAGTTGTTACTTCTGCCATTAAAGTGCGCAGTACTTCGTGTGTGAGATGGGAACAATCTGTGCGCATTAGCATAGAGTCCAGGATCCTCCTTGCAACTCCAATCGTGCATTCCCATGCGCCACCAGAGTGCAGTTGTATTCACCGGCTCCAGATAGCAAAGAAGAAGAATAGACAGTTAATGAAAACATCCATGGACTCAATCACTTCTATGTGAACAGCACGAGTACTTAGACAAGTAAATAGCACTGCCCAGCGCTTATTGTAGGCTAGTCCTCCTTTTGTGCGCCTTCCAACTACATTCCAAGGCCCAAAGACATCCAGGCCTCTGTAAGTAAAGGGGGAAGAACTACTAAGTTGTTCCTCTGGCAATTGCGACATCTTCTAGCTCTCAGTTCTGCCTCGCAGCTTCCGACAAATGACACATCCATGAATAACACTGCCTATGCATCTTTTGCCACCTATCAGCCATATTCCAGCCGCTCGAATCGCACCCTCAGAGAAACTAGCTGTCTGCACAGAGCGAATAATAACACTCCTTGCCTTGGACAACTGTGGCTTTGAACACTGATGCCATCCTTTGCATTCCTTAGCAATTTGGGTCATGGACTGAGCAATATGAATAAGTGTGGCAACTGGTCATTGCAAAGAGTTCCATGAAAAAAATTTCTCAAACCTTTCTGGAGCGAGTTTCTTTTCCTCTTTCTTACTGGCACAGCAAGTGACTCGTGGCCAGATCGCTTTATCTGAGTCTGGTTCAACAACACTGAAGATGTCTTGCTTTTGTATTGTTCATACAAGATTGCTGGTCCAGACAGCTGGTTCGTATTAGTAAGCTGAGAGGCTTGGATTGATCTTGACGCATGATCTGCTGGATTATGTTCTGTGGGCACATATCGCCTGTCATGTCTGCAGTGGCAGACGAGTGGAGGTTGAAAGTAGGACCCAAGATGCAGGAAGTGTCAGATACAGGTGAACTTTATTAAACCGGTAAGTAAAACAAACAAAAACGTAGCAGGCAAGAAACAGAAGCTAAGGAACCTATACTGGGAGAAGTCCAGAAACAAACCAAAACAGACCACAAAATCAAAAACGCAGGAACACAAGAAAACCGAGCCAACAAACAGTTCAGGGGGCTGACCCAGAGGCCAACAGCGCAGGAATCCCAAACAGTTAAATTCAGGAGGCCGACCGTGCGAAAAGCCGCAGGTGGTGGCGCTGCAGGCGACAGCATGGGAGCTAGCGTGGGAGCTGCAGGTGGTGGCGCTGCAGGCAACAGCATGAGGGCCGCAGGTGGTGGCGCTGCATGCTGGACGGGCCCCTCAGACCCTCCAGCGGAGGCTGACGAAGGCTGGATGGGCCCTTCGGACCCTCCAGCAGAGACAGGCACAAAAGCAGCAGGCACGAGGTCCTGTGACAGACACGAAGGTGACTGAAGCTGCGCAGGGCACTGACTCTGCCCAAGCAGTGCTAACAAGATGCACTTCTAAGTAAAACAAACAAAAACGTAGCAGGCAAGAAACAGAAGCTAAGGAACCTATACTGGGAAAAACTAAGAAAACACCGACCTGAAACGGGGATGGGGGAGACGCAGGGAGATAACAGAATGAGGCAGGGAAAGAACACAGGTGAACCAGCAACGCACACGAGAAAACACAGGGCTTAAATACACACAGGGAAATCAGGGAATGGGAGACAGAAGGGAGACACGGCTGGGATTATGAAGCGCCTTGAGGCGACTTTTGTTGTGATTTGGCGCTATATAAATAAAATTGAATTGAATTGAATTGATTAATTTTTGCTGAGGAGACGGATGGCTTGTGGAAAAAAGCTGTTGCACAGTCTGGATGTGTGTGCCCAAATGCTTCGGTACCTTTTTCCAGATGGCAGGAGTGTGAAGAGTGTGTGAGAGGGGTGTGTCCGATCAGCCACAATGCTGGTGGCTTTGCGAATGCATCGTGTGGTGTAGATGTCCTCAATAGAGGGGAGAGAGACCCCGATGATCTTCTCTGCTGTTCCCACTATCCGCTGTAGGGTCTTGCGGTCTGATATGGCACAGTTTCCAAACCAGACAGTGATGCAGCCGCTCAGGATGTTCTCGATAGTTCCTCTATAGAAGGTGGTCAGGATCGGTGGTGGAAGCCGAGCCTTTCTCAGTCTTCTCAGAAAGAAAAGACGCTGTTGGGCTTTCTTGTGCAGGGAGCTGGTGTTGAGGGACCAGCCGAGGTCCTTCCCCAGGAATTTGGTGCTGTCGACGATCTTCACAGAGGAGCCGTTGATGCTCAGCGGTGAGTGGTCGCCTCGTGTCCTCCTAAAGTCAACAACCATCTCTTTTGTCTTGTCAACCTTCGTTATGGCGGTATGCAAATTGCAGTGGGTCCAGTGAGGGGGGCAGCAGATTCTTGATGTGTCTCATGACGAGCCGCTCGAAGCACTTCATGATGGTGGGTGTAAGTGGAACAGGACGGTAGTCGTTGAGACAGGACACAGAAAACTTCTTGGGCACAGGGACGATGGTGGTGGCCTTGAGGCACGTGGGAACGACGGCACTGCTCAGAGAGATGTTGAAGATGTCGGTGAGAACATCTGCCAGCTGATCAGCACATTCTCTGAGCACTCTGCCTGGGATGTTGTCTGGTCCAGCAGCTTTACGTGGGTTGACTCTGCGTAGAGTTTTCCTCACCTCAGCTGTAGTGAGACACAGGACCTGGTCGTTCGGAGGAGGGGTGGTCTTCCTCGCCGCCACGTCGTTCTGCCTGTCGAACCGAGCGTAGAAGTTGTTCAGCGCATATGGGAGGGAGCCGTCACTGTCACAGGCAGGTGATGTCATCCTGTAGTTAGTAATGGCTTGTAAGCCCTGCCACATGCGCTGTGTGTCGCCGCTGTCCTTGAAGTGGTTGTGGATTCTCTGGGCGTGTGCGCGCTTCGCCTCTCTGATGGCCTAAGAAAGTTCGGCCCTAGCTCTTCTAAGTGCCACCTTATCTCCCTCTTTGAAGGCAGAGTCTCGGGTCCTTAGAAGTGCACGCACTTCCACAGTAATCCACGGTTTCTGGTTGGGTCGTGAGATGATGGTCTTGAAGACAGTGATGTCATCGGTGCACTTGTTGATGTAGCTGGACACTGATGATGTGTACTCCTCCAAGTCAGTGAAGTCGCTGTAAGTTGCAGCCTCCCTAAACATGTTCCAGTCAGTGCTCTCGAAGCAGTCCTGAAGAGCAGAGATGGCTCCTGCTGGCCAGGTTTTCACCTGCTTCAGAACCGGTTTTGATCGCCTGACGAGTGGTCTGTATGCTGGAATTAGCATAACAGAGATGTGGTCTGAGTAGCCGAGGTGGGGGCGGGGCTCTGCCCGATATGCGCCGGGATGTTTGTGTAAACAAGATCCAGCGTGTTTTCCCCTCTCGTTGCAAAGTCCACATACTGATGGAATCTAGGAAGCACTGACTTGAGATTTGCATGGTTGAAATCTCCAGCAACAATAAACAGTCCATCCGGGTATGTATTTTGCAGTTCACTGATCTTTGTATACAGTTCCCATAGCGCTTCCTTAGCATTAGCGCTAGGTGGAATGTACACTCCGATAATGAAAACAGTGGTGAATTCCTGTGGTAAATAAAAAGGTCTGCATCTAACAGTCACAAACTCCACCAGCGATGAGCAATAACTAGAAACTAGCACAGAGTTCCTGCACCATTTCTCGTTGATGTAAACACACAAGCCGCCACCGCGAGTCTTACCGCACAGAGCTGCATTTCTGTCGGCGCGAAACGAGGCCAGCCCGTTTAGTTCCTCACGATTGTCTGAAATGTCATTGCTTTCAAGCAGTGTTGGCAGTGTGAGGCTGATACCACCATTATGTGCCTCAACCTGATAGCCATTCGCTCTTCTTCCAGATCTCTCTAATGCCAGCACATGTCTTCAAGGTGTAGGGGAATGCATCACCTTGAATTTTGAACAGGTCAAAAAATCCTGTCCTTGCTAATGATCTGTTACTCTGGTTGTCGAGCATATCATTATCATCATCGTCAGTGGTCCTAGCCTGTTTGGCGCCCCGGGCGAACACTCCCTCTGGCGCCGCCCCCCCCCCCCTCCCCACACACACACACACACACACACACACACACACACACACACACACACACATAAAACATATTAAGGATTATACATTAACATAAAACTGTTGTCAGAACCATACTGAATTTTGCCAGAGAAACACACATATGAAGAGAGAGAGAGAGTATGCATTGTATCCAAATGGCTACCAAACAGCCGTCATAATTCGTCATACAATGAGAGCAGGACAAATCAACAACTGACACTGACTAATTAATATTAAAATCTGTAACATAATGTATTGTTTGGAGTTTAGTCTGTTACTGTTACTATGTTTACCATTTATTTTTGGAGCAACTGTAACCCACATCATTTCCTTAGGGATTAATAAAGTGTTCTGATTCTGATTGGTTCAGGATGACCTGCCATTATCCAATCACACATCTTCTTACCTGCATCTGTTGCTCGTTTCTCCTCCTCTTCTTTTCCCTTTTTTCTAAACTGAGCACCTGATGGCTTTGAGCTTTTCTTGTCCATCTTCCACTGGTTTTAATGTTGCACTCCAGTATGAACACAAATAATGGAGGACTCGAGGATCACCACAACATAACCTAACAGACCTACACCTTAGTTCACTGATTCACTTTGTCTAAGGTTTATTTCTGGGATTTCACACAACCCAGGATTCAAATCATGAATCCATGATGGGCTTGGATTTACAACATTATGAATGAAATGTGCTCTATTTGGAAGCAGCAGGTCTCCCTCCCCTTTCGACGGGTTGCGTGAGACTTTAAATCATCAAACTGTAAATTATAAACTGTAAATCTTTGTTGATCCCTTTACCCTGAGTCGTAAAGTGTATATTTATTTTCTTACTCTTCTTATATTTATTGTTTGTTTACTTGCACTGCTGTAACTGGAGCCTCGTCGTCTCGTCTCTCTATATACTGGACTGTAAGTAGCGGAGATGACAATAAAGTTTACTTTGACTTCAGCAGCGCGCAGGTGCACCGAGGGCTCTCGCGCTCTCGCGCTCACTTTTCTCATATAGAGTTTCAAAAAAACATCGGTGCAAATTATAAGTCTCTATCATGATGTCTGGTGTTTTCGTGTTTGTCGTTTTGTTTTTATTTTGCAAGTTGATTATTAGACGCTGCTCCAGCCAGCCAGAGAATCCCCCGCCGCCCCGCCCTCTCCTCCCTGTGCTGCAAGCAGCAGGCGCACCTTGCAAACGGAGGGCGCCCTTACTCCCAGCAAATGGGCGAGAGAAAACCGAACGGTGCCTATGCCATTCCCAATATGCGCTGGCTGATGTCGGGGCAGCAGGAGTACGAGCAATTTTTTATTTTTTATTTTTTTTGCCGATGCCCGTGATGCCACCCCGGGCAACCGCCCGTGTTGCCCGTATCAAAAACTGTTACTGATCATCGTTTATATAGCACTTTAAAAACACAGCAGGCAGACCAAAGTGCTGAACAACACAAAAACAAAGAAAAGCAAAACATAGTAGGGATGTCAGTTTCCCGCATAGTTTAAAGTCAGGAAATTAAAATAGGTTTTCAATCTCGACTTAAAGACCTGCACTGAAGACACTTGTCTAATATGAAAGGGAAGGTTGTTCCAAAGCATCGGAGCCGCAATTGAGAAAGCTCGATCTCCTCCGAGTTTCAGCCGCGACTTAGGGACTGACAACAGCAATTGATCAGCTGAATGGAGCGAGCGAGTAGAAGTATGAGGCTTCAACAAATCGGATAAATATACAGGGGCCAGACCGTTTAAAGATTTAAAAACCAATAAAAGGACTTTAAAACTGATCCTAAAAACAATAGGAAGCCAATGGAGTGAAGCCAGAACCAGAGGGATGCGGTCAAATTTCCTTCTACCAGTTAAAAAAAATGTGCCGCTGCATTTTGCACTAATTGCAAGCATGACAGGGTGCCCAACCTGGAAGTTTTCCATTAAATAAGGCCTGCAGACGAGCGGTGAGCGGTAGCTAACATTCTTTAATCCAAACACACAAAGAACAGAAAACCAAGCTTGTGGAGAGCCTACATGACCGCGGGGCAGGTCAGCAGAGTCTCCCTGAGCCCAGCATGGCTCTCACTTAAACACCTTCTCCAGGAACAAAAGGCAGTACACAGCTGTTTCACACCTTGAGGTTCACACTCCCTTGCTGCCTCCCAGAGTCCTCGAAGAGACAAAAGACTCTTCCTGTGGAGTTCCTGTTTCCCCCAACATCCTTACTACTCCCCCACCATTTGTCTAACTGTATGAGTGTGAACATGTTTAAATCCAGTGGCACCAAGGTATCATACAATAAAATAATGTGATTAATACATAAGTAAAAGAAATTCCTATACAATCCCACCCTTTGATTCTTAAATCAAGAATCACATTAATACCAGAATTTCTTTCCTGACATTGCGTATGTCACATCAACATTATTATTCAGAATCAGAATCAGAATACTTTATTGATCCCTGGGGGAAATTATTTTTTGTTACAGTGCTCCATTTTTCACTTAAAGGAGTTTCACACTGTGTATCCTCACTTCACTGCTCTCCCACCACCCTTTGTTCATCTTTAATCTTCCCCGCAATCTAAGCTCTCACATGCAAATGGCAACAACAATGATACAGAGGAAAGGTCTTCTCCAGAGTGTCAAAGTACTTTGCATGGCAGAGTGAAACAGCATTAGGTGGTCATTCTCAGTCACAGTCATGGCTCCTGGTGTCTGTGCCATTTTCAGAGTCATAATTCCAACGCTGGTCTCCCTCTGCGCTGTCACCTTTGGAGCTTGGCATGCTCTCTTCATCCCTCGATTTCTGTTCTAACGTGGCTGTAGAGAGCAGAGCAAGTCGTACACTCCTGTAGTCTTCCTCCATGTCCACGTAGAAACTCTTTTATTTTATTTTAAGATTTTGCTGTTCAAAATCTTCTCGTGACAATCCTTTGGAAGCCCAGTGGTGCAGCCCACTGTCGTTTGTCTGCTGTCCTGCAGATGGTTCCTGCTTCTCACTGGTCCTGTTGAAGCGTTCTCTCCCGGTCATGGTCTGCATCTGCACCTCACTCAATCCTTCCATATCCTTCATGTCACGGTCTCTGCAATTTAAAAATGAAAACTTCCCTGGAAAAACCCTCTTTTGCCCTCTGTCAGCTTAGCACAATTAGACACGCACAATAAAGTTGTGCATTATCTCTTACAAATTCCCAGGGATTCTCCCCTGGAGTAGCTTCACTCCAGGCCCCGTCTTAAGAAAAAGTAAAACATTAGCCAGTGGTGTGTCCTGCTGTAAATCATGTGATCACATGATCACATGATCACATGATTTACGGTAGAGTATCACTTCCTGTTCCTGCTCAAACACAGTGGTGTTTCTGAGTAGCTTATTTGTTTAGCAATTTAATTAACAACTTTTAAATACATTCTTTTTCATAGTATAATCTTCACGTGCTTCATCCGAAGCACACTTTCTGTGTACTCACTACCTAATTTATAGCCAAAGTATTCACTCACTGTCTCTGTACTGTTTCGCTAGCTTAGCTTAGCTCGTAGCCGACTCGTTAGCACCATGGCTACTTCACCTGTCCCTCCTGCACTTTCTTGCTCATTGTGTCAGATGTTTAGTTACTCCTCAGCCTCCTTTAGCAGTAATGATATCTGTAACAAATGTAGCATATTTGCAGCTCTGGAGGCCAGGATTACTGAATTGGAGACTCGGCTTCGCACCCTTCATTCACCCGTAGCTAGCCAGGCCCCTGTAGCTGGTGCAGCCGAAGATAGCGTAGGCCCCGCTAGCTGTTCCCCGGCAGACCCCAAGCAGCTGGGGAAAGAGGGCGGCTGGGTCACGGTGAGGAGGAAGCATAGTCCTAAACAGAAGCCCCAGGTACACCACCAACCCATTCATGTGTCTAACCGTTTTTCCCCACTTGGCAACACACCCGCCGGGGGTCAAACTCTGGTAATTGGTGATTCTGTTCTCAGACATGTGAAGCTAGAGACACCGGCAACCAGAGGTGTGGACTCGAGTCACATGACTTGGACTCGAGTCAGACTCGAGTCATTAATTTTATGACTTTAGACTTGACTTGAAAAAATGTTCTCAGACTTGTGACTTGACTTGGACTTTTACACCAATGACTTGGGACTTGAATTGGACTTGAACCTGTTTACTTGAAAAGACTTGATATTTTACCCCAAATATAAAATTTAACATGCATATTATATAGAGATTGAAAATGTGATGTCATTCTCGGGTAGAACCGCAAAGGATTCTGGGAACTCGTGGCAAGCGGTACTAGCGCACGCAGGCTTTCAATTAAAATCAGTTATACAGCAATAAAAAGAAACACAAAAATGTCAAGAAGCTGTTGTATTATTAACTGCAATAGCCGGTCGCATGACAGCCACGGGAAGCCGACGGGTAAAGAGATCGGTTGTTATCGGATTATGTCGTTGAAGAGAAATTGTTCAAGCCATGTTTCCGAAGTAACAAAGACGCGACGGATGGCCTGGATTGCAGCCATTCAAAGACCAAATATAACGTCCCAGAACACTCCAGCTCACAGGTTAGTCTGCTCCAAGCATTTACACGAAGGTCAGTGTTTTTTAGTAGTTAATACCTCATTTTCATAACATAATTGGTGATATAGGTTACAAGCAAGTCTGGCGCTGAACAGAAATGGTCGCGCTATGCTCCTTTATTTATTGTGCATAAATAGTGAATTGTCCTGACACAATATTGCGTTTCGCTTCTGTTATTATGGTACATTGACAAGAACATATACTTTTATTCACAGGATAAAACAGGTTTTTTGTATCACTAATTGCCCAGTACGATTACAGCATACAATATTATTGTCACTGCTACATTTCTGTGATGGGTACCAGAAATTATTTCCACTACTAATTAATTACCGTTGAGCTCAAAGGTCCTATTAATAAACGGTTAACGAATGTGTATTTATGATGACGATTTGTGAGACTGGTAAACTTATGATACGTACGATGGTCTTTCGTTCTACACGGTGCATTTCAAGGTCCTGCACCCATCCGTCGGTAAACTGTACCTGGGCTTGTTGCAGTGACCTGAAGTTACTAAACTTCATGAGTGTATGCACTCACTCCAAGAACCGTATGATTATAAATATGCATATAAATATGCTAAGATGAGATAGCTGACTTCATCTAACTAGCAAATGTTGTCCAGGCTACGTTGGTGATACAGTTTTTTTAATGTGTATGATATTTTTGTCATGCGATTTTAAAGCCGGTCCTACAACCGCATCCAAGAATAACATGCAGCTTATCTCAGAACTGTCGGTGAAAATTATTCTTGGAGCTAAGTTTAATTGAGCTGCATTTTAAAGAGGTGCAATTTCACAATTTGTGTATATTTTCTAAGTTCACTATTTTGTCATGTGTTGAGAAAAACACAGATTTTAAAATTACATGGTCTAATATTTACATTTAGCATATAACTGCAACATTATTTTTTCGTTTTGTTTTTTTTAAAGACTCGAAAGGACTTGAAATTCAAAGTTTCAGACTTGTGACTTGACTCGGACTTTTACACCAGTGACTTGAGACTCGACTCTGACTTGCCTGACATTACTTGAGACTTGACTTGAGACTTGAGGATAAAGACTTGAGACTTACTTGAGACTTGCAAAACAATGACTTGGTCCCACCTCTGCCGGCAACCATAGTCAATTGTCTTCCAGGGGCCAGAGCAGGCGACATTGAAGGAAATTTAAAACTGCTGGCTAAGGGTAAACGTAAATTCAGTAAGATCATAATTCACGTCGGCAGTAATGACACCCGGTTACGCCAATCGGAGGTCACTAAAATCAATATGGAATCGGTGTGCAACTTTGCCAAAACAATGTCAGACTCTGTAGTTTTCTCTGGTCCCCTCCCCAATCAGACCAGGAGTGACATGTTTAGCTGCATGTTCTCCTTAAATTGCTGGCTGTCTGAGTGGTGTCCCAGAAACGATGTGGGCTTCATAGATAATTGGCAAACCTTCTGGAGGAAACCTGGTCTTGTTAGGAGAGACGGCATCCATCCCACTTTGGATGGAGCAGCTCTCATTTCTAGAAATATGGACAAATTTATTAAACCCCCCAAAATATGACTATCCAGAGTTGGGACCAGGAAGCAGAGTTGCAGTCTTACACGTCTCTCTGCAGCTTCTCTCCTCCTGCTACCCCCCCAAAAACCCATCTCCATAGAGACTGTGTCAGCTCCCAAACAGACAAAAAACAAACTAAAAACCAGCAACAAACAACTTAAACATAAACAATTACAAAGAAAGAACAATACAGTATCCACATCTGAACCAAAGAGTAAAACAGTGAAATGTGGATTATTAAATATTAGGTCTCTCTCCTCCAAGTCTCTGTTAGTACATGACTTAATAATTGATCAACAAATTGATTTACTCTGCCTTACAGAAACCTGGTTGCAGCAGGATGATTATGTTAGTTTAAATGAATCAACACCCCCGAGTCATTCTAACTACCAGAAATCTCGAAGCACAGGCCGAGGGGGCGGTGTGGCAGCAATTTTTCACACCAGCCTATTAATTAATGAAAGACCAAGACAGACTTTTAATTCATTTGAAAGCCTGATGCTTAACATTGTCCACCCCAGCTGTGAAACTCTGAAACCAGTCTTACTTGTTATCATCTATCGTCCACCTGGGCCTTACACAGAGTTTCTGTCTGATTTCTCAGACTTTATATCTAATTTAGTTCTGAGCTCAGATAAAATAATTATTGTGGGTGATTTTAACATCCATGTAGATGCTAAAAATGACAGCCTCAACATGGCATTTAATCTGTTATTAGACTCAATTGGTTTCTCTCAAAATGTAAAAGAACCCACCCACCACTTTAATCACACTCTAGATCTTGTTTTAACATATGGCATAGAAACTGAACATTTAACAGTGTTTCCTGAAAACCCTCTCCTGTCTGATCATTTCCTGATAACATTTACATTTACAATAATTGATTACACAGCGGTGGAGAGTAGACTTTATCAAAGTAGATGTCTTTCTGAAAGCACTGTAACTAAGTTTAAGAAGAAAGTGTACTTTATTGGTCCCCGTGGGGAAAATCCCTCTCTGCATTTAACCCATTCACTCAGTGAAGCAGTGGGCAGCCACTGGGCGCCCAGGGAGCAGTGTGTAGGGACGGTACCTTGCTCAGGGGTACCTCAGGGTAGCTGTTCAGGGGAATCGAACCCCCGACCTTCCGATCATGGGGCCACCACTCTACCTACTGAGCTACCCCTGCCCAGGTTAAGAACATAATCCACCCACTGTTATCATCTTCAATGCCCTGTACCAACACAGAGCAGAGCAGCTATCTGAACGCTACCCCAACAGAAGTCGATCATCTTGTTAATAATTTTACCTCCTCACTACGTACGACTCTGGATACTGTAGCTCCTGTGAAAACTAAGGTCTCTAATCAGAAGTACCTGACTCCGTGGTAAAATTCTCAAACACGTACCCTAAAGCAGATGACTCGTAATCTGGAGAGGAAATGGCGTGTCACAAATTTAGAGGATCATCATTTAGCCTGGAGAAATAGTTTGCTGCTTTATAAGAAAGCCCTCCGCAAAGCCAGAACATCTTACTATTCATCACTGATTGAAGAAAATAAGAACAACCCCAGGTTTCTCTTCAGCTCTGTAGCCAGGCTGACAAACAGTCAGAGCTCTTGTGAGCCAACAATCCCTTTAACGTTAACTATTAATGACTTCATGAACTTCTTCACAAATAAAATTTTTATCATTAGAGAAAAAATTACCAGTAATCATCCCACAGATGTAATATTATCTACAGCTACTCTTAGTACCATTGATGTTAAGTTAGACTCTTTTTCTCTAATTGATCTTTCTGAGTTAACTTCAATAATTACTTCCTCCAAACCATCAACGTGTCTTTTAGACCCCATTCCTACAAAACTGCTCAAAGAAGTCCTGCCATTAATTAATTCTTCGATCTTAAATATGATCAACCTATCTCTAATGATCGGCTATGTACCACAGGCCTTCAAGCTGGCTGTAGTTAAACCTTTACTCAAAAAGCATCTCTAGACCCAGCAGTCTTAGCTAATTATAGGCCAATCTCCAACCTTCCTTTCATATCAAAAATCCTTGAAAGAGTAGTTGTCAAACAGCTAACAGATCATCTGCAGAGGAATGGTTTATTTGAAGAGTTTCAGTCAGGTTTCAGAGCTCATCACAGCACAGAAACAGCTTTTGCAACAGATCTTCTTATGGCCTCTGACAGTGGACTCATCTCTGTGCTTGTCCTGCTAGACCTTAGTGCAGCATTCGATACTGTCGACCATAATATCCTATTAGAGCGATTAGAACATGCTGTAGGTATTACAGGTACTGCACTGCAGTGGTTTGTATCATATCTATCTAATAGACTCCAGTTTGTGCATGTAAATGGAGAGTCCTCTTCACACACTGAGGTTAATTATGGAGTTCCACAGGGTTCAGTGCTAGGACCAATTCTGTTTACATTATACATGCTTCCCTTAGGCAGCATCATTAGAAGACATAGCATACATTTTCACTGCTATGCAGATGACACCCAGCTCTATCTGTCCATGAAACCAGATAAATTACACCAATGAGTTAAACTGCAGGAATGTCTTAAAGACATAAAGACCTGGATGGCCGCTAACTTTCTGCTTCTTAATTCAGAAAAAACTGAGGTTATTGTACTCGGCCCTGAAAAGCCTAGAAATATGGTATCTAAGCAGATTCTTACTCTGGATGGCATTACCTTGGCCTCCAGTAACGCTGTGAGGAACCTTGGAGTCATTTTTGACCAGGACATGTCTTTCAACGCACATATTAAACAAATATGTAAGACTGCGTTCTTCCATTTGCGCAACATCTCTAAAATTAGAAATATCCTGTCTCAGAGTGACGCTGAAAAACTAGTTCATGCATTTATTACTTCCAGGCTGGACTACTGTAATTCATTATTATCAGGATGTCCAAAAAACTCACTGAAAAGCCTTCAACTGATCCAAAATGCTGCAGCAAGAGTCCTGACAGGGACTAGAAAGAGAGAGCAGATTTCTCCTGTTTTGGCTTCCTGTTAAGTCCAGAATTGAATTCAAAATCCTGCTCCTCACATACAAGGTCTTAAATAATCAGGCCCCATCTTATCTTAATGACCTTGTAGTACCATATCACCCTATTAGAGCGCTTCGCTCTCGCTCTGCAGGCCTACTTGTTGTTCCTAGAGTATTTAAAAGTAGAATGGGAGGCAGAGCCTTCAGTTTTCAGGCCCCTCTTCTGTGGAACCAGCTTCCAGTTTGGATTCAGGAGACAGACACTATCTCTACTTTCAAGATTAGGCTTCAAACTTTCCTTTTTGCTAAAGCATATAGTTAGGGCTGGACCAGGTGACCCTGAACCCTCCCTTAGTTATGCTGCAATAGACATAGGCTGCCGGGGGATTCCCATGATGCATTGAGTTTTTCCTTCCCAGTCACC
Organism: Copadichromis virginalis; assembly: GCF_057382275.1. Lineage (NCBI taxonomy): Eukaryota > Metazoa > Chordata > Actinopteri > Cichliformes > Cichlidae > Copadichromis > Copadichromis virginalis. The sequence continues at coordinate 43,398,936 of NC_140631.1, read as the reverse complement.
TTTCTCACTCACTATGTATTAACAGACCTCTCTGCATTGAATCATATCTGTTATTAACCTCTGTCTCTCTTCCACAGCATGTCTTTTATCCTGTCTTCCTTCTCTCACCCCAACCGGTCGCAGCAGATGGCCCCGCCCCTCCCTGAGCCTGGTTCTGCCGGAGGTTTCTTCCTGTTAAAAGGGAGTTTTTCCTTCCCACTGTTGCCAAAGTGCTTGCTCATAGGGGGTCATATGATTGTTGGGTTTTTCTCTGTATCTATGAAGCGCCTTGAGGCGACTTATGTTGTGATTTGGTGCTATATAAATAAAATTGAATTGAATTGAATTGATTAGATCCCACGATTAACCCTCGGCTGTGGAAAAAGTGATGTAGATGTTAGCGCAGCGCATCTGTATGCACACTTTCTCACAGTGACCTCTGCACTGTAAACAATACAAGGTCTTGAATAACACACTGCTAGTAAATTCACAAAGACACAGAAAGTGGCATTTAAAAGGTTAAGTCAGCACGACCCAAAAGCCCATGCAACCTGTTGCTGCCACATTTCTGCTCCTGTAAAAAGAAACATACATACATCCACCCTTTTGTCACTCTGGGTGCAGGTGCAATCTTGCATACTGGTGTCAAGTCAGTCAAGCTTTTGTCAGTCCAGTCAGTCCCCATTTTTTATTTGCTGACAGTAGAACCTCTCGTGACGCAATAAGTTTCTACTGCCAGCAATGACGCCATTTCAAAAAAGAAATAAGAATTTAGACTGGATCACCTCGCTGAATCCTTTTTTGACAGGGACTTGTTTTCTGATTGTCCCAAATAAGTGGCTTTCTCCTGAGCCCATTTTAATTTTGGAGAAGCTCACTTGCGATTGATCAACATGTTGTGTAGCGCTTTCGATTCCGATCTTGCAGGCCTGCTTGAAAAAGAGAAAATTGCCAAAACAAAATTCTGCACTGTTAAAATAAAAATATGAAGGCCTCTTTTTAGAAGTTGTCTAAGCGTACTCTCTTAGAATGATAGATCAAAACTGGCAGGTTCAAAGTGGTACCAAAGGAAAATGCATCAGTAAATCTCCAAAACTTTCATCCACCAGTCACACCTCACACAACAACAATATTCTATTAGATGATGAGTTTTGTGGGGATAGGTTAATTGATTAATCCAAATTGTCACTAGGAGTGAATGTGAGTGTGAATGGTTGTCTGTCCCTGTGTGTTAGCCCTGCGACAGACTGGCGACCTGTCCAGGGTGTACCCCGCCTTTCGCCCTATGACAGCTGGGATAGGCTCCAGCGCCCCCCGCGACCCTGAAAAGGATAAGCGGAAGCGAATGGATGGATGGATGGATGATGAGTTTTGTTTTCCAATGTACCCAGATGTGTGTCATGATAAGACCTCCCCCACACATCAGAAACAAGAAACTCAATAATCTATTAGTCCCCACTCATCTGACGCCCCTGCAGCATTCTGTTCACCCCTGCTATGGTTCAATCATCCTTCCCCAAAAATAATACTTGTATCACTTCTTAACCCACTAAGTGAACCGGACAAGATGATGGTAACAGAAACGCTTAAAATACTGTTTGATCTTCATGAGTTTCATTGCATGTGTGTGTGTGTTAGTAGGATTAATGCATTTTTCTGTTTGTGTAATTTTGTGTACCTCTCCTCTTTGCGGTGCTCCAGACACTTTTCAATTCTCCACGTAAGGCAGTCGTTCTTTCTTCCCAGTTTCCTAAACCCAAATTTCATTCCCCACACTAAAACAGCTTCCTCCATGTCCTCCCTGCTCCTTCCACTGTGGTCTCATCCCATCTCCCCTCTTTGCAGCAGTCCAGTGAGAATCTATTGTCTTTCAGCTTTGTCCTGTCTTTTCCACTGTCTCATTTTGCCATTTTGCTCCAAAAGTGGCAAATGTCCAACTCAGGCAGTCTTTTCAAAGGTCCATTCACACACAGTGAAGTTGCAGCTCGTTGGAAATGCACATCCATCCATCCAGTCATGATGGTGCCATTTTTCTCCTCGCTGCCGCTGTCTTGCACAGCTGCTGCTGCTGGACCTTTTCTTCACTGCTCAGGATGCTGCTGTGAGCTCTTGAGATCCATCTCGCTGTTCTGGAACTGCATTTCTTGTCTTCAGGGAGAGATTCTTTGAGCTTGTGTTCTCAGGGTGAAAAACACATGGAAGTTAAGCTGTAAAACAATTCAGCCAAAACTTGGCTTGAGTGTTTCTAATGGTGTAAACCTACAATTTTCTTCCGACTGCTGCACGTGGAAAATTGATCCGGGTCTGCTCTTCACCTGCAAGTGACACACTGAGACATTTTGATCATTCTTATCACTGCTTAAAACAACACCCCTCTCTCTGGTTCTGAACTCCCTTTTCTTAAAAACCCAGAGAGATTGTAGTTGTTCTACGTTGAAAAACACCAAACCCTCTTCCTATTTTCGTCTGCTAAAAAAATAAATGTTTGTGTGTCCACCCCAGGGGAGCAGGTGGCCTGCAGTACCACCCTCTCCCTCTAGTTGGAAACAACTGTTATACACATTTCTATACTCCTCTCTCTTTTTTTTCCAACATTTTTTAACCCCATTTCTCACTGTTTTTACACACACATCAACTTTTCCCACACAATCATTCTCTGCAATCTTACACACCACACATTTAGAATTTAAGATGGCGCTGGAGTGACGGCAGCCTTTCCAAGTAGCTCTGCAACACCGCACCTTTTTTATTAACTTTAACTTTTTTAGACTAGGCTTTTCAAACTTTTTTTCACCTTCCTCTACTTATACCTCTTAGATATAGCGATACAAGATGGATAATGCACTTTTTAAAACTTCTGGAACCAGTTCCTTCATCTATTCGAGAGTGGAGCTGCTGGCACTAAAAACAAAGGGACAGACCGGCATGCGACACAACATCCCGGCCGAGCTACAGAGGAGCTACAGAGGCTGCAAAGCTGGAGCGAGGAGAGCGGATCACCGGAGGCGATTCAAACCATCAATCCCGACAGTGATCATGGGCAACGTGAACTCGTTACAGAATAAGATTGATGAACTGTGCGCTCTGAACAACCACAGACTATACCGTGAGTGCAGCTTGTTTATCTTCACGGAGACGTGGCTAACCGAGCTAACGCCGCAGGCTAACGTAGACCTATGCGGTTTCACATCCGTGAGAGCCGATAGGGACACGCAGGCCAGCGGAAAAAGCAGAGGTGGGGGACTCATTGTCTACGTTAACAACAGATACTGTAACCTTGGACACGTCTCCGTTAAAGCTTCGGTATGCCGTCCGGACCTGGAGCTGCTAGCTGTTAGCTTGCGGCCATATTATCTACCTCGGGAGTTCAGTCATGTGATCTGTGTGTGTGTTTACATCCCTCCGAGGGCCGACGCAACAGCTGCCTGTGAGAAAATACACACAGTCACAGCAAGACTTCAGACACAAAACCCCGAGGCTTTCATTATTATATCTGGAGACTTTAACCATGCCACACTGGACTCTACTCTGGCTGCTTTTCACCAGTTTGTGAATTGTCCCACAAGGAGCAACAGGACAATTGACCTACTGTATGCTAATGTGAGAGATGCATACAGAGCCACCCCCCTCCCCCCACTAGGGAAGTCAGACCACAACCTGGTTTACCTACAACCACAATACACACCCCTCGTCCAAAGGCAGCCGGTCACAACGCGCTCCATCCGGAGATGGACCCCAGAAAAGGAGGATGCTCTGAGGGACTGTTATGACACCACAGACTGGGATGTGCTCCTGAGCCCACATGGTGAGGACATAGAGGGGGCGACACACTGTCTTACAGACTACCTCAACTTTTGTGTGGACACAGTCGCCCCTGCTAAGACGGTACGGTGTTATCCTAATAACAAACCGTGGGTAACACAGGAAGTCAAATCTGTCCTCAACATGAAGAAGAAGGCTTTCAGGAGCAAAGTGAAGGAGGAGATGAAGGCAGCACAGCGGGAGGTGAAACGCTGCCTGAGGGAAGCAAAGGACACCTACAGGAGGAAGGTGGAGCAGAAGTTGGAGAGGAACAATATGAGGGAGGTCTGGAATGGTGTGAAAACCATCACAGGCCACAACACCAAGAAAAGCACAGTGGGGGGGACTGTGGAGAAGGCAAACGAACTCAACAACTTCTTCAACAGGTTTGACCAGCCCACAACCCCCCCACCCTCACCTTCACTACAGAGTCCTCTCCCCACTCTCCTGCCTCCCTCGCTTCCCCCCCTTCCTGACACCATGACACCCCCCTCCTCCAATCCCTCTCTCAGCAGCAAGACATCTCCCCCCCTCCCCTCCTCCCAAACATCTCCCAGTGTCACAGTGGATCAGGTCAGGAGACAACTGAGGAAGCTTCGCCCCAGAAAGGCAGCAGGCCCAGACAAGGTGTGTCCTAGGATGCTTAAGGCGTGTGCTGCTGAACTTGGGGAGCCGCTACAACGAGTCTTCAACCTCAGTCTGCGACTGGGGAGAGTGCCCGCCCTATGGAAGACATCCTGCATCGTCCCGGTCCCCAAAAAGAACCGGCCCAATGAGTTGAATGACTTCCGACCGGTGGCACTGACGTCACATCTTATGAAGACTCTAGAGCGACTCTTCCTCAACCTCCTCCGACCACAGGTACAACATGCCCAGGACCCACTACAGTTTGCATACAAGGCGGGTGTCGGAGTGGAGGATGCCATCCTGTACCTCCTACACAGAGCCCACTCACACCTGGATGGGGGAAAAGGCACGGTCAGGATCCTGTTTCTTGACTTTTCCAGTGCCTTTAATACCATCCGGCCCTGTATGCTTCAAGAAAAACTGAACAGGATGGAGGTGGACCCCTGCCTGGTGGCTTGGATCTCCGACTACCTCACCGACAGACCACAGTACGTCAGGCTGAAGGACATCACGTCTGACACAGTGGTCAGCAGCACAGGAGCACCACAGGGAACTGTGCTGTCCCCTCTTCTCTTCACCCTGTACACCTCTGACTTCTGCTACAACTCTGAATTATGCCATATTCAGAAGTTTGCAGACGACACAGCCATCATGGGGTGTATCTGGGATGATTAGGAAGAGGAGTACAGAAGTCTGGTGAGGAACTTTGTCGCATGGAGTCACACAAACCACCTGCAACTCAACACCTCAAAGACTAAGGAACTGGTTGTGGACTTCGGGAGGTCCAGAGAAGGTCCACTACCGGTTCAGATAGAGGGGGAGGAGGTGGAGGTGGTCAACAAGTACAAGTACCTCGGGCTGTGGGTGGACAATAAACTGGACTAGTCATGCAACACAGAGCACCTGTATAAAAAAGCCCAAAGCCGACTGTACTTCCTCAGGAGGCTGAGGTCTTTTAACATCTGCAGGAAGCTCCTGAGGATGTTTTACCAGTCAGTGGTTGCTGGAGTACTTTTCTATGCTGTGGTGTGCTGGGGGAGCAGCACAGCAAAGAAGGACTCATCCAGGCTGGAGAAACTGATCAGGAGGGCTAGCTCTGTGGTCGGCATGAAGCTGGACACTCTGGTGACAGTGGCAGAGAAAAGGACATTAAAGAAACTGCTGGACATTATGAACAATGCTGGGCATCCTCTGCACACGGCCATTAACAACCAGAAGAGTCTGTTCAGTGACAGGTTGCTTCTCCCAAAGACAAGAACTAACAGACTTAAAAACTCCTTTGTCCCACACGCCATCAGACTGTTTAACTCCTCCCTGGAGGGGAGAGGGAGGGGAAACAGGAGGACAAAGGAGGGGGGAACAACTAAGCTGTAGTGCCTCTTCACCTCACTGTGCAATACCTTGTGCAATACTTTTGTAAATAGTCAACGGTGCAATAGACTCAATACTTGAAATGTGCAATTCACTTGTATTTTTATTTTTATTCCTATTTATTCTATTTATCCCCTTCGTATATTTTATTTATATTGTCTCTGTATTTATATATATGTGTGTGTGTGTGTGTGTGTGTGTGTGTGTGTGTGTATATATATATATATATATATATATATATATATATAATATTCTGTAACTCTGTAACTTCTGTCGGTGCTGTGCTTTTTTGGAAATCGAATTTCCCAGAGGAACCCACCCGAGGGATTAATAAAGTTCTATCTAATCTAATCTTTACTCAGTTCTTACCATACAGTCACGCATTGAGTTTTGTGCCTGGCCGCCTGGTGGAAGCCTGCCGCTTTACTGGATCCAGTTTCCCTTTACATTCAGAGCGTCCTCTGCAATGGCCTTCTTCCCTTACCGGCAGAAAAGTGCTAAAATACCGTCACTGCACATAGGAATGATTTCCCAACAGTGTACTCGAACCGCCGTCCCTGTGGACCGAACACAGGCCTGGGCCGGCTTCTCCCCAACTGCGTGCTCGAGCCACTGTCCTTGTGATGAGCCGTTCCCAACACAAGCCTGGGGTCTCAAACCACCAGGATTTTTCCCGACGGTGGATTTTAATTACCGTCCCTGTGCTGGACAAAAACCCGAACACAAGCCTGGGGTCTCAAACCACCAGGATTTTTCCCGACGGTGGATTTTAATTACCGTCCCTGTGCTGGACAAAAACCCGAACACAGGCCTGGGGTCTCAAACCACCAGGATTTTTCCCGACTGTGGATTTTAATTACCGTCCCTGTGCTGGACAAAAACCCGAACACAAGCCTGGGGTCTCAAACCACCAGGATTTTTCCCGACGGTGGATTTTAATTACCGTCCCTGTGCTGGACAAAAACCCGAACACAGGCCTGGGGTCTCAAACCACCAGGATTTTCCCTCCGGAGACTCGAACTCCAGAGTCGGCCAGCGTTCCCCCCCTCGGCCAGACAAACACTCTCCATGACTGTATACAAGTTAGCTACAACTCACCCATCTGCAGGAGTCCCCTCAAAGTCGATGGTCTCAGTGGTGGCTGAAACCCACGGCTCCGTGACTCCTCCATTTCCTTTTCTTCAACAGCTGGTAGGACAAAGGTACCTTTTTCCTCAGGGGTGAACCGTTGTTCAGCGACCACACGGATCACAACCCAACCCCAATTAAAAGGGAATCGTAATAGGCAAAGCATGAGGTAATAAAGGCATGAATAACAGTCTCCAAATTGTGTTTGGAAATTACGTTCTTTTGAATTCTTTTGGCAGCAAAGAAAGACTAGACCCAGAGTGGTCAAAACTCAAAAAATGATCTTTATTTTACATTTCCGGAAATGAAGAACTGCGGAGACGAGCACGCATCCACAGCTCTGACAAAATCACAAGGTGTATATATAGTTCGGCTACACACGCTAAGTTTCGATAAAAACAACTCTGGAGTGCACTCTGCTTAGTTTCACTTTTGTCACGGCGGGTGAGGAGAGCCGTGTGAAAATAATAAATGAGGATCCAATCGCAGGCAGTAGTGGAGAAGTGAAGGTGGTTTATTGAACACGAAATAAATATGGACAAACAGCAAATGGAGCACGAACTAAACTAGACTGGAAACAACTAAACTACAGAGCACAAACCTGGACAAGAATGAGAACGAGCAGAGGAGATGGACAGCAGGGAGAACACACGGGTGAGACATGGTGGATACACAGATGGACCAGCAACTACAATGACAGAGAAACACAGGGGAATTACACACAGGTGGTGGACACAGCTGGGAATAATCAACAAGACGAGACAGAGGTAAAACTGAACACACTCACATGAGACGCAGACCTTCACAATAAAACAGGAACACAAGAAACCATCACACTAAGACGCAGACTCGACAGAGAGAGAGACAGAAAATGACACATGGAACTAAACTAAACCTGCAAAAACATGACAACTCAAAATACTGGGTCAAACTGACCCACAACCATGACAGTACCCCCCCCCCCCTCCAAGGGCTGGCTCCCGACAGCCCAAAATAAAAAAAACAGAGCACCAGACCAGGGCAAGCGGAGGGGGTCCAGGAAGGAGGGTCCGAAACAAAAAACAAGGAGCACAAGAGTCCAAACACAAGAAAACAGTCCAAGAACACAGGAAAACAGATCAAAACACAACCAAATCAGAGCTCAACAAGAGTCCAAGAAAAGTTCAGGGGGTCGACCCGGGGGTCGACAACACAAGGACCAAGACAGTTCTGGAGGCCGGCCGTGCACACAGCAACGGCGGCAACGGGCAAACAGTTCTGGAGGCCGACCATGCACACGGCAACGGCGGCGACGGGCAAACAGTTCTGGAGACCGACCACTTGGAAGGCAGTGGCGGCCACTGAGCAGGTCCGGAGGTCAGCCGCGATGCCAGCGGCAGCAACAAACTCTTTCCGGAGGCCGTCCCCGAAGTCCATGATGCCAACTTAGAGGCCCGGAAAACGGCCGGCAGAGGCGAGGCGGAACGGGTCAAGCTGGCTCTGACGGCGGTGTGGCAACCGCAGGACCAGACGGGGCAGGACCAGACGAGGCAGGACCAGACAAGGCAGGAACAGACGAGGCAGGAACAGACGAGGACGAAGGCGGAGCTGAAGCTGGACCAGACGAGGACGAAGCCGGAGCTGAAGCTGGACCAGGTGAAGACGAAGACACGGAGGCTGGACCAGGCGTGGATGAAGACACGGAACCTGACGGCAGCGGGACGGCTGCGGAACCTGACAGTGGTGATGCTGCAGGAGGTGATGTGGATGCAGGCAACGGTGTAGAAGTCACAGGGGATGATTCAACAGGTGGTGGCTGAACAAACCTCCCTGGACCGTCAGCAGACATGAGGATGTGCTTGCTGGGTCCTCCAGGACCCCCAGCAGACGAGGCGTGGTGCTGGGTGGGCTCCACGGACCCACCAGCTGACTTGGCTTGAAGCTGGACGGGCTCCTCGGACCCACCAGCTGGCTTGTCTTGAGGCTGGATGGGCTCCTCGGGCCCTCCAGCAGACGTGGCATGAGGCTGGACGGGCGACTCGGGCCCTCCAGCTGACGAGGCAGGACGCTGGCTGGGTTCTCCCAAACCCCCAGCAGACGAAACTTGAGGCTGGCTGGGTTCTCCCAAACCCCCAGCAGACGAAACTTGAAGCTGGCTGGGTTCTCCCAAACCCCCAGCAGACGAAACTTGAGGCTGGCTGGGTTCTCCCAAACCCCCAGCAGACGAAACTTGAGGCTGGCTGGGTTCTCCCGAACCCCCAGCAGACGAAACTTGAGGCTGGACGGGCTCCTCGGGCCCTCCAGCTGACGAAACGGTAGGCTGGATGGGCTCCTCGGGCCCTCCAGCTGACGAAACTGTAGGCTGGACGGGCTCCTCGGGCCCTCCAGCTAGAGCAGACACTGAAGTAGCAGGTACGGAGACCTCTGCCAGTGTGGACACTGGCTGGGACTGAGCAGCACAGTGGCTAGACTCAGGCAGCAACAGTGGGATGCAGTCCTCAGAGGGCTTAAAGTGTTCCCCAATACACTCAGCAGAGGACGGAGGCGGACGGATGAACTCAATTGAACTCTCAGGGGGTGCTGAGAGCTGAGACTGTTCTGGTGAGCTCTCCAGTGAGGCTGCTGGCGCTGGCGTCTTGACCTCTAGGGGTCCAGAGTTGGCTGGTGACTGACACCCAGCCTCTGGGGAGGCCCTAGAGGGAGCAACTGTCTCTGACATGGCCAGCTTAAGAGAACCAGCAGATGTTGTGATGAAGTGTGTTCCCTGCTTAGAATGAGACAGTGAGGATGGTGGCTGAATGAGTGAGTGGGTAGGCTGCTGAACTGGTGGCAACTGAGCTACAGGTAGCGAAGTTGTAACAGGTGGTGGAGTGGCTGGCTGAACTGAGGGCAGCTGGGCTGCTAACTGTGTTACAGGCCCCACATTAACTTGTGGTGAAGGTGTGGATGGGAGAACATGGTCAGGAAGGACTGTTTCAGTGAGGTTTACAGCTTCCCCTGAATAGACCAGTGCAGATGAAAAATAGTCCCAAACGTTTTCATTCTCTGAATTCATAATGCCAGGCTCAGTAATTCCAGGCTTGGCAGCAGCAAAGCGGAATCAGTCATTAACACAGGACGTGGGCACAGGAAAGACAGTCTTAGAAGCAATAGCCATAGATGAAGCAGAAAAAACACTATTATCTTCGGTGGAAACGCAAAAAATAGTCCCAGAATAAATAGTCCTTGTATCCGACAAAGCAGAAACAGTGTCCCTCTCACTCACCACTGCCGGTTGTTTACATGTCCCGACATCCGGCTGTGGGGTGCCACGCCGACAGTGCAAACGTCGCTTCTTTCTTGGAGACCGCTCGACAGGCCGGGTAATCCCTCGTCCGGCGGTTCAGACGGCACGTCCTCTGTTGAAGCGAGCAGGCGAGCGGTAGCGGCGGGGGGGTGTAGGTGAAGCTCGTGAGGAACAAAATTCTGTACGAGCGGATGCAGTGAGTCCAATAACCAGGGGTAACTGGAAATAAGGTGTTGTAGGTTGGCTTCCACAGTGTAAAGAGACGCTTCTCCCTCATGCTCTAACAGCTGGTAAATCAATTTAGAAGCAGAGTCGATAACGGCCTCCTGAAGCTCCCTAGGTGGGGTGACTGCCGCTGGATCCATATCTGGCTGGTCCGTACTGTCATGGCGGGTGAGGAGAGCCGTGTGAAAATAATAAATGAGGATCCAATCGCAGGCAGTAGTGGAGAAGTGAAGGTGGTTTATTGAACACGAAATAAATATGGACAAACAGCAAATGGAGCACGAACTAAACTAGACTGGAAACAACTAAACTACAGAGCACAAACCTGGACAAGAATGAGAACGAGCAGAGGAGATGGACAGCAGGGAGAACACACGGGTGAGACATGGTGGATACACAGATGGACCAGCAACTACAATGACAGAGGACACGACTTAAATACACAGAGAAACACAGGGGAATTACACACAGGTGGTGGACACAGCTGGGAATAATCAACAAGACGAGACAGAGGTAAAACTGAACACACTCACATGAGACGCAGACCTTCACAATAAAACAGGAACAAGAAACCATCCCACTAAGACGCAGACTCGACAGAGAGAGAGACAGAAAATGACACATGGAACTAAACTATCCATCCATCCATCCATCCATTCGCTTCCGCTTATCCTTTTCAGGGTCGCGGGGGGCGCTGGAGCCCATCCCAGCTGTCATAGGGCGAGAGGCAGGGTACACCCTGGACAGGTCGCCAGTCTGTCGCAGGGCCAACACACAAGGACAGACAACCATTCACACTCACATTCGCACTCACATTCACACCTAGTGGCAATTTGTATTATCCAATTAACCTATCCCCACAAGCTGCATGTCTTTGGAACAAAAATAAACCTGCAAAAACATGACAACTCAAAATACTGGGTCAAACTGACCCACAACCGTGACAAATTTCTGTCTGCACCTCCTGTGCTCTGCAAAAGCATGCAGTTTCCTGTCAGCCTGCGACCTAGTTTATACTCAAAGTTGGCCCTCTCTTATTAAAATACATAAAACAAAATAATCAGCAAATAAGCACTAAGAATATATATTTAAATCCTAAAAAAAAGGCTTGACCTTTGATAGGCATCTGATTAAAAGCCAATTTTACCACCCCGTTTACATGACCATCAAAGGTAAGTTCGGAATCAAAATTCACACCAAGATTTACAATTGAACATTTCAGATGAGAGGCCAAAACACCGAAATCAGCATCTGGAGAAACAATACAGCGATGCGGGCCACATAAAATTGCTTCCGTTTTATGGTCATTAAAATTAAAAAAGTTATTTGCCATCCACAGTTTAACGTCACTGAGACAGTCAAGTAAAGATTGACAGGGAGAAGTATCCAGGTGCACAGGAAGCTCACAGCAGGCGATGATAAGGCATCCTGCTTTCCTTCCTCCCCGCTGTCCTCTGCTGGAGTGTCTAAGGACTTGTTTATCCATAGTGGTGGACCAGGATATAATGCTTTATTGTGGCTGTCACTGTTGCACTCATCACATTTTAATGTAGCTTTGCAGGTGAGGGCAAGATGTGTGGATGATGACCAGCATCTGAAACAAATCCCTTGCTCTTTTAAGTAGGCTTTGTTACTCAATAGTTTTGAATCTAAAGCCACAGCATTTCCTCGGTGGGTGAGGCTTGTTCCTACATAGCAGACAGGTTTGGGCCAGATCTGGTGTCAAGCTGGCACTGCTGGCTGACTTCTGGCATGGTAAGTGGTATGTCATCCAGATATGGGCCAGGCCTGGCATAGATGGGACTGTTTTTGTGATGGCATGCCATATCTGGTCCGATTATGATTTGGTGTATGTGGCCCAGGCTCATAGAAAACAGGTCTGGGGGCGGGTCTGGCATCAAGCTGGCACTTCTGACTGACTGGTGTCATGGCAGGGTGTGTGTCAACCAGATGTGGGCCAAGTCTGGCAATGATGGCACTATTTAGGTTTATATCTTCCTATTGTTGTTAGAAGACCCAAATGCCATGTTGCAATACTATACTTCTATGGTAGCCAACGTTTCAAATGCAGGTTTGACAGGTCTGTGAGTGTACACTTTATCCAAAACCTAGTGAGGGTTTACTCATGTTTAAGATAAGATAAGATAAGATAAGATAACCTTTATTAGTCCCACACGTGGGAAATTTGTTTTGTCACAGCAGGAGTGGACAGTGCAAAAGTTACTGGCTCTTCCAGTCTGCATGTCAATGTAGTTAGGAAGCACTCAATTTAGAGCAATTGTGTGATTGGGTGAATGTGGCATGTTGTATAGAGCACTTTGAATAATCCAGGAGAGTAGGAAAGTGCTATATAAGAATCAGTCCATTCACTGTCTGAACAGAGTTTTGTCACGTTGCTTTTGCACTATTATGTTCCAGCACATGTTGTTATTACATGGCTTGATTAAGGTATACATTAGGCTGACATCTGGGGCCAGAGTTGAAACTGTTCTGGGCCAGCACAAGGCCAGCAATGTGTCTGAAACTGGCCTTGCATTGGCCCATGTGTGGGCCACCTCTGGCAAACCAGATCTGGGCCACCAAAGGGCCGTCATTCTTTACGGTATGTGGGCCATGTTTAAGCACATTGTATGGGCCAGATCTGGGCCATACCAGTTTTGCTATGTGGGTTATGGATGGGACAATATTTATCTGGTTCATCTTTAGCCGTTACCTTCGGATCTGCAGCTGAAGAGACAGTAGTCTTTTGCACTAAAACTGGTTTCCTGAATGTTGCAAGCTTTAAGAAGGCCTCTCTAGCTTGGGAGAATAGTTGCTTGGAAGTGCAAAGCTGGGATCGTTCCCTGTTTTAGCTTGGTGGCAGATAAACTGAGTAAAGAGAAGGGAGGATAGGATGTATGATACTCTTCCTTATACTTGGATCCTTGAGAAACCCATTTGTCCTGCACGTTGTAAATGGTAAATGGCCTGTATTTGTATAGTGCTTTTACTAGTCCCTAAGGACCCCAAAGTGCTTTACACATCCAGTCATCCAACCATTCACACACACATTCACACACACAGTGTGTGAATGTGATGGCAGCTTTTCTACATTGGGGCCAATGCCATGAGCGGTGTCCAGGTAAAGATAGCCATCCTCCTTAGCTGATAGTAGCTCCATTAGACCAAGATCACCAAGTTCTCTTAACTTACGATTGTCCTTCTTTGAGATTTTAGGAAAGCTGTCCAGTTTCTCAAACAAAGAACTTCCTATGACCTCAGGGGCACCGTAACATTCATCCAACCTGTCCCAAGTCATGTTTAAGGTTGCTTTAAGGCTGGGTTGCCTACCTGAACTGCCCTCATATGCCTCACATACTCTGACGACTCTTTCCCAAGCCATTTCAACAGCAAGTTCAACTCTTCAATGGCTGTAAGGTCTAAATCCTTTATTGTGTTAAGGAAAGATGACCTCCATGCTCTGTGGGTTTCTCGACAGTCATCAAATTTTTACAAACCAGTACTCACAAGCTCTTTCTGTGCTAAATACTTGTCAATGCCATGTCCATCATACCTGCAGACTCTGGATGCACACTCTTCGTCGGTGGACTAGCTGCATATCGCGGAGTGACAGACCTTGCCCTTTCCTGACATTTGTCACTATATGGTTCCTGCAGGGTTGCCTGTTTTTTAATATGGGGAGACGTTTGTCTTGTAGTTGGACAGGTAAGTTGTTCTTCGGCATCCAGTTGCGGAGAGTAGGAATGCTGTTTAATACTTTCATTGTCCTCCTCCTTCCAGGTGTTTTGAGAACATTGCGTCGTAAAGCAGGTGGGGTGCTCTGGGTTCTGGTCATGTGCCAAGTGCAACGTCGTTTCAGATTGTTGACTAAGACGTGTGGCCTGGTCCCTACCATATTCACTTACACGTTCATTCAAAGTTTTGCTGAGTGGCTTTTCTTACTGCAACGCTCCTCACCCAGATGTTCTGCTGATGCCTCCAATATCTCTGTCTGGGCAATGGCAGCTGGAGCCTCTTTTCCAGATGCAGGGCATCTAAATTAGCCTCCAATCTTGCTTTGTCGACTTTGATAGCAATTTCCCTTTCTGTAAATGTTGCACGTGCTTTTGCAGCTTCTACTAACGGTCTTGCTCGTGCTGCCTCAACACCCGCAGATGATTTTGATGAGCGTGTAGAACTAGAACACCGGGAAGTTTAATCTTTAACTGCTTCATCTTTAATGCTCAGCGATTCCTTCAGTGAATGTGTCACAACCTGGGCCTCTGACCCAGCGCTCTGAGTTTATTTTTGTATCTTCTCATGTTAGCTTTGTGATCACGTGTTAGTCCTATTTAGTTTAGGTTAAAGGCAGTCATTATTTATTGTTTCCTTGGTTTCAATGTTTGGATTCTTGTCTAATTTATCATGTGTTTTAGATCTGTGAGCTAAGTGTTGTCATGTCTAGTTTCTTGTTTTATTTTGAAGTAGATTGCATGTTCTGGGTTCATGTGGTTAGTTTTTCTCTCCCCTGTGTTGTCACTATGTTTGATTCTAGTCAGCTGTGTCCTCATGTGTCTCCACTTCCCCTGATCACCTCATGTGTGTATTTAAGTCCTCAGTCTTCCTGTATGACGTGCCATAAGGGACATTATTACTGAAATGCTCTCACACACACTACTGAAATACACTCACGCACTCCACTGAAACCAGTGGCATTTCCGCTGAACAGGAAGTTGTTTCCTGACAAGGAAACTGATGGAAAAAGTGGTATATTTCAAAACACTATAAGGATGTCTACTCAGCAACCTTGCTAGTACAGCAGTCCCCAACCTTTTTTGCGCCACATAAACGATATAAAAATAAAAATAAACGATAATACCATGAAAACCATAAATTTCAAACTCAAGCCTCAACTCTTGCGACCCGGTACCAAACGACTCACAGACCGGTACTGGTCCAGGACCTGGGGGTTGGGGACGGCTGTGCTTGTAGCCTAAGTGAAGCAGCCGCATTACTTAACAATATTTTTAGCTTCCTTGAATCAAGGAATGGATTCAAGGTGCAACAGGGAATTCGGCAAGTATGTCTTGTTTCCCCTAAGCTTTTTATATTGGCAACTCAGTTGTTAACACTATTAATCAAAAATTCTAACGACATACAAGGAATATCAATTTTTAATAAAGACTTCAAAATAAGTCAATTCACAGATGATACATCTATTTTTTTTAAAAGATAAATACATGGTAGAGAAAACTAAAGCTTTTCGTTTATCTCTCAGTATCAAAAAATGTGAACTTCTCCCGATTCATACAAGCTCTGACTCCTCAATAGCTTTGGTTAGAGTTGAATCTAAAGTTAAATATATAGGGCTAATAATATCTAAAAAAAAAAAAAAAAAAAAAAAAAATTAGCAGAAAAGACACCAATATTTCTAACTGTATCATGGAGATGAAGAAATCACTTAGCCACTGGCTAATCAGAGACCTCGCTATTTTTGGCAGAAACATTCTATCTAAAGCTGAAGGCATCTCCAAATTGATTTATCCTTGTCACTCTCTATATATCTCCTCTAAAAGCATTAATAAGGCTAACACAGTTATTTTCAAATTTTTGTGGAGGAATAAAACCCATTACATAGAAAGATATCAGCCTGTGAAGGAATACAATAAAGGTGGTATCAAAACTCCAGAATTAGAATTTATGGTTGGCACCCTTAGAATTAAATGGTTAAAATCTTGTCTGTCACAGCCAGACTCTACTTAGCTCCACATCCCATGATCCTTGTTTAATAAAATAGTATACAGGATTAGAATTTATTTTGAAATGTGATTTTGCGGTAAATATAATCCCCATAAAGATATCAAACTTTCCAAAACAGACTTTGCATTTTTGGGAAAATGAGATTTACCCACAACGTCTCCCCATAATTCAACCTTATGGAATAATAGGGTAATAACACTTAATCAAAAATCAATTTTCAAGAGTGACTGGTTTGAACAAAAAGATTATATTCATAACAGATTTGTTGGATGATAACGGTGTCATTCTAAGTTACACAGACCTTTCAGAAAAATATTGTCTAAACTGTTCTCAAAGAGAATATAACAAATTTTGTGAACTGGTCCCACTGCCTCTGCTTCATTTGATTAAAATTTTTATGATATACAATAATTTCTCATCAGTGCTCCCAAATTTATTGCCAGGGCAATGTCAGCTGTTTGATAAAAATGCAATAAGAAATTTGTTAGTAGTTTCTTCAAAGACAAAATATTTCATAGTTACAACAGAATGGTGACATGGCATGGTTCTAATTTAGTTATTTCATATACACTGGATAAAGCATACTAAAAATTTATGAAATAGCCTATTCTACCTAAAGTTAAAGAAACACACTTTAAACAAAATTAATCCTGTGGCAGAATTTCTAAAAAAAGAGATTTGGCTTTGAGGTGGATCAGTGAAGCGCAGTTTGGATCTTCTTTTGCTGCTGGTTCAGTCAATATTGTTAGGAGAGAGATAAAACTAAAAGCTTTAGAATCTGTGCAAAACCAGCATGCAAACAAAGCGCGGATCCACCGACAGATCAGAATCAGTGAGCTGTCGGCTTTCAGCCTTGACCGTGTCTGTGCCGTCGGGTGAGAAAGACGACATCTCACTGATTCTGATCCGCGGGTCCGCGCTTTGTGTTTACATCTTTGTGCAGAAGCCGTGTTCCTGCTCTCATTTACTGTCTTAGCTGTTTGGTGGTTGTTGAAATTTTGTGAGGTTTCACCTGAGATTCTGGCATTTCGGGCAAAATAAATTTCTGTTAAAAAATCAATTCATGATTTTAATGAATCGATTTCACGTTATCCAAGCCAGAATCGATTTTAATCAATAAATCGATTATAAAAACCCACCCCTAACTAACAGGTTGCTGAGTAGACATCTGTGTAGTGGTTTGTTTGAAATCTACCACTTTTTCCTTCAGTTTCCTTGTCAAGAATTAACTTCCTGTTCAACTGAAACGCCTTGGTTTTTCAGTTGTGTGTGTGAGAGCGTTTCAGTAGTGTGTGTAAGAGAGTTTCAGTTGTGTGTCTGAGAGCGTTTCAGTTGTGTGTGTGAGACCGTTTCAGTAGTGTGTGTGAGAGAGTTTCAGTTGTGTGTGTGAGAGCATTTCAATTGTGTGTGTGAGAGCTTTTCAGTAGTGTGTGTGAGAGAGGTTCAGTTGTGTGTGTGAGAGCATTTCAGTAGTGTGTGTGAGAGCGTTTCAGTTGTGTGTGTGTGAGAGCATTTCAGTAGTGTGTGTGAGAGCGTTTCAGTTGTGCGTGTGAGAGCATTTCAGTAGTGTGTGTGAGAGCGTTTCAGTTGTGTGTGTGTGAGAGCGTTTCAGTTGTGTGTGTGAGAGCGTTTCAGTAGTGTGTGTGAGAGAGGTTCAGTTGTGTGTGTGAGAGCGTTTCAGTAGTGTGTGTGAGAGAGGTTCAGTTGTGTGTGTGAGAGCATTTCAGTAGTGTGTGTGAGAGCGTTTCAGTTGTGTGTGTGTGAGAGCATTTCAGTAGTGTGTGTGAGAGCGTTTCAGTTGTGTGTGTGTGAGAGCATTTCAGTAGTGTGTGTGAGAGCGTTTCAGTTGTGTGTGTGAGAGCGTTTCAGTTGTGTGTGTGTGAGAGCATTTCAGTAGTGTGTGTGAGAGCATTTCAGTAGTGTGTGTGAGAGAGTTTCATTTGTGTGTGTGAGAGAGCGTTTCAGTAGTGTGTGTGAGAGAGTTTCAGTTGTGTGTGTGAGAGCATTTCAGTTGTGTGTGTGTGAGAGAGTTTCAGTTGTGTGTGTGAGAGCATTTCAGTAGTGTGTGTGAGAGCATTTCAGTTGTGTGTGTGAGAGCGTTTCAGTAGTGTGTGTGAGAGAGTTTCAGTTGTGTGTGTGAGAGCGTTTCAGTAGTTTGTGTGAGAGAGTTTCAGTTGTGTGTGTGAGAGCGTTTCAGTAGTGTGTGTGAGAGAGTTTCAGTTGTGTGTGTGAGAGCATTTCAGTAGTGTGTGTGAGAGAGTTTCAGTTGTGTGTGTGTGAGAGCGTTTCAGTAGTGTGTGTGAGAGAGTTTCAGTCGTGTGTGTGTGTGAGAGCATTTCAGTTGTGTGTGTGAGAGCATTTCAGTAGTGTGTGTGAGAGCGTTTCAGTTGTGTGTGTGTGAGAGCGTTTCAGTAGTGTGTGTGTGAGAGCATTTCAGTAGTGTGTGTGAGAGCGTTTCAGTTGTGTGTGTGTGAGAGAGCGTTTCAGTAGTGTGTGTGAGAGAGTTTCAGTTGTGTGTGTGAGAGAGCGTTTCAGTAGTGTGTGTGAGAGAGTTTCAGTTGTGTGTGTGTGAGAGCATTTCAGTAGTGTGTGTGAGAGAGTTTCAGTTGTGTGTGTGTGAGAGCATTTCAGTTGTGTGTGTGAGAGAGTTTCAGTTGTGTGTGTGAGAGAGTTTCAGTTGTGTGTGTCAGAGAGTTTCAGTAGTGTGTGTGAGAGCGTTTCAGTTGTGTGTGTGAGAGCGTTTCAGTTGTGTGTGTGTGAGAGCGTTTCAGTAGTGTGTGAGAGCGTTTCAGTTGTGTGTGTGTGAGAGCGTTTCAGTAGTGTGTGTGAGAGCGTTTCAGTTGTGTGTGTCAGAGAGTTTCAGTAGTGTGTGTGAGAGCGTTTCAGTTGTGTGTGTGAGAGCATTTCAGTTGTGTGTGTGAGAGCATTTCAGTTGTGTGTGTGAGAGAGTTTCAGTAGTGTGTGTGAGAGCGTTTCAGTTGTGTGTGTGAGAGCATTTCAGTTGTGTGTGTGAGAGCATTTCAGTAGTGTGTGTGAGAGAGTTTCAGTTGTGTGTGTGAGAGAGTTTCAGTTGTGTGTGTCAGAGAGTTTCAGTAGTGTGTGTGAGAGAGTTTCAGTAGTGTGTGTGAGAGCGTTTCAGTTGTGTGTGTGTGAGAGCATTTCAGTAGTGTGTGTAAGAGCGTTTCAGTAGTGTGTGTGAGAGAGGTTCAGTTGTGTGTGTGAGAGAGTTTCAGTAGTGTGTGTGAGAGCGTTTCAGTTGTGTGTGTGTGAGAGCATTTCAGTAGTGTGTGTAAGAGCGTTTCAGTTGTGTGTGTGTGAGAGCATTTCAGTAGTGTGTGTGTGAGAGCGTTTCAGTAGTGTGTGTGAGAGTTTCAGTTGTGTGTGTGAGAGCATTTCAGTAGTGTGTATGAGAGCATTTCAGTAGTGTGTGTGAGAGCATTTCAGTAGTGTGTGTGTGAGAGCGTTTCAGTTGTGTGTGTGAGAGTTTCAGTTGTGTGTGTGAGAGCATTTCAGTAGTGTGTATGAGAGCATTTCAGTAGTGTGTGTGAGAGCGTTTCAGTTGTGTGTGTGAGAGCATTTCAGTAGTGTGTGTGTGAGAGCGTTTCAGTAGTGTGTGTGAGAGTTTCAGTTGTGTGTGTGAGAGCATTTCAGTAGTGTGTATGAGAGCATTTCAGTAGTGTGTGTGAGAGCGTTTCAGTTGTGTGTGTGAGAGCATTTCAGTAGTGTGTGTGAGAGCGTTTCAGTTGTGTGTGTGAGAGTTTCAGTTGTGTGTGTGAGAGCATTTCAGTAGTGTGTGAGAGAGCGTTTCAGTTGTGTGTGTGAGAGTTTCAGTAGTGTGTATGAGAGCATTTCAGTAGTGTGTGTGAGAGCTTTTCAGTAGTGTGTGTGAGAGCGTTTCAGTAGTGTGTGTGTGAGAGCGTTTCAGTAGTGTGTATGAGAGCATTTCAGTAGTGTGTATGAGAGCATTTCAGTAGTGTGTGTGAGAGCGTTTCAGTTGTGTGTGTGAGAGTTTCAGTTGTGTGTGTGAGAGCATTTCAGTAGTGTGTGAGAGAGCGTTTCAGTTGTGTGTGTGAGAGTTTCAGTAGTGTGTATGAGAGCATTTCAGTAGTGTGTGTGAGAGCGTTTCAGTAGTGTGTGTGAGAGCGTTTCAGTAGTGTGTGTGTGAGAGCGTTTCAGTAGTGTGTATGAGAGCATTTCAGTAGTGTGTATGAGAGCATTTCAGTAGTGTGTGTGAGAGCGTTTCAGTTGTGTGTGTGAGAGAGTTTCAGTTGTGTGTGTGAGAGCATTTCAGTAGTGTGTGTGAGAGCGTTTCAGTTGTGTGTGTGAGAGTTTCAGTAGTGTGTATGAGAGCATTTCAGTAGTGTGTGTGAGAGCGTTTCAGTTGTGTGTGTGAGAGAGTTTCAGTTGTGTGTGTGAGAGCATTTCAGTAGTGTGTGTGAGAGCGTTTCAGTTGTGTGTGTGAGAGTTTCAGTAGTGTGTATGAGAGCATTTCAGTAGTGTGTGTGAGAGCTTTTCAGTAGTGTGTATGAGAGCATTTCAGTAGTGTGTGTGAGAGCGTTTCAGTAGTGTGTGTGTGAGAGCGTTTCAGTAGTGTGTGTGAGAGCGTTTCAGTAGTGTGTATGAGAGCATTTCAGTAGTGTGTGTGAGAGCGTTTCAGTAGTGTGTGTGAGAGCGTTTCAGTTGTGTGTGTGAGAGTTTCAGTAGTGTGTATGAGAGCATTTCAGTAGTGTGTGTGAGAGCGTTTCAGTTGTGTGTGTGAGAGAGTTTCAGTTGTGTGTGTGAGAGCATTTCAGTAGTGTGTGTGAGAGCGTTTCAGTTGTGTGTGTGAGAGTTTCAGTAGTGTGTATGAGAGCATTTCAGTAGTGTGTGTGAGAGCTTTTCAGTAGTGTGTATGAGAGCATTTCAGTAGTGTGTGTGAGAGCGTTTCAGTAGTGTGTGTGTGTGAGAGCGTTTCAGTAGTGTGTGTGTGAGAGCGTTTCAGTTGTGTGTGTGAGAGCGTTTCAGTAGTGTGTATGAGAGCATTTCAGTAGTGTGTGTGAGAGCGTTTCAGTAGTGTGTGTGTGAGAGCGTTTCAGTAGTGTGTGTGTGAGAGCGTTTCAGTTGTGTGTGTGAGAGCGTTTCAGTAGTGTGTGTGTGAGAGCGTTTCAGTTGTGTGTGTGTGAGAGCATTTCAGTAGTGTGTGTGTGAGAGAGTTTCAGTAGTGTGTGTGTGAGAGCATTTCAGTAGTGTGTGTGTGAGAGAGTTTCAGTTGTTTGTGTGAGAGAGTTTCAGTTGTGTGTGTGAGAGCATTTCAGTTGTGTGTGTGAGAGCATTTCAGTTGTGTGTGTGAGAGCGTTTCAGTTGTGTGTGTGAGAGCATTTCAGTTGTGTGTGTGAGAGCATTTCAGTAGTGTGTGTGTGAGAGCGTTTCAGTTGTGTGTGTGTGTGAGAGCGTTTCAGTTGTGTGTGTGTGAGAGCATTTCAGTAGTGTGTGTGTGTGAGAGCGTTTCAGTTGTGTGTGTGAGAGCGTTTCAGTTGTGTGTGTGTGAGAGCGTTTCAGTTGTGTGTGTGTGAGAGCATTTCAGTTGTGTGTGTGTGAGAGCGTTTCAGTTGTGTGTGTGAGAGCGTTTCAGTTGTGTGTGTGTGAGAGCGTTTCAGTTGTGTGTGTGAGAGCGTTTCAGTTGTGTGTGTGAGAGCGTTTCAGTTGTGTGTGTGTGAGAGCGTTTCAGTTGTGTGTGTGTGAGAGCATTTCAGTTGTGTGTGTGTGAGAGCATTTCAGTAGTGTGTGTGTGTGAGAGCGTTTCAGTTGTGTGTGTGAGAGCGTTTCAGTTGTGTGTGTGTGAGAGCATTTCAGTAGTGTGTGTGAGAGCGTTTCAGTTGTGTGTGAGAGAGAGTTTCAGTTGTGTGTGTGAGAGAGTTTCAGTTGTGTGTGTGAGAGAGTTTCAGTTGTGTGTGTCAGAGAGTTTCAGTAGTGTGTGTGTGTGAGAGCGTTTCAGTTGTGTGTGTGTGAGAGTTTCAGTTGTGTGTGTGTGAGAGCATTTCAGTAGTGTGTGTGTGTGAGAGCGTTTCAGTTGTGTGTGTGAGAGCGTTTCAGTTGTGTGTGTGTGAGAGCGTTTCAGTTGTGTGTGTGTGAGAGCGTTTCAGTAGTGTGTGAGAGAGCGTTTCAGTTGTGTGTGTGTGAGAGCATTTCAGTAGTGTGTGTGAGAGCGTTTCAGTAGTGTGTGAGAGAGCGTTTCAGTAGTGTGTGTGAGAGCGTTTCAGTAGTGTGTGTGAGAGCGTTTCAGTTGTGTGTGTGAGAGAGTTTCAGTTGTGTGTGTCAGAGAGTTTCAGTAGTGTGTGTGAGAGCGTTTCAGTAGTGTGTGAGAGAGCGTTTCAGTTGTGTGTGTGTGAGAGCATTTCAGTTGTGTGTGTGAGAGCGTTTCAGTAGTGTGTGAGAGAGCGTTTCAGTAGTGTGTGTGAGAGCGTTTCAGTAGTGTGTGTGAGAGCGTTTCAGTAGTGTGTGAGAGAGCGTTTCAGTTGTGTGTGTGTGAGAGCATTTCAGTAGTGTGTGTGAGAGCGTTTCAGTAGTGTGTGAGAGAGCGTTTCAGTAGTGTGTGTGAGAGCGTTTCAGTAGTGTGTGTGAGAGCGTTTCAGTTGTGTGTGTGAGAGAGTTTCAGTTGTGTGTGTCAGAGAGTTTCAGTAGTGTGTGTGAGAGCGTTTCAGTAGTGTGTGAGAGAGCGTTTCAGTTGTGTGTGTGTGAGAGCATTTCAGTTGTGTGTGAGAGAGCGTTTCAGTAGTGTGTGTGAGAGCGTTTCAGCAATAATGTCCCTTACGGCATTTCATATTCCTGTGTTCAGCGTCGTGTTGTCTGTCATCTCTCAGTCATAGAGTGTCATAGGTTTTTGTCTTCACTATGTTTGATAGTTACTCAGTGTTCATGGTTTCTTCATAGTTTTTTCACTGAGTTTCATAGTCTTTTAGTTACACAGTGTTCACATTCCTCTTTGTTTTCTTAGTTTCATGTTTTGTCTGCAGCCATCTAAATAAAGCTCGCTTTTGGTTAAAAACACGTCACGTCTCCTGCAACGCCTTTCTCTCTGCATCTGCATCTGGGTCCTGAAGTCAAACCAATCCGGCGCACCCTGCCGTGACAGAAGGGCTTCTCCTACATTTTTTGTCCATGTTCTCTGCAATCTGCTGCAATAGTATAGTTTAGCCATCTGGGTATTCGTCTTTTCACTGTACTGCTCTCCTTGTGTGTGTGCATATGTGCGTATGTACACAATTCAGCAGCCAGCCAAACTCCATTCAAAAGGATACGGGAGTCAGGATATAGCATCCAAGCTCCAGGTGACTTATTTTACATTGCACTACCATACACCATTGCATCACAGTGAAAAGACAATGCTTTTGAAGGCATAAACAAGAAAGAGGATTGCAGCAGACAATTACAGGAACCCTTCAACTTACACTGAACAAAAATATAAACGCAACACTTTTGTTTTTGCTCCCATTCCCCATGGGATGGACGTAGAGACCTAAAATTCATTCCAGATACACAATATAACCATCCCTCCCAAACAGTGGTCACAAATCAGTCCAAATGTGTGGTAGTGGGCACATCTGCTATATTGAGATAATCCATCCCACCTCACAGGTGTGCCACATCAGGATGCTGATCTGACATCATGAGTAGTGCACAGGTGTACCTCAGACTGCCCACAACAAAAGGCCACCCTGGAATGTGCAGTTTTTTGCGCTATTGGGGGTCTGGGGACCCAGAACCGGTCAGTATCTGGTGTGACCACCATTTGCCTCATGCAGTGCAACACATCGTCGCATGGAGTCTATCGGGGCGATCGTGGCTCAAGAGTTGGGAGTTCGCCTTGTAATCGGAAGGTTGCCGGTTCGAGCCCCGGCTCGGACAGTCTCGGTCGTTGTGTCCTTGGGCAAGACACTTCACCCGTTGCCTACTGGTGGTGGTCAGAGGGCCCGGTGGCGCCAGTGTCCGGCAGCCTCGCCTCTGTCAGTGCGCCCCAGGGTGGCTGTGGCTACAATGTAGCTTGCCATCACCAGTGTGTGAATGGGTGGATGACTGGATATGTAAAGTGCTTTGGGGTCCTTAGGGACTAGTAAAGCGCTATATAACTACAGGCCATTTACCCCAACTAACATGGCTGACTTCTTGTTCTTGGTCAAAGTGCATGCACATTAACAACAATTTACAAGGCCCAGTAGGGGGCACTAAACTCAAGGCAGAACAGACCTCCAAGCCCATTGTTCAGTAAGTGGTGCTAGTTTCAGTCATTGTACAAATGTCCTGTTTATAAGGTTTGAACCTGCAGTCACCTGATCCTGATGAACCGTTTCTCCTACTGAAACGTCCAGATGAACAGAATCAACTCTGTGGGAGTTCCTCACTTGGATAATTGAGCATCAAGACAATTACATTTAATTTTTAAATTACAGTTCATCTAATGCCCCTGAAAAGCTCTTAGCTTTACTATCATTTCTGAGTTAGCTCTCATTTTTTTCTCTTCCTGGAAATGCAGCAGCTATATCTTTAGCTAGCAACTCACTGCAAAGACTGCACACAAACAGTTTGTGTGTTTGCAGATATTTGTTAAACTCGTAAAAACATAGCATTTGAAATTACCTGACACTTAAAAAAAAGTTACTCCCTTTATGCTTGCTCCTCTTCTATACCGCTATCCAGATGCTGAAGCACCACAGACACTGCACCTGCAGTCGCTCCGTCCCCCTTTAACTTACACCTCTGGGACATTTGAAATGTGGTGCTCAGAGATTCCAAGTGCTCTGACACTCAACTCCTTTGTAAAGATGGACGTGGGTCTGCTATGGTGAAAGTACGTCTTAACATGGACAACAAAAAGATCACAGAGTTATTTCTTGAGATAAAACAGACTACATGCCATAAACGAAAGAGCAGGTCAGATGCACTCATCTTTCACAGCAACTATCTGAATGTTCATTGGCAGAATAAATATGACTGTCTTTAGGCAGGGGTGGAATATATTGCATAGTATATTGTGTATAAGAAGAAGTGGACTGCAAATTGATAAGCTGCATGGTTTGGTTTGATAATAGGTTTAATGGGTCAAGGTCTGATGTCACAGGAACTGAGTGTTTCTTTACTTCCTCTGCAGCTTCTTTTGCTGCTGTAGACAAATACCAACAAACAACATACAACTGCAAAGTGTATATCTCCCCTTACCTTAGTCTTGAAGTGCATATTTATGTCTTACTCTTCCTATATTTATTGTTGTTATTTTGCACTGAATGAACTGGAGCCTCATCATCTCGTCTCTCTATACAGGGAGTGCAGAATTATTAAACAAATGAGTATTTTGTCCACATCATCCTCTTCATGCATGTTGTCTTACTCCAAGCTGTATAGGCTCGAAAGCCTACTACCAATTAAGCATATTAGGTGATGTGCATCTCTGTAATGAGAAGGGGTGTGGTCTAATGACATCAACACCCTATATCAGGTGTGCATAATTATTAGGCAACGTCCTTTCCTTTGGCAAAATGGGTCAAAAGAAGGACTTGACAGGCTCAGAAAAGTCAAAAATAGTGAGATATCTGGCAGAGGGATGCAGCAGTCTCAAAATTGCAAAGCTTCTGAAGCGTGATCATCGAACAATCAAGCGTTTCATTCAAAATAGTCAACAGGGTCGCAAGAAGCGTGTGGAAAAACCAAGGCGCAAAATAATGCCCATGAACTGAGAAAAGTCAAGCGTGCAGCTGCCAAGATGCCACTTGCCACCAGTTTGGCCATATTTCAGAGCTGCAACATCACTGGAGTGCCCAAAAGCACAAGGTGTGCAATACTCAGAGACATGGCCAAGGTAAGAAAGGCTGAAAGACGACCACCACTGAACAAGACACACAAGCTGAAACGTCAAGACTGGGCCAAGAAATATCTCAAGACTGGTTTTTCTAAGGTTTTATGGACTGATGAAATGAGAGTGAGTCTTGATGGGCCAGATGGATGGGCCCGTGGCTGGATTGGTAAAGGGCAGAGAGCTCCAGTCCCACTCAGACGCCAGCAAGGTGGAGGTGGAGTACTGGTTTGGGCTGGTATCATCAAAGATGAGCTTGTGGGGCCTTTTCGGGTTGAGGATGGAGTCAAGCTCAACTCCCAGTCCTACTGCCAGTTTCTGGAAGACACCTTCTTCAAGCAGTGGTACAGGAAGAAGTCTGCATCCTTCAAGAAAAACGTGATTTTCATGCAGGACAATGCTCCATCACATGCGTCCAAGTACTCCACAGCGTGGCTGGCAAGAAAGGGTATAAAAGAAGAAAACTAATGACATGGCCTCCTTGTTCACCTGCTCTGAACCCCATTGAGAACCTGTGGTCCATCATCAAATGTGAGATTTACAAGGAGGGAAAACAGTACACCTCTCTGAACAGTGTCTGGGAGGCTGTGGTTGCTGCTGCACGCAATGTTGATGGTGAACAGATCAAAACACTGACAGAATCCATGGATGGCAGGCTTTTGAGTGTCCTTGCAAAGAAAGGTGGCTATATTGGTCGCTGATTTGTTTTTGTTTTGTTTTTGAATGTCAGAAATGTATATTTGTGAATGTGGAGATGTTATATTGGTTTCACTGGTAAAAATAAATCATTGAAATGGGTATATATTTGTTTTTTGTTAAGTTGCCTAATAATTATGCACAGTAATAGTCACCTGCACACACAGATATCCCCCTAAAATAGCTAAAACTAAAAACAAACTAAAAACTACTTCCAAAAACATTCAGCTTTGATATTAATGAGTTTTTTGGGTTCATTGAGAACATGGTTGTTGTTCAATAATAAAATTATTCCTCAAAAATACAACTTGCCTAATAATTCTGCACTCCCTGTATACTGTACTGTATATGGCAGAGATGACGATAAAGTTTACTTTGACTGACTCTTCAGGACTTACTGAGTTGATGTTGTTGTGCCTCTGTAGGAGATGGCAAGTCCAGACATGACAGTAAAGACAGAGATGGACAGTCGAGTCCGGTTTCCAGCAGGATGGGGAGGTCATCTGTCAGTCCCACCATGATGCTGACAGGAGGAGGAGGTGAGTCAGAAAGCAACATCACTGACTTCATGTTTAAGGAGTTTAACTATGAAGAGAAGAGAAAGGTCTGCTGAACATTGTGTCAGTGTGTCTTGAGAGAGAGAGATGTTTTTTACAGTTGTAGCACTCCAACTTCATGCTGCCATTTACAGAAACTTCAAGACAGGTAAAATCAGCTGAAGGACCGTGTTTGCGCTGATATTTTTATGTGCAGCATGTTTTCAGTGTGATAGATTTTGTATGTGCAGCTTGTTCCTGAAAGTAGTGGATGAAGCCCACTTGGTGGGAGTTGTTTAATCAGCCTCAATAAGCAAGCAGAAGAAGACACTCTGCCTGTCATTTGGAGTTATTAAAAGATATGGAGAAGTTCTCAAAACACAAAAATGAAGATAAAAGTGACATTGGAAAATATAGAGCGATGGAGAGAGTACAACCATGCAGCGATTAAAGCTTGGAAGTACTCACATTACTTTGAGTTTGATTCTGTAAAAAGTGACAGAAACATTAGCGTCTGCAGTGCACTCTGCATGGGAAGAAAACTTCTTTCTACAGCGAAAAATTAAATTTCAAATCTGAGCGTGCAGCGAGCGGGCTGCCACGGGAATGTGACACTCACAGAGAAACCCCCAGAGAAACCCACTGACATGACTGCTGTGGGCAAACCTCCACCCGCCCCACTCCTGCTAAACAGGTGACTATAGAAGTGCTGCTGAATCTTTGATTTAATTTATTTTCGACTGTGTTTTACTTGCATCTATTTGAAAGAGTGTAAACACAAAACATTTTATTTTATATGCTGGAATATGCAAAAAATAAGTTTAAATGTTAAAGAATTTCTTCAAGTCAAAGACTGTTGCATATAATTTAATTTTGCTTGATGCATAAAGTTAAAAGATTAAAACTAATGAAACAAGTTTATGAAGAGACTTTTTCATTAGATTCAGTTTGATATGATGGATTATGGAGAAAAAAATAGAATTGGGCTGAAAGGTCTGTTGCTTTATATTACATATTCAGGTTGTGTATCATGTTTTTAAAAAGTAACTGAGTAATAAGTTACTAATTACATTTGAAAATAAGTAATCAGTAATGTAACAGGATTGGTTTTTTGGAGAAGTAATAAGTGACTAATTACATTTTTTTTTAGTAATTTGAACAACACTGGTCACGAATGGTGCATTGTTTCTGGCTTTTGTACATTATTGCTGGGACAGCAGTTTACATGAAGACATGCTGTTTTGTGGAGAGCTACCAACACGAGCCATGACTCAGGAGAGTTTCCACTGCATTGACAACTACTTATGGGGATTTCATTTTTCTGGCAGTGGGGTAAGGTGTGTCAGCTACTAGCACCTGCTTAACTCTTATTATTTTACTTCCTGATCCCCACTTTGCTGTTAGACATGTATGTTTGGGGGCCTTTAATAAGTATGACACTTAAAAGATGTCCAAGGTAAGAAGACAAACTGAGAAGAAAACTGCTGCTGAGAGTGGCGCTAGTGCTGCCCTGAAACCGGCGCTTGTCGCCTTGCTTGAACAGCACAGAACAGCCATAGCTGCAGATGTTAAGCCTACATCTTGATGTAATTAATGGTAAGCTGGACAAGATGGACTAAATGTGAAGGGGGAGAGAGGGGGAGAACAAACTTTTCAAAACTAAACTTTCTGACTTGGAGAGCAGAAGCAGAGGGCCAAACATTCGTCTGGTGGGTTTGCCGGAATCAGTGGATCTGGGTCCACAGCAAACTGAGTACTGTGGACACAAGCTCCAGTTCTAAATGGACTACAACGCAGACTTCGAAAATCAGCGAGCCCAGTATAAGGATGTTATGGCCGAGTTGTATAGGAGAGGCCTCCAACCTTCCCTATTCTTCCCCGCCATACTTCGGATTACTCTTCCAGATGGAAATAACCGTCAACCGGAGTCAGTTGATGAGGCTACCCACTTTATTTAATCCTTTGAGGAAGACCAACGCTCTCCATCCTGAGGTGGCTATTGTAGCCGGTCAGTGCACTCACCTTAAATCACCAGTATAATAGGTCAGACTGGTCTGCGCAGCACCCTTGATCTGACTGATACTGTACAGCCGTGCCGTTAGTATAGTATTGTGTTCTTTGCTGTTCATTTTAAGGAAAACTTGTTTGTTGTGTGGTTGCTTTGGTCTTGTTGTGTTTTGTTTCTCTTCTTCATCACCTTTAAATATGGGCCCTGCTTTAAGTTTAGGGGTTAACGTTTAATGGTGCAGGTACAAGGCGTACGTGGTAGTGGTACGGGGGAGTACTTAGCTAGTATGGGAAGCGAGCAGGGGCTTAGGCAGTTGCTGTTCAATGCAACCTGCTGAGGTAATATTGGTGGTTGGTATTGTTTTAGTTCCCTTTACGTTGTGGCATGTTATTGTATTTTATTTCTCGGGTGGGGTTAGTTTTCATGTTTTTTTTGTTGTTGTTGTTTTTGGGCTGTAAGTTTGTGAGAAAGATCTGCAGGTTGGATCCATTGTTGCTCACAGATGAACAATTTGTCTTTAATATTTCTTGTAAAATTAAAACGTTACTTAGTGAGAATGGAACACCTGGTATGCCAAACAGGACGGTATGGGAGGCTTTAAAGGCGTTCCTGAGAGGAGAAATAATTTAATTGGCAGCATCTCAAAGACAGTGTGCACAATGGGAGCAGAGGCTTATTTCAGACCAGATTATGAGCATCAACAGGCAGTACGGTCAATCACCATGACCGGCGCTGTACAAAGAACGCCTGAGCTTACAAACCAAACTCACCCTACTTTCAACTCAGCAAGTGGAAGGATGTCTGATTATCAATCAATCAATCAATCAATCAAAGCTTTATTCGCCACATGCAGGGCACATAAATGTCCACAGCACAACATTGTGAAAGACATGACAAGCCACAGGATTGGGTGGGGGGTGAGGAGTAATCCGAAGCGAACACAGCAGCCGCCCTGCACAGCGCTACCATTCCAGCGTGGCACACAGACCCGCCGTGTTCCCCCGCAGGAAACAAGCATCGAAGGCGTTTGGAAAGGGAGGGGGATGAGTGCGTGCTTATCAGTGTAAGTGTATGTGTGTGCGTGTCCATAGTTCAGCTGAGACTGTTACAATTCAATGTTGTCAGTGTTTTGTTTTAGGCGTGACTGTTATGTGTTTCCTGTTTTACTTTGAAGGTCTGTCTTATCTCAGTGTGTTCAGGTTACGCTTCCTTGTCTCGTTAGTTCTGATTTGCCCCAGCTGTGTTTCCCTCCTGTTGTCCATTCCCTGATTGTTCCCTCTATGTATTTAAGCCCTGTGTTTCAGTTTGTCATGGGTCGTGATCTCCCCCTGTGTTGTAAATAGTTTGTTGTATATAGATGTAAATAGTTGTCGATACTGTTTTTACTCGGTAGCTGTAGGGGTGAGAAGCCATTTTTCTTTGGGAACCTTTTCTCCTGTTTTTGGTTAGGGAGGCAGGTAAGACACCTATAATTTTCGTTTGGGGTTTTCTGTGAAGGTAAGCCAGCTGCATTTCATTTCTAGAGTTTTTGTTTGTTGTTTTGGCCATGCTCACCCTGATGCTTGCTACCTTTTGGGACTCAATAAACTGACTGGCTGTTGTGAAATCCGTGGTAGCTGTTTTTTGTTGGTTCGTCCTCCTTAAGAGCAGGGAGTGGGGGGGCATTTTTCCTTATTTTTATTTTCCTTATGTTGCACGCCAGTTTTCCCTGGGCTGGGGTGTAACAAGACTGTGTCCTTCGCCCTGCCAGGCTAAGTAAACAGTCTTCCAGCCAACCCAGGTGGCCTTGCATGGAATGGGAAGGAACAGACTCAACACAGTCGTTATCAGGGAGTTTTGTTCAGCTCCAGCCTTGAGCCCACAGCTGGCGCCGAAGGGGTAGCCGCATTATGATGGTAATTTTTCTTTTGCAAACAACTCGTGAGAATTTCAAGCTGTTTTTAACACTCTGACACTGGTCTCTCAATCTCCCGTTAATAGCTGCGAGCTTCTCCGTGATGTTATTAGCCGTTGATTCTGTGGTCTTGTCACTCTTTTTGCTCACATAGCAGATTCTGAGACCTCAGGACTGCAGCCAACTGATCCAAGATGTAATCCAGCTCCACCCAGAGATGTTGTTCTGAGTTGATTCTTTCCTGATGTAATCCAACATACATACGCTCAAAGGTGTTATTCTGAGCATTCACTGCAGTCTTAAGCGCCTCCAAGCTCTTAACCATGCTGCCTTCAGTGAGCCCTTTCTGAGAAGTCGCACCTGTCGTTCCAATCCCAGCGGGCAGCCTTGTGGGGATTTGAACAGCCGGTTCCGCTGTCTTAATTCTCCGATAAGCCAGGGCCAAGCCAGCTCCGATCAGCATGAACCCTGTTATCATGGTTCCGAATAGGTACATATCTTCAGCGTCCTCGATCAACAGTCCCGCCAGGCACACGACCCTCTGCCACCCGTCCATCGTGTATCCGGCAGGGAAAGTCCCTCCAGGGCACTCGGGCTCTCCCGAGCCCAGACTTCTCGTTAAAGGGTGTCAATAGCATTCAGAGACCAGTTGATCAAATCCATAATTCTCTTTTAGGTTTTAAAGAACAGACTGTGAGAGACTGTTCCAGGGAAAGTAATAAAAAACATGAGACAAGACAAAGACATGAGGAGCTAAGCAGGGAAGATAAGGGAGAGAAGAGGAGAAAAGTGCGACCGCCTTCGCTGAGAGCCAAAGAAGAAGGAACAAGAGTGAATTTTACGAACATGGTGGAAAGACTTGTAAGCTTTTGGCTAATCGACTGTGCGGCATGAGAGCTAAACAAATCATAACAGGAGTGAGGGCGGACAATGGAGTGATGACTACAGATCAGAAGGCGATTAATGACATTTTCTCTTCATTTTACTCTAAATTATTTACGTCAGAATCTACAGTAGATGTAAAAGATTTGCATGACTTCTTTGACTCCATCGATATGCCTTCGCTTCCTCCAGAAGCCCCCATTTTTCTGGAAGCCCCCATTAAAAAAACAGGAAATTCAGGTGGCAATAGCATCCATGCAATCCAGGAAATCTCCAGGCTCTGATGGATTTTCTACACACTTTAATAATAAAAAAATTCTCAGACAATTTGGCTCCCTTCCTTTGCCAAGTTTTCGCAGAATTGCTTGACTTTGGGGCACTTCCTTCATCATGTTACCAGGCCTGTATAACAGTGTTACAAGGACAAGGACCCAACTGACTGTGCTTCTTATAGACCTATATCTCTGTTAAACACAGATGTTAAAATTCTGTCTAAGCTACTGGCACACAGGCTGGAAGAAATTGCTACAATTTCTCCCGACCAAACTGGCCTTATTAAAAATCAACATTCCTTCTTTAACATACAGCAACTTTTTAATATTATCTATACCCCCAACCATGTTGTGGCTGAATGCTTTATTGCTATGGATGCAGAAAAAGCATTTGATAGGGTGGAGTGGTAGTATTTGTTTTTTACTTTAGAAAGGTTTGGAATGGGCTCCTGGATTAAACTGCTTTACGCTAGTCCCACGGCATAAGGGGTAACTAACTGTCGCTACTCTGACTATTTTGGTGTATGCTGTATGTGAGAGAGTACCACCTTGACCTATCATCACCACTTTGGGTCACCATGGAGTCTTATTCGAGCAGGAAAATTTCTCTACCCACAACTTTGGGCTCATCGCTCCCTCTGGCCCTGCCTTTACTCTAGCCTAGCAATCATAGAGTAGTCCAGCAGTCTTAGAATCTGGACTCAGTTTAGGAAGAGTCTTGGCCTCCGAGCTTTAGAGCAGGGCAATATGGCCAAAAATATTTATCACGATATATATATTTGAAAATTTGCGATAACGATATAACTGACAATATAATTGATGTGAGACAAAATACAACTCCACAACTTTACTAGTGCAAAAAACCCATTTATTTTCACTTAAACAAGCAGCTGTTTTTTATGTGCATTAAAGTTATATAAAAATTTAACTGTGCAAATGCAAATTCCTTGCTGAGCATAACCATGTATAATATCCACTGAAGTTAAAAAGAGGTGCTTTGCAACATTAAACTGCAGTGTGCCAAATAAAAATAATAATAATAATAACAATAATGGATTGCATTTATATAGCGCTTTTCGGGACCCCTCAAAGCGCTTTACAATACCACTATTCATTCGCTCTCACATTCATACACTGGTGAAGGCAAGCTACAGTTGTAGCCACAGCTGCCCTGGGGCAGACTGACAGAGGCGAAGCTGCCATATTGCGCCATCGGCCCCTCTGGCCAAAAAAGTCAAATACGTATTTTTCGGTGCACAGGATTATAAGAAACATTAAGCGAAACAAAGTAGTCAGATAACCTTATCAAACCTTATTCAACTCATTCTTCTTGCTTCTTCCACTTCTGTACCATTCATTCATTAATGCTGTATTCTATCAAAGTTGCTCTATTCCTGTGTTGTTGCAGTATATGAATGACTAACCTTGTATTGTGGATGGATTATCTCAGTTGTTCTCCTGACTGAAGTTTGGTCCGTTTACAGCATCCTGCCATGCGATTGCATTTGTCTCTAACCATCAGGAACCTTCACGTTAACTTTTAGCGAGTGGAAAAGTGTTAGCATTCATCCTCCAGCTTCACTGTTTATGTTATGCTAACATAGCTGTGTCGCTAGCGATCACATAGCACATCATTATATACCAGCTAGCCCAACTTCAGTAACCCTACAAACGTCACTGCTGTTTAGTTTTCTGGCTTCATTTATGTTGGAAGTGATAGCAGAGCTGTACGTTTGAATTTTTTCTGAAATCTCTCAGTCAGAACATGCTATATCATGTTTAGGTGGAAACTAGCGAGCTAACTTCCGCTAACTTCCGCTAACTTCCGCTAACTTATAACTCCGTTAAATGTAATAAATTCTGTTTTCATGGATGCCTGGATGTTAAACTTCATAGTTACACCTGGTAAAGCAGCAATGCTGATCGTTTTATTAAAGATGAAAGAATTTAGACAGTTTTTAACTCTCAGTGATGCTGCAGTGTTCGTTTGACTTTGGGACCAGAAGCGGGCGGATGCCAGAACGGAATATTTTGCTAATCTAATAGCTTCAAAAAAGAAAAATCCCAGAGTATTGTTTGATACAATTAAAAACATTGTCTCTCCTGATATTCCTCATGTACCAGTCTATACTAAATCTGATTGTAATGACTTTTTAAACTATTTTGTTAATAAGGTCGCTGCTGTCAGGTCTAATATTTCTCCATCATCCTCTCAGTAGCACACTGACACGTTGCTTACCTCTGATACCTGGTCCTCTTTTACTCCTGTTACCTTACAGGACATCAGTGCTCTGCTTGGTCGAATGAAACTGACTTCAAGCCACCTTGATGTACTTCCTCCATTTTTCATTAGTGTGTTTGATTCTATTTGCCCCTGTATTCTGGAAATAATTAATACTTCTCTTTATACTGGCTCAGTTCCTAGCTATTTTAAACAAGCTATTGTTGAACCAATGTTAAAGAAACCAAATTTGGATCCATCTCTTCCAAGCAGTTACAGGCCAATATCAAAACTACCATTGGTGTCAAAGATCTTGGAAAAAACAGTTGCAGAACAACTTAACAACTTTTTGGAAAAGAACAATGTTCTGGACATTTTCCAGTCTGGTTTCCGCAAATTGCACTCCACTGAAACCGCTTTGCTTAAAGTGTCTAGTGACATTCTGATGGCAGCAGACTCTGGAGAGTACACTGTTCTGGTTATGTTGGATCTCAGCTCTGCTTTTGATACTGTTGATCACAGCATCATGATAAATAGGCTGAAGGACTTGTTTGGGATTACTGGCGTTGTTTTAAAATGGTTTATGTCGTATCTATCTGAGAGATCCTTTACTGTCTGTATAAATCATGTGCTGTCGGAAACATCAGTTCTGTCTTCTGGGGTACCTCAAGGATCTGTTTTAGGTCCTATTCTCTTTTTGCTGTATATCCTCCCTCTAGGCCACATTATCAGACGTTACAATAATATTTCTTATCATCTCTATGCTGATGACATTCAGTTGTACTGTTCTTTCAAAGCTTCTGAGTTGTATAAATTGTCTTATTTAAATAATTGTCTGTCAGAAATCAAACAATGGTTAAATGACAGTTTCCTTCAGATAAATGCAGATAAAACAGAAACTTTGATTATTGCACCTGATCACATGCTCTCAGAAATTAGGCAGCATATCAGTTTTTTAGACCCTTCATTTCAGTCGAGTCTCAGAAACTTAGGTATTATATTTGACAGTTCGATGTCTCTTGAGAAACACTCTAAACAACTTGTCCGGAACTGTTTTTATCATCTAAGAAACATTTCTTTTTTTTTTTTTTTTTTTTTTTTTTTTTTCTAAATGACATCAGAAACAGCAGTATGCGACATTACGTGATGGCAGAGCTTCAGTTCATCCTTTGTCATTTTTTTTTTTTTTTTTTTTTTTTTTTTTTTAATAAATAGGACAGGGGGAATGAATGAGAGAGAGAGGGGGAGAGAAAGAAAGAAAACCAAAGGGGAGAAGAGACGGTGAGAAGGGGGGGGAAGAGAGACAAAAAAAAAAAAAAAAAACTCCTGGGTCACCTGTATGGAGAAAAAAACAAACAAACAAACAAACAAAAACAAACAGAGGAGACAGCAAACAACAAAGAGCAACATAATAATAGAGAAAACAAAGCACCATCACAATAAACTAGCTAGTCATAGATATCAGTATTTACTAAGTAATAAACGATATTGTGCAGCACGCAAGATAGACAGCGCACAGTGTGCTTTGAGGCAGCAGCCAAGAAAGCTTTAGTCCGCGTCTGTGAATACCCATGTGTGCATACCTGTGTGGATCAGCATGCTTGCATTCCAAAGGTTTCTCCATGTAATGATCTGCTAGGGAGTGTGGGGGGGCCACAGCCCCGTCCTCCAGGGTGTGAAGCGGGTATGGAGGAGATCAAAACTCCAGACATCCAGAGGCCCCCAGAAACATTTCTAAACTCAGGCTACTGGTGTCAAAGGCAGAACTTGAGATGATTACTCATGCTTTTATCTCTTCTCGTTTGGATTATTGTAACGATCTTTTTAGGTGTCTCAACAAATCAGCTCTGGATCGCCTTCAGTCTGTACAGAATGCAGCGGCAAGACTTTTAACTGGTACAAACAAGAGGTCACACATTACTCCAGTTTTGGCTTCTCTTCATTGGTTGCCTGTAAATTTTAGGGTTCATTTTAAAATTTTAGTTGTAACTTTTAGAGCTCTGCACGGTGAAGCTCCCCAGTATATCTCTGACCTGCTGAAACCTCATGTTTCATCCCGAGCACTTAGGTCTTCAGGTCAGAGACTACTGGTGGTCCCACGTACTAGGTTTAAAACACGTGGGGATCAGGCTTTTCAGGCACCGAGGCTGTGGAACTCTCTGCCGTTGTCTTTACGCTGTCTAGACTCTACTGACTCCTTTAAAAAGCAGCTGAAGACATTTTTATACAAACGGGCTTTTAATTAATTTTAACTTGTATGTCTGATCTTATTGTAAAGCACTTTGTGATTTTTATCTGTGAAATGTGCTATATAAATAAATTTCACTTACTTACTTTAGGACCCAGATTACTCCCAGATTTACGAGCACCTTAGTCCGACAAATATGGCAATACGACGGCCCACTTGCATGTTCTACAAAAAAAATTGTGCTTTGGTGGGTATCTGACAGACAAACACCAAACCAGTTCCACATCACTGAAGTTGCAGCATTTTTACAAACCAATTCTGGTTCATCCGTTTCACTCAATGATCCGCTTTCTCCCTTCTCATTCTCCATTGCCGCCATGCTTTTTCGGCCATGTGCGTATGAAAACAAAGGCACTGCGCATGCACGTTTTACCCATATTCTATCGCGATATTTCATTTTCTTATCATGGCCTAACATTGTACAGATATTACCGTGAACAGTATAATATGGCCCAGCCCTACCAGGCTTTCTCACTTCAACGCCCAATTGCAGCAAACCACCTATTTGTTCCTTCAATGACAGATAACGCTTTTCACATCTGGCACAGAAAGGGTCTAAAATCTTTTGCTGACTTGGATTTAGAAGGACAATTTGCAAGTTTTTCTCAAATATCCACTAAATTTGCCATTGCTACATCTCAGTTTTTTTCATTTTTTACATGTCAGACACTACATGCAGACTATGACAGCACAATTCCCCTAAAAACCTCCAGACAATCCGGTAGATTATGTTGTAATGGTCAGTCCAACCTCCAATATCAGCCTCGTACAATCTAATCTCCCACTTACAATGTTCTTCAGTAGCTGCCATCAAATGTAAATGGGAACAAGACCTTAACTTTCATATCACAGATGAACTGTGGGACTCTGTCCTCGGCCAAGTTCACAATACATCGATGTGTGCTCAACACACTCTCATTCAATTTAAGATAGTTCATCGGGGGCACTGATCCAGCGCTAAGATGGTGTGTATATACCCAGAGGTGGATCCAATCAGTAGAAGGTGTGGGGGTGGTACATTACTTCATATGTACTGGTCCTGTCCTTTGTTGACCAACCTTTGTTGACCAACCTTTGGACCTCTGTTTTCCAAACAATGTCTGAAGTCCTCAAATTAAACCAGAGCCACTCTGTGCTATGTTTGGTGCAGACCTGAAGCTGCCCAACTCTAGACTCAGAGCACTAAACCTTTCATTACTGCTGGTCAGACAGCTACTTCACTAAAGTGGAAAGACTCTTTTCCCCCCTCGCATGTGCAATCTGTAAAAGATATAATGTCCATTGTTTCTGAGTAACCCACGGATTCTCCCTCTTCCCCGTTTTTTTTCTTGTTCCTGTCTATTTGTTTGGTTATTTGGTTTTAGTGTAGTTGTTGTTTTAAACTTGAGTATGAACTTATACAAAATGCAGCAAGATATTTAAAAAACAGTTTTGTTGATTAAAAAACACTATATCGGATTCATATCGGTATCAGCAGATATCCAAATTTATGATATCGGTATCGGTATCGGACATAAAAAAGTGGTATCGTGCCATCTCTACTTTGTATTACACGTTGCTCTGAAACCTTTGTGTAATAAAATGACTTTTGAAAGAAAAGACAACTACTTCACTGAGAACGACCTGGACTGGCAGGACAGTGTTGGGGTATGCAGTGATGGTGCAGCTTCAATGACTTGCAGGCATCACAACATCATGTTCTTGATCGTGCACCAGCAGCTAAATGGACCCAGTTCTCACAGCTTCTGGAAGTTTCCACCAACAGCACTTTAAAGTTGCAGTGGAGCAAACTTGATGTGGGCTCCTTCTGGAGTGCTGTCTCAAAGGAGGACCCATGTCTGGC
This sequence comes from Copadichromis virginalis, assembly GCF_057382275.1. NCBI lineage: Eukaryota > Metazoa > Chordata > Actinopteri > Cichliformes > Cichlidae > Copadichromis > Copadichromis virginalis. The sequence continues at coordinate 43,360,378 of NC_140631.1, read as the reverse complement.
ACTAAGAGCTGTGAAACTCCTTCTCCCATTCACAACTACATATCTGTGTGAATCAGGATTTTCCATTGTGGTCACAACCAAGACCAAAGCCCGAAACAGACTCAGAGAGTGATCCTTTCCCCAACCCTACCCAGACCAGATTTGATCGTGTCTCAGAGGCAGGCTCAGGTGTCTCAGGTAAAGGGGAGTTACCTGTTGTGACTGTTTGCACATTTGTCTTAAATATAAAGAGTAACTTCTGGTTCTGCCAATGAAAAACGGTTTACTGCTGAAACTTTCAGATTCACTCACAGATTATATGTCACGGCTGGGGCAACAGTCATGTGGTGTTACGAGAGAAGGACCCAAAATGCAGGTACTGGCTGGGGTGCGAGTGAGTGTTTATTTACAGTGACAGGAAACAGGAAACAGGAAATAAGGAACAGGGAGCTACTAAAACCTAGACTGGGCAAAACTAATAAACAAACCTGAAAATATAAGGACACGGGATGATACACGGAGATGACATGGAGAAAGCAGGGGAGACACGGAGAAAGACTGAATAACACAGATGAACCGACGGTGAGCACAGGTAGATACACACTATCAATGCACACAGAAGGGAATAAGGAATGGCCCGAACAGGATGGAGACACAGCTGTTCCTAACTGACATCACCAGACACTGACTTACAAAGTAAAACCGGAAACTCACAAGCTGTTCTAGAACACTAACTTAGGGACACGAACAGAGCGCAGAAGGGAGAACACTAAAACACTAAACACAAGGACCAACTCCTAAGAACTAATACAAAATAAGAATTCACACCAAATCAGAAGAAACTAAAAAGTAATAACAATAAACTCAAAACGCTGGGTCACCGACCCGGGACCATGACTTTATAGGGCTATATTTTCATTTGCGCTTTGTTTACATTCTATAACAGTTTATTTATTTAGTTATTCATTTAGTCAGAAAATTATTTTGAATGTATTTATTTTATCATCACATTATTTATCCAGTTTTTTCTTCTCTTTTGCTGTAGTAAAATTGAATTGTGAATTATTTTTGTGTCAGTTTGATTCCCATGAAAGTTAACCTGTTTGGCATTTTGTTCTTTGTGCAGGTTCACATACACATAATAAATAAATGTCTTTGTGATTATTACATTGCATCATGTCTTCATCATGTTTATTTGATAAGGTTTTAGTCGTTAAAATGAAGTAGATTGGATGTAGTTATTAAGTATAAATCAAACCAAAAGCAACGCCAATTTATTCAGTGTCAGTAATAGCCCTAACCTCGGGCCACTGTGTAGTGGAAAGGTTGGGCCCCGAGGTACAAAAAAAAAAGGGTAAGAACTAGAGATGGACCGATCCGATATTACGTATCGGTATCGGTCCGATACTGACCTAAATTACTGGATCGGATATCGGAGAAAAATAAAAAATGTAATCCGATCCATTAAATATCACGAAAGCACCTCACAAAACTTGCAACATGCCGTAACTCACCTCAGAACGTTAGCACGTCGGAGCAGTATGCATCACGTGATAGAGCGGCTGTGGCGTGCGGGACCTGTCGGTGGTCTGGATAGCATGTGGAGCTTCGCTAGCAACCCGGCATTTCATCTCCGACAAAGTTATCCCGAGAGAAGTAAAGCAAGTGTGTAAGTCCATCTCTGAATGTTTGTAAAGCATTCCTGCGTTAAGCTTAACAAGCGATATATGGAGCGACTTCCTCCTCTTGCTGCTACTTCAATCATGAAACTGCTTAATGATCAGCTGATCGGCTTTTCTGTCGCGAGTCCGTCTCTCTTGTTTGTTTTTGGCCCACTTTGCACCAGAAAGAGGAAACCAGCGGTTGAACAACAGCAGCACGTTTAAGCTTGATCAGCTGCTGTTAGAATTTATTTAATATTACTTTCTACACCAGGATCTTTTTCTACGTAGCTGACGCTGGTAACTGTGCAGGGGCGGATCTAGCAAAGTTTAGCCAGGGGGGCCGATAGGGCATGAACAGGGAAAAGGGGCACAAAGACATACTTTTCTTTCTTATTCTCATTTAAAATGTCGAGCTTTTAATAAATAATTATCTGACACCCAAAGTTTTAATTTGATGTAAAATGAATAGAAGTCAATTACTGTATATAGTGACTATTAAGTCTAATATATACCCTAGTAAGCTATAGTACTTTTTCCTTTGGGAAGGTACCATCTGTGCAGTCTGCAATTTTGTTGAAGAAAGATGTTGAATCTATTTAATATTTTAATATATTGAAAAAAAATAATTGATTTCTGTGCATTTTTTTTCACACTGCATCAAATTAAGGTTGATTACGTCGATTAAGCATCATGAGGTGGAGCGTGAGGGGTGGTTCCCTATTTTTTATTTATTTATTTTTGTTGTTGCTGGGAGTTGGAACCCTATTAGTTAGGTTGCTTAATATATATGCTAAGTACTCTTTAAAATACCAGAATAGGGAGGATGGTGTAGGTCTAAGTTTATTAGATTGATCAGTATTGCTGAACTATGAAATATTTTTTTTGCATACAGGTATAACAGAATAGCTTTAGTGTAGTTGTTGTTTTAAACTTGAGTATGAACTTATACAAAATGCAGCAAGATATTTAAAAAAACAGTTTTGTTGATTAAAAAACACTATATCGGATTCATATCGGTATCGGCAGATATCCAAATTTATGATATCGGTATCGGACATAAAAAAGTGGTATCGTGCCATCTCTAGTAAGAACTATTAAATTCCTCTGCACTATACTTCCTGTTTTCTGCACAGGACGTGCAGTCTATTCTGTGACTTTTGGCCTACATTCTAACTCACAAGGGTGTTTTCCTACACTGGGCTCTATAAAACAATATAAACAGAAAATAAGCATTAAGAATATATATTTATTTCATAACAGAACCCCTGGAGGACTAAAAATCTACACAAACATATGTGCACCGAGGTGATGTCTCTTTGAGTTTACTGACGATCACTGATCTGTATCTGCAGAACCAAAGTCTGCGGGTAAGCTCGGCCGCTCAGCTTCGACTTCAGGAGTTCCTTCACCAGGCGGCATGCCACATCGTCACCTGCATGAGCCGCATCACCTTGCCCTAAGCCAGGTACAGCATGTGTAAAGCACCTGTTTACCTGTTTATTGTCTGTGTTACATGTTGAGATGATAATGACCTTAAATATTTTTACACAGGTTTTAACTGAACAAGAGAAAATAAAACAACTTGAGAGTAAAAGAAGCTTTGGTCCATCAGCTGAAGTCTGACAAGATGTGCGCACGTTTTTACTAATTTGGACTTTTGTGTCATTCATGTCAAATATTTCAATCTTTTGGATTTATCTTTCATTTTGAAACTAACAGCATGCGGTTAAATGCTCCAGTACTTATACTGTAGTTTCTATAGTGATACAAAGTTAAATGCTAATACTAACATTATATTAACATTACACTAAACTAACAACAACACTGTTCAAATTCACTCTGAAATTAAAACCTTTTAAATCATAAAAGATCGAATTAAAAGTGTCAGTAAACTTTTTACCTGAACATGTGGATGCAACCACACCTACTTCCACCAATAATAACTCCACCCACTAATATCTATCCCACTTCTTTAACATGTAAGCAAAACTTAAATTCAATCATTTATTAACAATGATTATGTTGTACAATATGGTTGTTTCTATAATTATAATCTTATTATATTTGTTTATAATATAATCAAAATGTATGGATGTCAAAGTTATCCTCATACACGAAAGCTGCTGTGATCATTTCACACGTACACACAACCGTGAGCTAAAGTCATCTAATTAAAAACATGTTATTGTCTTCTCTGTCTGTCTTTCTGTGTGTGTGTGTGTGTGTGTGTGTGTGTGTGTGTGTGTGTGTGTGTGTGTGTGTCCGTCCATTCGCTTATCTAACTCAAAAAAGACAATAAAAGAAAAAAAAGACAATAAAGCTTAAAGTATTGACTGTAACTATTAATATTGACACAAAGACAGATTCATCAGGATGCCACATCACAGAGTAACAGCCAATCACATGCCAGACTGATAATGCCTACTGTTGCTAAATGAATCAATACACAACAAGAAACTCAGATTTCATATGCTCATGAATAAAAAGGGGGACAAAAACAACACCAAGAGGCACAAAACACAATAAAGACTAAAAATAAAACCAAAAATGGCACCAATAGATGAAAAAAACAACGAGACAAAAAAAAAAAAAAAAACAACGCAAAAACACCACAAAACTCTACAAAGAGGCATCTTGACAAATGCTCAATCATTCAGGTAAGGAAATCCCAGAGAGTTGATTCTGTTCATCTAGACATAGTGCACTCTGTGGGAGTGGGACAACACTGTCATGGTCCTGGGTCAGTGACCCAATATTTTGTAGCTTTTTCATTTGTGTTTCTTTTTTTTTATAATTCAAGTATTTATTAGATTTTGCATTCTATAACAGCAAATACAGAGATGCAACAACCAAAAGCAAGAAGCAAACAAACAAACAAAATAAAACACAACGAAACAAAACAAAACAAGTGAGGTTTTAACATATGTTGTATTAAGCTCAAATGTCCAAGTCAGGTAGACATGTAGGTGCAAAAATTGTCCCACTGTTCCAGCGCAGCTTCCGTCACATGATGTATTTTTCCCAGCATCTTTTCGCATGCAACATTCCCAATCATTCTGTCTTTCCACATTTTAAGCGTTGGAATATGAGAGTCCTTCCAGTGTTCCAAAATGACACGGGCACATGTTACCAATGCAGTACTTAACACTCTAAACTGGTGTTTATTTAATTGCGGCACCTCTCCTTTGTCTCCTAGTAAACATAATTTAGGTGATCTGGGTAGGTTACAAAGTGTCCACCCCTGCAAATAATTCAGTACAGTGTTCCAAACTGGAAAAACCAGCGGGCATTCCCAGAGGGCATGTATCAGAGTACCTTTGGCTTGTTGGCATTTCCAACACAAGTCATCTCTACCAATCCCCATTCTATACAGCCTTGAAGGAATATAATAGTATCTGTTAAGAATTTTGTATTGAATAAATTTCCCCCTGGCTTCCCTAATGTATAATCCATTGTTCGACAATGTAGAATCCCATGTATCTTCATCCATTGTACGCCCTAGATCCCTTTCCCATGCTTTTTTCAGGCTCTTATTTATATTATTTTTAATCCATGGGCAAATATTATACCATTTCGCAGCTGTTCATTTGTGTTTCTTGACTATTTGTTATTTAGGGTTGTCACTGTTAATAGTTTTGGTTCTGTTCTATTTATTTTATTTATTTATTTATTTATAAAGCACATTTAATAACAACAGGGAGCTGACCAAAGTGCTGTACAGAGTAACAGTTAAACAATGACATTGACAACAACGACAGGTAAGAAAATTAAAAGAAAATTAGGATAAAAGAATTGGTAACTCTCATACAGTTTCGAAAGCCAGAGTAAAAAAATATTTTAAAATATTTAAAAAGAGTAACAGTTGGGGCCTTTCTAATGTGGAGAGGTAGATCATTCCACTGTTTCGGTGCCACAACCGCAAACACCCGATCTCCTCTATGAACCATCCTAGACTTATGTAAGGTAAGGAGCAGGTGATCGCTTGATCGAAGGGCTCTAGAGGGCGTATAAAACTGCAATATGTCAGACAAATACTCCGGTGCCTGGCCAATTAGCACTTTATAAGTCAAAAGTAAGATTTTGAATTTAATTCTAAAACGCACTGGAAGCCAATGAAGCACCGGAATTAATTTGTTTCTCGAATATAAGTTTGCTATCCAAGAAAACCCCCAGAACTGTTCTAGTCATTCCTGTTCTCAGGTTTTGTATTTTGAGCTCCTTCTGTTCTGTGTGACTGTGCCTGCCTTCGTCCCACGTCTCCATGTTTCCTCCCTGTTGCCATGTCTGACATCTTAGTGTTAAGTTTGAGTCTGTGCATACCCGTTGTATTTCCTGTCTTACTTTGAAGGTCCATGTCTTGTGTCTAGTTTTTCTTCCCTAGTCTCATTAGCCCTGATTTCTCCCAGCTGTGTTTCCCTCCTGTTCCCTGGTTACTCCACTGTGTATATAAGCCCTGTGTTTTATCCTGCGTGTTGCTGGTTTGTCTGCATGGTCTCCCTGTGTGACCCTTCCTCTGTGTCGTCTGTGGATTTAGGTTTAGGTTCCCCTTTGTTTCTGAGCATTCCATCCTCCGCTCCTGCTGTATCCTGCTCACTTATAAATAAAAGCTCACTCATCCCATCAAAGTCAGCGCCTGTGTTTGAGTCCTTACCTCACCTCCACACGTCTGCCGTCGCAGCTGTGACAAATATGCTCAATACGCTATGTCCAGATAAACAGAAACAACTGTTTGGTACTACAAAGAGACCAAAAAACCCACAAAGACTCAAAATTACAACAAAAATAACACAAAGAGGAATGGGACGAAAAGGGACCCAAAAAATCCCCAAAAAACAGCAACAGGAGACCACAAACCAAAACAAAACGACATAGAATATGATTACTGTTTAATTTATATATATATCACAACAGTAGTCATGTCAAGGCAGTTTTTATTGTAATCTAATGGAGTTAGCCCGGATGTTGCTAACCCGGAGTTAGCAACATCCCCCAAGAACACGAAGAGAAGAGTCCTGGCCCCTAGCCCTGCCAGTGTAGCAGAAATGATGAGGATGATGATGCAGCAGCAGCCGTTCTTCTCTGCGTGAGTAGCTTAATGTTGTTCGTGTGTAATCTACGCTGAGTAGGCTAACCACGTTATTACATTAATGCAGGTAAGGTGAACTAGCAAACACCGTCGTAGTTACATGCGGCTGTCTTCTTGTTTGATGGCAGATACTCCCTTCACCCTGGCCAAAAAGGCTAAAATGACCAAAGAAAAAGTGGAAAACAGTTAAACATGAGAGGTTTTTGGACAAAGTTTGTGTTTTTTCCATTGTTTAAGCACTGCTTCCAGCCAAGAGTGATACCATATATGCCCCATAGCTGCAGAAAAGGCTAACATTGTTATCTTTTACAAAAAAACAGTTAAAAATCAGTTAAACATGAGAGGTTTTTGGACAAAGTTTGTGTTTTTTCCATTGTTTAAGCACTGCTTCCAGCCAAGAGTGATACCATATATGCCCCATAGCTGCAGAAAAGGCTAACATTGTTATCTTTTACAAAAAAACAGTTAAAAATCAGTTAAACATGAGAGGTTTTTGGACAAAGTTTGTGTTTTTTCCATTGTTTAAGCACTGCTTCCAGCCAAGAGTGATACCATATATGCCCCATAGCTGCAGAAAAGGCTAACATTGTTATCTTTTACAAAAAAACAGTTAAAAATCAGTTAAACATGAGAGGTTTTTGGACAAAGTGTGTGTTCTCCATTCTTTAAGCACTGGCACCGTTTCAAAAGTACCAGTTTGGTACTGGTATTGGATAAAACCTATACGATACCCATCCCTAGTCATGGTCCTGGGTCTGTGGAGCCAGCATTTATGTGTCTTTTGTGTAGTACTGTGAGGTAAGGATTGTGTTCCCAGCTTTGGTTGTTGTGATCCCTCTGTTTACACTTGCTGTCATGACTCTTCTGTTCCCTGTTTAGTTGTTCTCCACAGTCACTGTGTCAGGCTGAGGCTCTGTCTGTGTGTTTCCTGACTTATTTTGATAGTCCCTTGTCCTGTGTGCATTGTGTTCAGTATTAGGTCCAGCGTGCTTCTACCTGTAGCCTATCCTCTCATCATCCTGTATGTGGATTCAGGTCCTCTGTCTTCCTTTGCTTGTTGTCATGTCGTCCCATGTTAGCTGAGTGTTATCTCCTCTTGGTTTGTTTGTAATTTCATGTTCAGTATTGACTCCCTTTGTCAAGTCAAAGTCATCTTTATTGTCGAAACCACATATACAGATCATACATACATACATCATATACAGGGGCAGGGATAGCTCAGTAGGTAGAGTGGTGGCCCCATGATCGGAAGGTCAGGGGTCCAAATCCACTGAACGGCTATCCTGAGGTACCCCTGAGCAAGGTACCGTCCCTACACACTGCTCCCTGGGCGCCCAATGGCTGCCCACTGCTTCACTGAGTGAATGTGTCGTGGTCCTGAGTCTGTGTCTGTCTATGGTGTCACTGTGTCTGTTCGTGAGTCTGTCTGTTAAGGTCAGTGTCTTGTCTGGTCCTCTGTGTCTATGAGTTTCCTGTTTTATTCTGAAGGTCTCTGTCTTATGTGAGTGTGTTCAGTTTACGTTTCCCCTGTCCCGTCAGCTGTGACTTCTCCCAGGTGTGTTCCTCTCCTGTCTCCCATCGATGGGAGACAGGAGTCTTCCCAGTTTAGGGTTCCTCAGTTGCTTCTCATACGCCCGCTGCCTGTTGGTGTCATTTTGCCACTTTGAAAATAAACACTCACTCATATCATCCATCCTTTGCCTGCGTTTTGGGTCCTTTAATAATTCCACACGGCTCATCCTACGAACCGTGACAGAATGGGTTAAATGCCAAGAGGGATTTCCCCACGGGGATCAATAAAGTACAGATTACACAGGAATTTGATGATGCAGTGCTGACACGGCCCTCGGTCTGACACGAAAGATACAAATGTTGTTTCTGTGTTTGTGTCCATCATCTGCCACAGTCAGACATGACAATAACTCATCATTAAATGCAGAGGTGCATAAACACACAGTGAGTGAAGAAGAAACACCCAGGCATCATAAGATAAGATAAGATAAGATAAGATAAGATAGAACTTTATTAATCCCTCGGGTGGGTTCCTCTGGGAAATTCGACTTCCAAAAAGCACAGCAACGACAGAAGTTACAGTTACAGAATTGTTATATATATATATATATATATATATACACACACACACACACACACACACACACAGACACACACACACACACACACATATATATAAATACAGAGACAAATATAAATAAAATATACAAAGGGGATAAATAGAATAAATAGGAATAAAAATAAAAATACAAGTGAATTGCACATTTCAAGTATTGAGTCTATTGCACTGTTGACTATTTACAAAAAGTATTGCACAAGGTATTGCACAGTGAGGTGAAGAGGCACTACAGCTTAGTTGTTCCCCCCTCCTTTGTCCTCCTGTTTCCCCTCCCTCTCCCCTCCAGAGAGGAGTTAAACAGTTTGATGGCGTGTGGGACAAAGGAGTTTTTAAGTCTGTTAGTTCTTGTCTTTGGGAGAAGCAACCTGTCACTGAACAGACTCTTCTGGTTGTTAATGGCCGTGTGCAGAGGATGCCCAGCATTGTCCATAATGTCCATCAGTTTCTTTAATGTCCTTTTCTCTGCCACTGTCACCAGAGTGTCCAGCTTCATGCCGACCACAGAGCTAGCCCTCCTGATCGGTTTCTCCAGCCTGGATGAGTCCCTCTTTGCTGTGCTGCTCCCCCAGCACACCACAGCATAGAAAAGTACTCCAGCAACCACCGACTGGTAAAACATCCTCAGGAGCTTCCTGCAGATGTTAAAAGACCTCAGCCTCCTGAGGAAGTACAGTCGGCTTTGGGCTTTTTTATACAGGTGCTCTGTGTTGCATGACCAGTCCAGTTTATTGTCCACCCACAGCCCGAGGTACTTGTACTTGTTGACCACCTCCACCTCCTCCCCCTCTATCTGAACCGGCAGTGGACCTTCTCTGGACCTCCCGAAGTCCACAACCAGTTCCTTAGTCTTTGAGGTGTTGAGTTGCAGGTGGTTTGTGTGACTCCATGCGACAAAGTTCCTCACCAGACTTCTGTACTCCTCTTCCTGATCATCCCAGATACACCCCATGATGGCTGTGTCATCTGCAAACTTCTGAATATGGCATAATTCAGAGTTGTAGCAGAAGTCAGAGGTGTACAGGGTGAAGAGAAGAGGGGACAGCACAGTTCCCTGTGGTGCTCCTGTGCTGCTGACCACAGTGTCAGACGTGATGTCCTTCAGCCTGACGTACTGTGGTCTGTCGGTGAGGTAGTCGGAGATCCAAGCCACCAGGCAGGGGTCCACCTCCATCCTGTTCAGTTTTTCCTGAAGCATACAGGGCCGGATGGTATTAAAGGCACTGGAAAAGTCAAGAAACAGGATCCTGACCGTGCCTTTTCCCCCATCCAGGTGTGAGTGGGCTCTGTGTAGGAGGTACAGGATGGCATCCTCCACTCCGACACCCGCCTTGTATGCAAACTGTAGTGGGTCCTGGGCATGTTGTACCTGTGGTCGGAGGAGGTTGAGGAAGAGCCGCTCTAGAGTCTTCATAAGATGTGATGGGAATCCCCCTGCATTAAAAGAGAAGTGCATTTCATTAATGCCAAAAAGGGAAACACAGCATTTTGATAATGAAATAAGGCACAACTGGAACATATAATGAAATATAAAACAGTGAACAGGCCTGTAGGGATCAGTCCATGTAGGTTCTCAGTTATCCAGTAGGAAATTAAGACACTTATATCCAAATTTCCTAATCCTTCAGAGGCACTTAGTGTGTCTCAGAAGGATAACAGAAAACCAGACTGGGCTCAGTTAAATCACAATTTACACCAGTAATGAGGGAAACAGATACAGCCATGAAAAAAATTACTAAAATCAGGGCTTAAAGGGGCTGCTTAGGCTAACGCCATGTTTTCAGATCACCTCGGATTGCCCAGAACTCTCGCTGAGTAGGTGCTAAAAAAGTACCAGTACGTAATGGGACATAAGGTGTACGTAAGGTACTAGTACATAATGGAAAACCCTGAAAACTGAGTCAATCTGCGCCGAGCTGACCCAAGTAGGCACTAATCAGAAAAGTGCTTTTAGATTCTATTCTTACATACCTGCTTCATGCCCTGGAGGACGGGGCTGTGGCCCCCCCACACCCTCTAGCAGATCATTACATGAAGGAACCTTTTAAAAACAAGCGCGTCCATGCTCACAGGTGTACACACGGGTGATCACACCCACAAACTACACCCTTTTTGGCTCCTACCTCAAAGCACACTGTGTTCTGTTGATCTTATGTGCTGCACAATAATGTTTAATATTTAGTATTTACTGTCATATTCCCATATATCATTGTGATGCTGGTTATTCTATTACTCTTGTTCTCTTCTGCTTGTTTTCTTTTTTCTTTCTCAGCAGGTGATCCAGGTGATTGATATATGCATTTTTTATTTCTTTTTTTTCTTTTTTTCTGCTCATTCTGTTGGTTTTTGTTTTTTGCCCTTCTCCCCCGTCCCTCTTCTCAGCTGTTTCTCTTTCCCTCTTTCTTTCTCCCCTTCTTTCCCCCAGTCAAGTCTGTCCCGTATTCAGTAAGTGAAAATAAAATAAACAATAAAAGGTGAATCAAATGGACCATTACGGCAAGGCTGGGATGGTCAATAAAGTAAATCCGTTGGGCATCTTTCTTTGCCTTTAGACAACAATTCTGATGGCAAAAGAGCCAAACGGGACAGGCAAAAAAAAAAAAAAAAAAAAAAAAAGATTCTATTCTTACATTTAAAAACCATATGAAATACTACAGAGCTCATTGTAAACACATTAGGAAACTGATGAAGCATCTAACCCTTTGTTCAAAGCAATGTCAATTCACGACGGTCACAGGCAAACAAGACTCATCAGGTCACTCCACAAACAGGCTGGACAGAAAATCATATCATTATTGTTTACAACACGATAAGTTATGTTTTGGTAATAGAGTTATGTATTAAGAGATACAGTTAGCATACAAGCTTATACATAATACTGTGTGTGTGTGTGTGTGTTTTGCTGACTCATTTTAAATGTATCTTACTGTTCAAAAAAAAGTACTACACTTTTACAAAGTATAAAATTTTAAATAAATAATCAAACAAATAAATAGACCTGGTCCAGCCCTAACACAAGGAAAGTTTGAAGCCTAATCTTGAAAGTAGAGATAGTGTCTGTCTCCTGAATCCAAACTGGAAGCTGGTTCCACAGAAGAGGGGCCTGAAAACTGAAGGCTCTGCCTCCCATTCTACTTTTAAATACTGTAGGAACAACAAGTAGGCCTGCAGAGCGAGAGCGAAGCGCTCTAATAGGGTGATATGGTACTACAAGGCCATTAAGATAAGATGGGGCCTGATTATTTAAGACTTTAAAACTGACCAGCACATTTATAACATCAAAAGACGGCCTTGTGCTGCTACAGACATTAGTAAATCTAACCCTGGATGTTATATTATATTTCACAGAAAAGTCAGTGAAATATAAGGTTGAAATTAAACCTTATATTTCACTGACTTTTCTGGTATAAATTACCTCCAGAAAACAATGTTGTAGGGAAGTTAGACGGAGGTTTTGTAGTCCATCTTCTGCAAACTGTAGTGTGAGCACTTCAGACATCCAATGTCACATCATGGAGGAAAAACAAACGTGAGGTCATTCCTGTCCTCAGCATCATCTCTTTTCCTTGACCTCAGTGACATTTTTATCTAGGTCAAAGAAAGCAGGTTAGGAATAGGAATGTGACGGTGAACCTGCAGGGCGTCCACAGCCAGCAGTTGTGTGAAACATCACAGTAACGTTGTGTGTCTCAGTGTAGTTTGCAGTGAGAAGGGAGGTATGGGTCTGTTGATGTCGAGCTGTTCTTTGTGTCCAGATGCCATGGCTATGTGGCGACGCCACCATGATGGAGATGATTGAGAAAAAGAGAGTTTTATGTCGAGAGATCAAAGCTCGTCAGCGGCCAGATAAGAATCTGTGCAAACAGGACAGTATGCCCATCTTGCCCAGCTGGAAGAGGAAGCAGCCACCGCCATACTCGGCCTCGCCCACTGCCGCTGGCCATGCTGCCACCGTGTTCTGGGACACCGCCATCTGAAAGACAAATACTCGCGCCATGAAACACCCAGAACAGTGTTGTGTAAAACGGAGAAACACAGCAATGATGATCATGATGAGGTTCCACCGTGCACTGAATGCTTGAATGTGATGAAAGATGCTTTTCCTTCCTTGTTTCACGAGAGCAAGAGCAGAGCCACTGCTGAAAGTCATCTGACTAAACTTCTTTCTTCCCTTCTGAGCATCTTACTTTTTTACATGAATTCAAGTTATACTGAATCTAATAGTCATGAAAGAGCAAACGTTCTTCAGTTACATACAAAAACTAACAGGTGGACCTGCTCCTCCGTGTGGTATGTTTGTCATTTAAAGAAAGAACATACCACAGTAAAGCTGCAGATGTCCTGATGTGTGCAGGTCCGTTCACCATCAGAAGAATAATCAGAGAAATCGGTCAATCTGTGCAGAGGGCAGTAATGTTCACACAGAGCCCTCTAGGAAGGAAGTTTCACCTCCAGGAAAAGGCACTGTCCAAATCAGCGTCTTCACAGAGAAAAGGGGTGTGGTTTCCCAGTGATCTAGATATTGATTAGCCAATCTGTTTCCTTGCATGGGTTAAGCAGGAAGTTGCCCCTGAGGTTACCTGATAAGCAGCTCCCCCCCCACACACACACACAAACTCTCACACACACACTCATGCGGGTGTTCTCCTGCCATCCAATCAGAGTCTAGAAGGGCGTGGTCATTCGGGTGTAGCAGAGCTTTCTGTCGTCTTTCTACTCGTTATTTTTCTATCTGTAAAAGACTGATGTTTTTTTTTAAGTCTGACAGTTGTGTAGCAGAAAAAAGTCATTTATAAAGTAACAAAAAGGCTGAAAATGTTGCTTAATCGTGTTTTTATATTTAAAAAATTAAAGGCTTGCTCATCTGTGTGTGAAAGAATGACGTGACCGTGTTTTATATGGAAAACACTTTTATTCAGATGAGAAAGGCTATTTTGAAAAGAGAATATTTTGACAGGTTGTTTGTTCGTCTGCTCTCATCAGCTGCCCCGACTGTCATCAACAACAGGGAGAGACAGCTTTGTCAGGGTCAAAGGTCACTCCTTTGGGGGCAGTAGATGATGATGACGGTCTGCAGAAAGCTTTCACTTGATGAATGCAGTTTATTGATCATTGGTGAATGAGCTGATTGATTATCATGATGTCAAATCAAAGCACTGAAGCAAAGCATTATGGGATATCAGATAAATGTAAATCAGCCTCAAGCCACGTGGCATCTGACTACAGACAAGATGGAGGACAGGAAATCATGTGACATCAGCAGCACCCGGCATTTGAAGTCACAGCAACCTCGCTCTTGTGTAACAGAGGAGCATCGCAGCCGGGGTTATAATGGAGTCATGTGACGTCTCCACCTCAGCTGATTCTACAAACATCAAAGTTTGACAGGAATTATGAGGCCTGTTCCTCCTCATCGTGCACGCCCCGCCTACTCGGCCACGTGTAAACGACCGCACGTGTCTTCCAATTCTGAGGTCACGTGACTTCCTGTCTGCCACAGACGTTGACCATCTTGTCCACAGATGTTCTCGAAGCCATGGGGAGATTTCATATTTGGATATGCACACAAACTCTCACACTCGCTGTGATCAACACAGAGTGTGATCATGTCATCTATAGCGTCCTTGTTAACGATTTGATGCTTTTTGTTCCTGTAATCAACCAAGTGCACTTCAGTTTGTAAAAGTCGATATTAAAATAAAACTTTATTAACTTGTCCTGAGAAATTTTAAGATTAATCAATGAACAGGATCAGTGTCTGTGAAACATAAGACTGATCGTTCCCTCAGACTGTCAGAGAAATGTTTAAATCATTGTTCCCACCGCGCTCGGTGTCACTGAACGTTACACAGCAGAACCACAGCAGAGTGCAGGACAGATTCTACTGCGATCCCATGATGCTGAACGCAGCTGTGCAGCCAGGTAACAACGTGATGATGATGATGATGATGATGATGTCCATTCCCACAAAGACTTCCTGAGCTTGCTCAGTTTGTCTTCCTCCTTTCCTCTGTGCCAGAGCGTGAGCAGCCGTAGCACAGGCCGGTCAGAGAGAGGGACCAACATGTAATCAGTACATCATTACTGTATCACTGAAAGATGACGGTACTGTATGTAAGGTAATTACATACATGTAATGTCATGTTGACCACTGCACTGAGGGAACAGTCACATGACCTGAGAGTGTCACATGACTCCTCCATGCAACACGAAAAACTAAAATATTTTATTCTTCAAACGACACCTGGCTTAAGGCTCGGGATGATGATGTAAAGGTCAGTCACATAAAAATCAGGTCATTTTGTCCACATGATGGCGCTGTTTCACTCTCATTCGTGTACTTCACCTGTGGGCAGGTGTCCCTGTGACTGAGCGGAGTGCTGGCACTGAATCAGGGTCCTGCTCCAGAAAGCAGCTTCAGTTAAACTCTGAGTCCGTTACTGTGGCAACAGACTCTGTGAACTTCACCTTTTCACTGGCAGGTGTTCTCTCTGACTCCGCCCTGAGTCCTGCAGCCCAACCATTTAACTAACCTTCCATTTCGTAGAATAGCTGTCAGAGATCAGAGTGAAGTTCGTACAAACACTTATTTTTCACTGTAACCTCTGACCTTAACACATTCTCAGTGGGTATGCCAGACAGCAGGGAGTCCACAGCACTGACTCTGCAGGATGGATCCA
This sequence comes from Copadichromis virginalis, assembly GCF_057382275.1. Taxonomy (NCBI): domain Eukaryota; kingdom Metazoa; phylum Chordata; class Actinopteri; order Cichliformes; family Cichlidae; genus Copadichromis; species Copadichromis virginalis. The sequence continues at coordinate 43,344,841 of NC_140631.1, read as the reverse complement.
AATTGGATCAGGAGCACAGATTCAGAGCGGATCAGACCGAGGTTCGGCTCTGTTTTGGAACTGTGTTCCCGATTTAAACGTCTCCTCCTGAAATGTTTGAACCGTGTCTGAGCGGCATGCAGACAGCTCTATAACAGATGCTGTGGGCAAACTTGCTCCGATTGTTGGATTTAAGGTCAAAGGTCACATCAGGATTCAGCTGATCTAAATCAAACTTTATTCAGTCTGTGACGATGACAGAGTGCTCTTTGTTGACTCTTTGCCCTGGTCTGTCAGGCTGAACATACTCAGAGCTGATTGGACCAGCTCGAATCTTCTGGAACAGGAAGTTCAGGGTTTGCTGAAGCCGCTTCCTGGATCAGGGTCCAGGTGAACGAGTTCAGAGTCTGTGTTTATTTTTATTGACTGTTGTGACACTGTGATGAAAATAAATCAGATTTTTAATGAACACACTTTTGCCATTTTTATCATTAAACTGGAGTCAAATAGTTTAGTACTGTGGATTCAGATTCATGGTTTTACTGGGTCAAAGCAAAGAATGCTGAGTAAAACGTTAGTGACTGTCTGTTTTCAGACATAAGTTTTCACTTAAACTGTGATTCTGATTTTAAATAAACTTAGCAAGAATACGTCCAGCGTGTTACAGACAGAAATATATCTCCCTCTGGAATCCAGCAGAATTTTATTACTCTGTTGGGGAGGTCGCCTGGTTCCAGCACCACAACACCAGCTCACCTTAAATGCAAATAAGAAAAAATACAGCATCAGCAATAAAAAGGTGATTATTAAATCATGTCCAGGAATTAAAGTGCTTCCTCTTTTTCTCTCAGCTGCTCCCTTTACAGGTTGCCACAATGGATCATCCTCATCTTTCTCACCAACCCTCTGCATGTTCTCTTTCACTACATCCATGAACCCTCTCTGAGGTCTTCTTCCTCCCTTCTGCCTGAACTCATCCATTCTCCACATCCTGTCAGCTCTGTCTCTGCCAATCGATACAAGTTCTCATCTCGTTGGTGTCCAGCCTCACATACAGCTCACTTTAAGCCTTTTAGTTCTCCTTTGAAATCTCTCTTATCTGCACACCTAGCCTCTTAGTACTCCTGCCTACTTTCTTAATCTCCCTTTCTCATTTTTCATTTGATAACCTCTTCCTTTGAATACTTTCCAAAATCGCACTGGGGTGGCTGTAGCTCAGGTGGCAGAGCAGGTCAGCCACAAATCAGAAGGTCGGTGGTTCGATCCCAGGCTACCTCCTGGCTGCATGCCAAGTATCCTTGGGCAAGATACCAACCCCATGTTTGCCTACTGGTGGTGGTCAGAGGGCCCGGTGGCGCCAGTGTCCGGCAGCCTCGCCTCTGTCAGTGCGCCCCAGGGCAGCTGTGGCTACAATGTAGCTGCCATCACCAGTGTGTGAATGTGTGCGTGTGAATGACTGAATGTAGTGTGAAGCGCTTTGGGGTCCTTAGGGACTAGAAAAGCGCTATACAAATGCAGGCCATTTACCTGATATGGGGGCAAAGATGGAGGAAGCTATGGATGTGTTGCACAGAAACATATCATTATTCTGGAGACATGTGAAAGAAGAGATTTAGCGTCGACTCAGCTGTCGGTAAGAGCGGTAGGTTCCACTTTGCAGACGTGCTGCTGTGGGAGGACTGGGAGGAGGCTGTGGCCTCACACTGAACAAGCGAGGCGAGCTGGGAAACGGTTGGAGACGATCTGAGGTGATGACAGATGAACAATTTTGTTCAAAAAAATTATTACTGGGCCAATAGAGCTCTATTAAACGTCACCTGTCACTGAGCTAGTCCTAGGTTTTTCGGTACTTAACTCCTATGTTAAACTTAAAAATGTTGTTCGGCTCATTAAACATTCAGGGTTGAGCGACACATCAGGATGTCACATTTTGGACTGACCAATGGGGAGACAGGTTTTGTTTTTCAGCATTTGCCACATTCACTCATTTCGCTTCACTGTGATTTAGACTGCAGCTCATTACCAGTTAAACTCTCAGATTTCCATAAGCAGGTGCCTCTTTAATGGAAATGAATATACAAACATAACTTTACTCCTCACAGTACAACAACAGGTACATCGACTGGGTAAATAGTCTGTGGATGAATGGAGATCCATTTTACAGATGAGGAGGATGTGACTTGTTACCTGTAAGAAGTTCAACATCAGATACGCTGACGGAACTATAAAAGTGTCCCTTTGAGATCAAAGATAAAGAAGATATTGTGCTCTCTAAGGTCTCCTCTGGACTGACACAGCTCCGCAGAGCAGGAATTGACTTTTGTGACACAAACAAGGCGATCAGAGCTATTTTGTCCTAACCCTGTTATATTCTTAAAGAATTTAAGAACGAGAAGATTAGGGTTATACAAAGAAAATATATTTCTCTTCCCCTTTCACCTAAAGTAAAAAAAGTAAACATCAAAATAATAAATACGATTTTTATAAGATTGAAATTTAATCTGAATACATGTGTATTCTGTGAAAACGACACTGAAAGCCTGCATCACGTGTTTTTTCACTGTGAATGGGTTCAAGCTTTTTGGAACGGCACGTGGCGCTGCATGCAGTCCAGGGCGACTCAATCGTCGGGATAGTTATTGACAATAAAATCTGCATTCTGTTTTCAGGACAGTGCTGTTATGAGGGATATCTTTTTATCCATAAATGTAGATGCTGTGAAGCTTAACTGTGTATGAAAAGATGGCTGAATGAAAAACTCCCGACTGCTCTTTCTACTTTTCTTCTTTTGACATACAGTAAAGGACTTTTTCTCTTCGCACTTTGTGTTGACCTTTGTTACACTGTAACAGTTTTTTCTTTTTTATAATCTTTCAGGCTCAACCTTGTGGACATGTTTCTTTAATCATTGTTGGACTGATGTTCATAAATACATTTCAGTTCAGTTCAGTTCATTTTTATTTCAAACATTTCAAACATGTGCCTTCACAATCATTACAAAATATCATTCCATTATTTGTTTGAAAAGGAGTAGGCTGAAGTATTTACTTATTTGTCCCTACCCCCTCAAGTTTTACCTCTCATTCATTTAATTTTTTTTTTTGTCTTAAATTAAACAAACAACATATGAAACATATAAACATATGAAGTAAAACAAAACATAACATACATAAATCAAAAACAAGAAATTAGCAAGCCCCACCACAGTATAGTTTCTTTCATATGAAAAATACAGAATGTGTATATTTGCAGATACACAAGTTATGGAAAAACAACAAAACAAAACAAAACAAAAAAAGTATGATAACATCGTTTTTTGGATAAATTCCACCTGACGTTTTAAAATATACGTCTTTTATGTCAGGATGAATTGGAAATGATTTTTTTTTTCATTTTCTCATTTTTCTGGTGACGTCTCCGCAGACGCTCTGGGTGCGCACGCTCAGTTAATTTGTTGAGCGCTTCACCTTTCCTCCAGCAGGTGGCGGTCCTACCACGAAGGAGAAGAAGAGAGATTCGCCTTCTGACCCGGAAGTAACCATCGCGTCAGACCGCCATGTTGGTAGCAAAGAGAGCGAGGAATCATCCCGCGGAGAGCGTATTCGTCTGACCTCTGACCCGGGCCGGCTGACCCGAACCCTCCTCGGTCGGTTCGTCCTCCGAAAACGTGTGCGCGCGGACCGGCATGGGACAAAGACAACATGGCAGCCCTGAGCACGTTCTCTTCGCAGGTGGAGCTGATCATGGAGGTAGCCGTGGGGAGCGCTGTGCACGAGTTGGGGAGGGAGGGCGCGCGAGCGGAGCACGGCCAGGTGAGGAGCTCAGGTGAAGATTATGTGAGAGCAAAATCCGCCGTCACTTCCGGTTTCGCGTTAAAAACATGCTACAGAAGGGATGAAAGGTAAAAAAAACAACACGTTTTGGCCCCGCCCACTGACACGCAGGAGACGCCTGGAGGCAGGTGTTTGATCTTTGACCCAGGTATATGCAGCTCTGAAGTGCGCATGCCTTCAGGTTTGTCCAGAAGTGTGGTGCGCGCGCATGGTTTAGCTGTAACTGCTCACATGACCAAAGTTTACGTAAACAGATCTGTTCGCAGCCTCATCTTCACCTGCCGCAGGTGGTATGACGTCATCATCCTCTACTTAACCTAAACAGAAGCTTAAGGTTAACCAGCATCAACAGAGGAGAAAACAGCAGCACCTAAACCTTAAAGGTGCAGCCTCGCTAACCACCCTCATTAGAAATGAGGCCAAGCATCACGGTGCCATCTGTAAACAGCTGGGGCTGCAGTCACTGGGCTCAGCGCACAGCTTTGGGGGGAACCTGTGTTTAGGAAGGCCTGGAAATGCCTTTTGTTGTCATTGTGCATGCACCAACTGTCCACGGAATAAAAAGATAAATAAAAGCAGAGAAAATCTGTGAATGACATCGTCACATGACTGAGCGTGCAGGTGATTGTGAAGAGCTGTGGAAACGGCGTCCTCGGTGAAGCGGTTCCAAGTCAGGCTGGATGGTTTCGGTGTTTGTCTCAGCACTGTCGGTGTTCGTGCCACAGGCCAACAGTCAGTCAGGCATTCGCACTGAAAACATGCTGCATGTCATGGAGAAAACTCGCTGTGAGCATCAGTCAGTCTCCAAGAGAGTCAGCATGTTGTGACTTGAAGGTGAACTCCTCAGGTGGATGTGGGCGGGGCCTGTCTACAGGTTGCGTAATCAGAAATTAGTTACGCTCGGGTCCTCAGATCAGATGTTTTACCTGTTCCACCTGTGCATCTATCATGTCACCCATGCGTCTGTGCTGCAGGCTCACCTGTCCATCGTGCTGGGGGGCGTGGCCAGAGAGGCAGTCCGTAAAATCTGCAGAGTCTTCAGGGAGCTGTATGCAAGCGTAGAGGTGGAAAATGAAGCTCTCAGGGCAGAACTGAGTTGCCTCGAAAACACACCCGGCGCTTCGAGGATGGCCAAATCGGCGGTGAAGTTCAGCCCGGCAGGTGAGACCCAGGGTCAAAGGTCGAACAGTCATTCAGCTCAAAAGCCCGGGTTAAAGTCTCACAGGAAACTCATTTGGTTTCTCCTGCAGATGCACCCACCCTGTCTCTGGATGTCCAATCAGCTGCTGCCACTGCTGCTGTGGCTGTGGTCATCCTCAGCCCGCCGGTGCACGCACCAGTCACAGGCCAAAACAATCTGACCGCACTGCAGAATGGTGCTGTGAGTGTTTTGGACATGACGCACTTCTCTGCAGATCCTCAGGTGTCACGTGATATGATCCAGCCTGCAGATGTGACATCACTTCCTGACTGTGAGGATCAGCCGGCCGCTGAGCTTCCAGGTGATGAAACCCATGAAGAGCAGTGTGACGCTGTGAGTGATGACAGCTGCTTCAAACTGGTTGATTGACTGGTTGATGGTTCTGTATGTGGTGACCAATAATACCATTGCGTTTTCCAGGCAGCAGAGACGAAGTCTGAACCTGCAGAACAGAAACATGATGATCAGCAGGTGCCCGGGGGTCCGACAGGTGAGAGCTCTGCCTCCCATCTACTTTTAAATACTGTGCGAACCACAGGTGAGCCTGTGGTGTGAGAGCGATGTGCTCTAATGGCGTGATACGCTACATTAAGATGAGATGGGGCCTGATTATTCAAGACCTAGTACGTGAGGATCTTGATGATGTCGTCCTTCAGAACAGCTGATGGTCCATTAATCAGTCGCTTCTGTTTGTCAAACCTGCAGCGTCTCTGACTTCCTGTCTGTCTTACTGTTCAGGTGTGAGCGAGGAGCAGCAGAAGGAGCAGGAGAGGAGGCGGAGGAGGGAGCTGTACAAGGAGAAGAGGTTTTTCTGCGAGCTGTGTGACAAAGGCTTCCATCAGAAGCACCAGCTGCTGAAGCACGCCGCGTGCCACCTGAAGCCGTTCCCCTGCAGCTCCTGCGACAAAGGTTTCTACAAAGCGCAGACGCTGCAGCGCCACCTGCTCGCCCACCGTCTCCGCGAGGCGCAGGAGAGCGACCCAGACAAGCTGTTGCGCTGTGACCAATGCGACAGGAAGTTCAGGCTGCCACGTCAGCTTCGAGCGCACCAGGCCTGTCACCGGCTTGAGAAAACGCCACTCAAGTGCTACGCATGTGACCGCACCTTTACCTCCAGTGGGGCACTGCGATACCACGAGGTGTCGCACGCCAAAGTCAAGCCCTTCATGTGCGACGTCTGCGGAAAGAGCTTTACGCGCAAGAAGAGCCTGCGGGAGCACCAGACCGTGCACACCGGGGCACGGCCGTACTCCTGCCAGACCTGCGCCAAGAGCTTCTCCACCGCCAGCAACCTGCGCGTGCACAAAAGGTCGCACTCCGAGGAACGCCCGTACAAGTGCGACAAGTGCGACAAGGCATTCAAGTGCCGGATGGGGCTGCTGCAGCACCGTGTGGTCCACTCGGGAGAGAAACCCTTTACTTGTCCCACCTGTGGCCTGAGCTTCGGCCTCAAATACAACTTCCAGAGACACCTGAGGCTACACAGCGGGGAGAAGCCCTTCAGGTACGAGGCCCCGAACGATAACGTATATTTTCTGGGTCTCAGCGAGTCTGTTTCGGTATTTGACAGAAATCTCTGCTTTTTATTGGCTCAACACACAACATCTGACAAAAAAACACACCTGAACGATCCAGGGTCACATACACGCGCTGCTCCAGGGCGCACTCTGACCCTCGGGCGAAACGCTCGCCTGTGTCTCTTAACGCACCTGAGTGAGGTGTACAGGTGAACAGCATCAGCGCGGTCCTTAGCAGGAAGACTAGACTTATGCGACTGCAGGTGAACTGATTAAATAAGGTGATCGTGGATTTTATGAGTGCTTCAATGTAACGTCAAACATGAAGCAGAGGGGGGTTGTTTGCTGACATCCACCAGTGAACCGCCAACAGAGCGCGGCACGGCGCTGCAGGCAGACACGAGAAATACCAGCGTCAGCTTTCCTGTTCATTCGGTTCAGTTCAGGTTTATTTATATGGGCCAACTTCGCAGTGATTAACACTGCACAGTAAAAGCCCTACAGCACTACAGACGGCCCTGAGCACTCGGTGAACACTGCTTTGTGTTGTGTGCTGATCACTCAAAACATCAAGATCGTGTTGATTTCTGTGAGTTGCGTCTTCTTTAACCTCTGACCCTTCCTCACCTGTCCTTCCTTCCTCAGGTGTGATCAGTGTGGCGAAGGCTTCACGGGGACCTGGGCTCTGAAGACTCACATGCTTGTTCACGGCGTGGCAAAGCCGTTCATGTGCGACCTGTGCGGAAAGACGTTCTTCTACAACTGCCAGCTGCAGAAGCACCAGCAGCTGGTTCACGGCAGCGGTGGCGATCGGGGAAAGTCCGGCGGGGAGGCGGGCAGGCGGCGGTCCACCGGAGTCAAACCGTTCAGTTGTAAAGTCTGTCCAAAGAGCTTCAGCAGCAGCAGCTCGCTGCGCACGCACGAGAAGAGCCACGCCCAAAACAAAGAGTTCACCTGCGACACATGTGGGAAAGCCTTCCACCTGCGTCACCTGTACCTGTACCACCTGAGGCAGCACAGCGGCGACCGGCCACACGTCTGCGCTGTCTGTCACAAAGGCTTCCTGCTGGCATCGCAGCTGAAGCAGCACGAGCTTCTGCACACAGGTGTCAAACCTCACCGCTGCGAGCACTGCGGCAAAGAGTTCAGGACGCCTCAGAACTACCACCGCCACCTGCTGGTGCACACCGGCGAGAAGCCGTACGAGTGCGCTGTGTGTGGCCGGAAGTTCCGCCAGTCCAACCAGCTGAAGTCTCACATGCAGATCCACACCGGTGTCAAGCTGTACTCGTGCGAACGCTGTGGGCGGGGCTTCTCCGACTCACGCCAGCTCAAGAAACACCGCTGTGGAGACAGCGAGCACGACTCGCGCGATTCTGCCAGCAAGCACAGGAAGCAGACGGACGCGTTCCCATGGACGCACGAATTCACGGCACAGTGACACAGAAACAGGCCAGCGGGAAAACCCAGACAATTCCCGCTGAGTCCACCCCCCGCGACTGTGTCCGGCACATCAACATCAAATTGTGTTTAGGGAGTGTGTCCATCCACCTCTTGAAGCCAGCATTGATTGGCTGGTTTGTTCCTTTGGCGTTTCTGTTTTTTTTATCCCCTGTTAAAGTCAGCGACACAGAAAATGTTTGATCTCTGCTGCAAAACCACCTCGCACACTCCCCTGATGCCCCCGCATGTCTCGGGTTGAAATCTAAAACAAAGGTAAAGAGTAGCTGGGCCCTGACAGCATCTCCAGCCTTAGGAGGTAAAATGACAACTCTTCTAAATGGACTTTGACTCTCACCTGGCGTCTCACCTGGTCGTGGTGATTTAAATTCAGCTGCCAAAATCAAACAGACCTTGACCTCAGTCAGTGACAGAAGAGGAATCAGATGAAAGCAGCTCTAATAAACATTTAGTTTCTGTTTCATCTGTGAAAAAATGACTTTGCTGTGTTTCAGTGTGTAGAATAAAACTCCTTTGACTGACGAGCTTTTATTGGATGTGCTGCTCCAGCTTCAAAATGATTTTTCTGCCCTCGATGAACGTGAAGTAATAATTCAGATTAAAAGGCAGCTGCAATGTGTCAAAGGTAATGTCTACCAATCAAATACATTTTATCCATTAAATTCAACGTGCAGACTTATGTAGCTAAAGCTAAAAATTACATGTGATTAGTTGAAGTCACATTGAGTGTACAAGCAGAGTCTTCATCCAGGAAGTAGGTTCAAATCAGACAGCTGCACTGATATTAAGCACATACGTGATTAATATCAGTGCAGCTCTTATGCAATGATTCTCTATAGCAACAGGTAAGTAAAGAGCGGAGCTCCCATTTAAATCCATGAACGTGATGTTGATCTACAAACATCAGAAGAGAGACCAGCTTTAATCAGACATTTATCTAGCTTTCATTTTCAGATGAAGCTCAGTAGTGTGAGACAAATGATGAAGCTCAGATTTGACCTTTTGATTTAATGTTTATAGGTAATGATCAGCTGACAGGATGCAGACGCTGAAAATAAATAAAGGGGAGACAGTGTGGACATGTCTGCAGCAGTTAGTACCTACATTTCAACATATCTGAAGATGAAATAGAAGAACGTGCTATGGAGACTGCATTTAGAACCTGTTAGAGTGCTGAACAATCACAGGACTGTGGCTGTGGAGGCTGAGTGCACTGACCTCACTGTCATATTCAAAAAACCAGTTTGAGATGAGCTGTGTGATCGTGCTGAAAGCAGCATCAGAAAATGATATACTGTGGTCATAAACCCACAGACGTGGTCAGCAATAACACTCAGGTAGGCTGTGGAGTTCAATGATGTTCAGCTGGTAGGGGAGAGTGAGGTAAGATGAGCCACTTTTTACTCATGTTGCCCTGGATGTGAGAAAAAAATGACACAGAAATAGAATGATAACATATTCCTTTATTTCAGGATGTCTCCTTTCAAATGTAATGATCAGAATCTATGTCTGATGACGCTGCCCAAAATAATGACCTATTAAAAAAAAATGCTCCTTTGGCTCAACTTGCCCCAGATTAGGGGTAAATTGAACCTAGTCAGTGGGTAAACTGAGCCATCTTGGGGCAAACTGACCATGTAGTTTTTAAAATGTAAAACTGATCATATTGTGAAAACAAACCATTTTAACAGTTGTAAACCTGTGAGAACAAACCTGGAAACTGGTGGTTTCTAAACAAACCACCAGTTCAAAACCATTTATTCAAAAGAACTATTCAATATTCCAATGATCAAGGTTGCAGGGGAATATGAACTGTTGCTCCCTCCTTGCAGTTCCTCCAGCCTGTTGAGGTTGAGGTAGCTTCTTCAGCACATCCTTGCGTGGGAAAGATGCCTCATCATTTTCCTTGAACACAAACGTGGGTTTCTTACTGCTAGTGATCCCTCGGATTCTTCTGAGAAATCTGGCACTCACTTCGTTGTCTGCAAACCTGTCAACCAGGCCAATGTAATGGTGGCTCCTGGATTCTGTTACCTGTCGATCACTTTAGCCAGATTGTCAAAGAACTCCCCAACTGTAGTCTTATTGAAGGCTGTAGCTCTTCCCAAAGATGTTGCCTCAGGCATACGACAAGAGAGATGGTGGCGTGCCTAAAAAATTCTTGAACCATTCTTTACCTAAAAAAATGTAATGGTAAAGTAGTAAACTACACAAAATACATTAGTCTGTGCCAACCTACTGAAATGTTGTTGCTTGCACTTCCTACCGGCTAAACCTTTCTCTGTCCAGTTGCTGGGAGTAGGAATGTTGTTTCTGCCTGCCAATTCTAATGCCAGTTCACGGCATTTCTTTGGGGAAATGCCATGGAACTGCTCTGCAAGCTTCTTGATATGCTCTGCTAGCTCCTTCTCCACCTCCTCAGAGAAGACTCTCTTTGCTGAAGCTGTTCCACTATAGCCAACCGATTTGACCTCCTGTGTGTCCCTCTTTTTAATATATCTCCTGAGGGTTGACCTGTCAATTTGTCTTTCTTTAGCCACTGATCTTATGGACTTTCCTCCCTTGACTTCACTCGCTGCCCTTTCAATCTCCTCCAGGGGTGTTGAGCCCCAGCTGGTCTTCCGTCTGTAGGTCCTTGGCATCTTTTCTATAATAGTTAACATATGACAAATACAACAAAAGGGTTCAGTATACTGAACTAAAATACTATTTAATAAGTCAGAGCCTTAAATAAATTTCAGTGCCTTATGGTGGGGTAGGTTGAACCATTGGATCAATTTACCCCATAGCCTTTGGCTCACTTTGCCCCATAGCCACCACTTTGAAAAAAACGGGCTAGCTTAGCAATTTAGGCTAATCTTTAGAAAACTTCTTCAGATGATATTATATTTTAGAAACCCACCAACATGTATAATATATCATTTTAGACACAGATACATTTGTTTTAATATTACAGTCAATTTACCTGATATGCAGAAATTTTACTTTGACAAGCAGAAAACATTTTTTTGTGTAATACAGACTTACCCCTTCTCCAATGTGCTCCTCTTTAATATAGCAGGATGGAAATGATGAGTGCTTCCTGGATTTATGGTCACATAACAAAACATGTACACAGTTACCTAGATACAAGGGGTGGTTCAACTTACCCACTGGCTCATCTTACCTCACTCTCCCCTACTGGAAATCTGCCCTATACCATCACATCAGCAGCAGTCTGAGCACTGGCGCAGGCAGGGTGGATCCATGCTTTCATCTTTACACCAAACATTTAAATTTTGCTGCAGAAATCATGATCAGATCGGAAAACATTTTTTCATTTTGTGGTCCAATTTTGGTGAGTCTGGGAACTGTAGCCTCAGTTTCCTGTTCAGGTGTTGTAGGGATTGCAGCCAATCGTCTTCTCGGAGGAGCGGCTTCACTCTGCTTTGGTCCTTGGCAGAGACAGCAGCTTACCAGGTGGTAGTGATGGCCAAATGAAGCTTTCTGAAGCTTGTATTGAAAAACGGTTCATTACTCGAAGCTTTTCAACACAGTCCTCTCTGGTGACATCTGGTGGCCAAAAATATGAAGAGCAGCTTGAATCCACAAAATAAAACCAACTGCTTCATAATGATTGCTCACTCGATAGAGTGGAGTTCTGTCTGATATTGGGCCGCCGCTGTGTTGCTTTGAACGTCTATTTTGGGGGGTTAAAAAAATGTGGTTTATTTGTTTAATAAATAATTATGACCAGTAAACTCTCCTTGTTTAAACACACACACCCGCCCTCTCACATCATCTATAATTGACTGAGACAGGACTCTTCCAGACACTAAACCAAGGAACAATGTACATTTCAATTCCTTTAATTTTAAGTTTATATTGTCTATCCTGTAAAATAGTCAGATGTCTATTCATATTAATGTACAGAATTCACCTGCTTGCTGCTACTACTGCACATTCACCCAATGTATATACTATATGTGTGTATATATATATATAATGTTTTTCCTCTACACCCCCCCCAATTTCTTTGCACATGTCGAGGAGTGTGTCAGGCTACATTTCACTGTGTGTTATACTTGTATAACTATGCATGTGACAAATAAAGAACCTTGAACCTTGAACATGCACCATGGCGTGGTCTTTCTTTGCTTTTCACTTCTTGATGTTGGTAAATACGATAATTGAAAAATACCACGTTACATATAATATACATGTAATAATGTACAACACATTATGGAGTATGCTTCTGCTGTGAGGTCCTGCCTCCATGCACTTATGAAATTAATCGCAAGATGGGTGTATTTATCAATAATATTATATTAGGGAAATTTTCCCAGACATATTTCTGACCTGGGGGTAGAACTGATTGTGAAATGGAAAATGCTTATGAACTTGCGAATTAAAAACATGATGCATTTAAAAGGTAGCCCTTTTTCATTTTTATTTAAGAAGAAAATTAGTTCCACTGTGCGATGGCCGATCTCCTTTTCGTGGAGATAATTTCTTCTGCATTAAGGAAAATCCCTTCACATGGCACAGAGGAGGCTGGAGTACAGAGAAACTGGTAGAGATGCAGTTATACAGTCTACCACACAAACTATCAGCTAAAGAGAATAAATAAATTAAATTGCTGCACATTTGGCAGACTAACATTTTAAGATTAATTAAACAATAAAAATATATATTTTTTAATATTAAATGTAACGAGTCAAATGGAAGTTTTTCTAAAGTTATTTGATGATATTTATATTATGAAAAACGGATTTTTGACATTTTGAGTTTTTCCCGTTGTCAGATATAATAAACACGCACAAAACAAAAGCAAACAGCCAGAACACAAAGCTGGAAAACCCACCCGATCGACCAAAATCAACTCAAAATACTCCCACACAACAGAACCTCCTCTATTCCTCGCTGGCTCCAAATCTCTCAGTAGAAATATCAGTGGTTCGCTATCTGTCACCATCAAACACTCCACAAATCCCGCGAATGATTCGCTTCCTTATGAACCATTGAATCAGACACCGAAGCAGTCACGCTCTAAATCAGGGGTGCTCAATACGTCGATCGCGATCGACCAGTCGATCGCAAAGGTAGTATTGGTAGATCGCATGGCATTAAAAAAATAGATGCCAGCCTATCATCCATCCCGTCACTTGATTGATACAGGGAAGCCAGTCAGATGACAGCAGATTTTTTCTGACGCTTAGGTCGCTGCGCATGCGCAAACAGCGGCGCTAAGTGTAGTAAAACTGACAAGCTAGTCAGCGAGTTAACTCCAATTTTTAGCTCTCGGTTTTTTCTCTTAAACCTGGCCGTCAGCAGCTACTGTCCGGACTATGCATCCCTGGCTGATTCAATTCAGTGCAAGTCATCAGAGTAAACTCAGGTAATGACAAAAAATTTACATAGTTAATTGTGTTGTGAAATATTGGATATTGCGGTTATGCATGTATATACATTGTAGATATAAAGAATCCTCAATATATTTATAAATAAGTATATGTTTTGGATTTTTGTAGTGGGTAGATCATTTTGACTTGGTCATTTTATAAGTAGCTCACATGCGGAAAAAGTGTGAGCACCCCTGCTCTAAATGAAGCTTCGGACTTCACCGATCACGTGACTCTGGGCAAACGAATCAAGCTTCGACACAGTGACACACGCACCGGAGCGTCAGCTTCAAGCGAGCCATCACTACCAGGTGGTAACAGAGAAAGTAAGGACAGATTCAATGATGATGGAGTAAAAAGGTGTTGGCCAGAGGGGCCGATGGCGCGATATGGCAGCCTCGCTTCTGTCAGTCTGCCCCAGGGCAGCTGTGGCTACAACTGTAGCTGCCTCCACCAGTGTATGAATGTGAGAGTGAATGAATAGTGTAAAGCGCTTTGGGTGCCTTGAAAAGCGCTATATAAATCCACTCCATTATTATTATTATTATTAAAGAATATTCTACCTTACAGAGGGCAGGATGGTCATGTTTGTGTCATTTAATCAACACCACTGAGTCATTCTAACTGTCAGAATCCTCGAAACACAGGCTGAGGAGGAGCGGCAGCAATCTTCCACTCCGAGCTCATTAACCAGCCATAGACCCAGACAGAAAGCCTGACTGGCTCCTGCATTTCAGCAACTCGTCTTTACAGCAGTGGTGGGAGTAGATTTACTACTTAACATCTTAAGTATCATACATTAACTGCAATACTTGTGTGGTTTTAGTACTAAAGACTGCCCAAAACAATTAATGGCTGCCCTCTGATACCCCTTGGGACCATCGCCAGGTCCATCACAGCTGACCCCTCGCACCCTGCTCACCACCTGACGGCACTCAGGTCAGTCTGGTCCCACACCTGCAGACTCACAAACAGCTTATTCACCTGGGCCATTCAAACTGTAAACAAACACTCCTCTTGTCTGTAATTAATTACTGATGTCTTACTTATTATATTTTTATTCCATGCACAGTCGGTGTGGAGCACCCACACTTGAAATACATGTACAATGACAAAAAAGGCTATTCTATTATGGGTTCGCTGCGGTATCTCTGGTTAGTGTACGTTATTTACAGTAAACCGCTGAGCTTGTAGAGCTGTGAACAGCAGGGGGCGCTCCGTGAGAATTGGGTTAATCCACGAAGAAGAAGAAGACTAAAGCGACGAGAGAGGGAGGGAAAATTGTTTGGTCCAAAGCGCATGCGCATTGTGGCAACAGCCTGTTCACGCGGGTGTTCAGTGCTAGCTGGTTAGCTGCAGTAAAGTCGGTTAAACTCCGGCAAACTCAGACAGTCTTCGTGCAGCCGTTGGTTTCAGGTAAAGCGTGGCAGTTTCCCATGAGCCCCGTTTGTTTCCGGGGTGAAAAAATAAGTTTGGCGCTGTTTTTTCCGCGGTTTAATCCGCCAACGAACCGCTGCTAGTTCGGACATAACACGAAGCTAACGTCAGCGTCAACGGAAGCTTTAAACGGCCCGGCTGCTCAGGTGAGTCCAAGTAATCGTGACGGCATACTTCCGAAACACAGACACCTGAGCTAGCTTAACTTTGACCCCGTTAGGTGCTGTTGTAGGAATGGATTGTTTACTGGCTCGCGGACCTTGGGGTCAGAGGTCAGCAGCGGGCTCTAGCTGCCACAGGGGGGGAGTATTGAGCAGTAATCGAGTACGTTTCCTTTGACAGCTCAATCCTGGAGAGAGGAAGTACAGCACTACCTGTCTCACTGAGTTCCTCTTTGTTTAGGTCCTTCCTTGCTGAGCTGTAACGTCTAAGAGGAGGAGGAAGATGTCTCCGGCGTCAGAGGTTGAGGGCTCGGACGTAGGGGGGCGGGGCCAGGAGACTACGCTGTCCAAAGAAGACTGTCTGTGTCCCGTCTGCCTCGAGGTCTTCATGGAGCCCGTCACACTGCCCTGCACACACACCTTCTGCAAGGTAACACGCACACACAATGAGTGCGTGTAGCTCAGGTGTGTTAAGTTACCTGCACGACCAGCAGGTGTGTGCACAGACAGGTTAGGGGGTGTGCGTGCGTGTGTCGCAGTAGTCAGGACCTTTTTTGTGTGTGTGTTTCCGTTTTGTCCTTGAATGACATCATCAGGCTTATTCATTTCCTGTGACTGAAGACGTGGTTTTAAATAAAGTGAATTATAACTGACCCGATGAGAGCTTCAGCTCCTTCTGCTTCAGTTCCACCAGTCACACACCTGCATTCTAACCTGAACAGGCCAACAGCAGCCAATTAAATGGCCAATCAGTGACTGGACTGATGGCGTTTAGCCTCCTGAGCTGATCTTCATGTCAGAGGTCAAAGGTCTGCTGGATGCCAGCACCTTCAGCCTGACCTCACACATTACAGTCATATGACTTCTCCTCAGGGCGCTCCGGCAGAACTGGGCCTGACTGTGTGTGTACCTGTGCAGGTGTGCTTCCTGGAGTCGGTGGATAAAGCCACGCTGTGCTGTCCCATGTGCAGGAAGAGGGTTTCCACCTGGGCTAGGTTACACAGCAGGAACAACACGCTAGTGAACGAGACACTGTGGAGGCGGATCCAAACCTGCTTCCCCCGACAGTGCGAGCATCACCTCAGCGGGCAGGGTGAGGCCGAGGACCCCCACTCAGGTAACGCGGACACAAATCTTTGGCTCAAAACTGCAGTTTGTGAGGGGCAGCCAATCAGAAAAGGTACTGCTTTTGTAAAGGGTGAGGGGCAAACAGCATGTTTGATGGAAGCTCAGAAAAAGGATTACTCTGAAATGTGAACTATGCAGAGCTGCTTTCTTATAGGTCAATGTGATGTTGAACCCACTGTGTGTGTGTGTGTGTGTGTGTGTGTGTGTGTGTGTGTGTGTGTGTGTGCACGCGCATGGGCAGCATTGGTGTGTTTCCGCAGAGTTAGTGAACCTGGAGAGCTGAGACAAGAGTATGAGGACCAGATCACCAAAGTGAGTTCAAGACACACACAGTCTTTTGCTCTGGATGTGTGAGGATGTGCAGAAGCCTCAGTGTTACACAAGAACCCCAGGGACTTAATTTGGACCCCATAGAAATGAATGTAAAACCACTAATACGGCACACCTGGCTGTTTACAGGCATTGTGACGTCAAGGCTGCTCTAATGTGGGCCAAAGCTGATCAGTAAATATTTAGGGAACTGTAGGAAGTGAAGAGACGAATAATTACTGCTGATGAGCCGGGTCAGAGCTGGCGAAGTGGGCGCGTTGCTGCTGTGCAGGGCTGCAGGGGACGCTGATGAGGGGCTACAGGTTTGATGGCGAGGAGATAAAACCCTGTGACTGTTCTACTTTTACAATTATTTTTTTTTAAATGTGTTTCGTAGCAGCTGTGAGTAGGGCTGCAGCTGCAATACACCCCATGCCCCCCTTTAGATTCACCCCTGTTTGCTTCCACATGTGATAGGATATCTGCCTTCAGTCTCAGTAAGGCTCTGCCTCTTTACGCTTGGTGGTATAAACAGACTCCGCCTCCACGTTAAACCCTGCCAGCATCATCGCTGCTGCTGTTGTGTTTTTGCGGTGTCAGCTTATGTGGTCAGACGTCTTATTCACAGGCTGCTCATAATGTTCATCCTTGGTAATAATATAAGTTATTAAGATGTGTCATTGTGTACCTTTGTTTATGAGTTTATGCTAATGTGTACTTTTACTTTACAATCTCTAATAAATGATCTAAATCACTGATAAAACTAATAAAACTTAAATACTTCAAATCTTGGTTCAAATGAGGAAAAACAAAATTAAATTTAGCAACTTAAGAAACGATCGTTCACCATAAATGCTGTTGTTGAGTGAAAGCTGACCGCTCAGCCATTGGTGGGCGTGGCCATAACACATTTGTAGTTATTCTCACCTGTGACTGAAGCTCTCAGCCTGCAGTAGCACCCTCCAGTGGGTTAAACACATTTGTGTAATAAGAATCCACATTCTCCTGTGTGTGCGTCACTGACTTTCACATGTCTGTGCTCTCACTCTGATGTCTCGGCCTAAAGGTCTGAAAAGGTCCTGGAATTTCCTTATAATGTGCACGACATCTGTTGTGATGATGGCCTGTGGTTTGTGTGTCATCTGACCCAAAGAGGATGCCGATTAGATACTGATGGGTGTAAGGGTCAGTCCGCATCGGACCTCCTGATGAACAGACTTTGGTCATTCAGGTAAATCTCAGGTGTGTCTGTCCTCTCCCAGCTGACCGAGGAGAAGCGGGAGCTGCAGGAGGAGGAGAGGAAGGCCAGTGAGGAGTACATCCAGAGGCTGCTGGCTGAGGAAGAGCAGCTGCTGCGGGATGAGAGGAAGAGGAGGGACGAAGACGAGCGGCTGGCCAGACTGCTCAGTGATCAGCTGGTCAGTGGTTGGTCCACACTGGGAGAGGCTTATAGATACAGATGCCTCACAGAAAATCCCCAATATTTGATTAAAAATCAGAAACTGAAGCGTCTCGGCTTGTTAACCAGTGATCAGTTGGTAGATTCTTTCTCTGAGGAAATTTATCACCCTCTCTTTCCCTCCTCGGCAGAACCCTCCTCCTCTCGAGGACAGGGGTCATGTTGCTGTGACACCACTGAAGAAGAAGAAGGCGGCCTCTGTGGGACACATCGAGAAGTAAGCGACCGTTTTAAAGATCAAGGTCATTGAGAAAGACTGGTTAGAGTCACATGACCTGGAGTGTGTCAAAGTAAACTTTGTCATCTCTGCTATATACAGTACAGTATATAGCAGAGATCCTATTTCCCCCCCCTATATATATATATATATATATATATATATATATATATATATATATATATATATATATATATATATATATACATACTGTACTGTATATAGCAGAGATACAGTATATAGCAGAGTTCCCCCCCCTATCTATCTATCTATCTATCTATCTATATATATATATATATATATATATATATATATATATCTATATATATATATATATATATATCTATATATATCTATATCTCTATATCTCTATATATATATATAGATAGATAGGGGGGGGAACTCTGCTATATACTGTATCTCTGCTATATACTGTACTGTATATAGCAGAGATACAGTATATAGCAGAGATCCTATTTCCCCCCCCTATCTATATATCTATCTATCTATCTATGTATGTATGTATGTATATATATATATGTGTGTGTGTGTGTGTGTGTATATATGTGTGTGTGTATATATATGTTCTTCCTCTACACCCCCCCCCCCCCCATTTCTTTGCACATGTCGAGGAGCGTGTCAGGCTACATTTCACTGTGTGTTATACTTGTATAACTATGCATGTGACAAATAAAGAACCTTGAACTTTAACTTGGTGTTAGGGGTGCAGGTGAGGTCATCTGAGATGTGTACTCCCAGGAACTTGGTGCTGTTAACAGTCTCTACTGTGGAACCGTGGATGCTGAGTGGTGTGTGGGTGGAGCGAGTCTTCCTGAAGTCTCCTTGGTTTTGTCCACATTCAGCGACAGCTTGTTCTCACTGGTCTGGCTTCCCTAGTGGGGGGAGAGGGTGGCTTTGTATGCATGTCTCACATTAGCATACAGTAGGCCAGTTGTCCTGTTTCTCCGTGTGGGACCACAAACAGTCCAGTGTGACATGGTTAGGGTCTCCACATATAATAATGAAGGCTTCGGGGTGTTGTGTCTGCAGTCTTGCTGTGTGTATTTCCTCATAGGCAGCTGCAGTCACGGTAGATCGGATGGTTGTTCTGAGCAGAGAGTTTGTCAATCTTGTTCTGTAGCGAGTTCAAGTCGCCCACTGTCTCTGTCGGGATTGATGGTTCGAATCGCCTCCGGTGATCTGCTTTCCTCACTTTCAGCTTCGCTCCCGTCTCGTGGCCTCTGTAGCTTGGCCGGTATGCTGTGCCACATGCCGGTCTGTGCCTTTGTATTTAGTGCCAGCGGCTTTGACTTGGAATAGACAAAAGGCCGCCGTCGCTTCAGCGCCATCTTGAAAGTATGTGACGTCAAACTGAAATTAAAATCGCTGAGCAGGAAGTGCCTCCTCAAACGTGGACAAACGACTCACTGTGTCGGGAACGCCATCTGTATGACCTCACACATCTCTATTTGTTGTTTCAGGTTCCTGTGCCCCCGAGTGGCTCCGCCCAGCTCCACCTGTAGCTCTGCTTCCAGCCTTGTGTCCAACAAGGTGAGTTTGAACTTCTGTTCAATTCAGTGTTATTTATATAACACCAAATTACAACAGCCTTTCTGTTTCAGGAGAACATCCTTGTTTCAGAGGCAGCGCTACCGGCAGAACAAAGACCACCTCAGCTGGATTATTATGGGCCTGAGACTGAGCTCCGCCCACCCGAGGAGGTGGCCAAGCATCAACCAGGGAGTCAGGCAATCAGAGACGGAGGATGTTCATCAGTGAAGAGGAAGAGCTCGGAGCTGGAGGCCACAGAGGAGGTGACAGCAGACACCAAGCGAGTCTCTGCCCATTTCCTTGGCTCCTCTTCCTTCTCCTTGCTGGAGGCGGCTGAACAGGAGCTACAGGAGAGGAGGAGGCAGGAGGAGGAGGACAGACGGCTCGCTTTCATCCTACAGAAGCAGCTCGACCAGGAGGAGAAACGGCGTGCCACTGACAGAAGCAAAGGTTCCACAGACGCCTACCAGCTCCGCCCACACCGACGAGCCGAGGAAGAGGAGGGCTGCGCTTCCATCATGCCAGGAAGACCCTGCAGGAGAACGCCAAAGAACTGTACCGCCAAGCCCTCTGCCTCCTCCTCCTGCTCAGGGAAGGGGAGCAAACAGAGTCTTTTGACTGAGATGTTCTTCAGCAGCTGAGGTGTCCTCTGCCTGCTCCTCCTCCCCCCCTTCCTGCAGGAGCATGAATAAATTGAGCTGTCAACCTGAGCGCTGTTGTTACTTTAAAACACAGAAGACCAGAAGTTTGTGGACATGCCGCTGCCTCTTACCTGTGAGTCGTCATGGTGAGCACACGGCGACCGTCCACTGGGGAATCGTGAACAGAGTTCATGTGTTTTACTTTGAAAAGTTCTGCTGGAGGATGACTTCATGCCTCTGCACGTCATTTAGCTGGAATGCTTCTTTCTCACTGGTGGAAGCGCTGGCGAGGACTCAGTGCCGTCAGGTTATTTTTACCCATTTGCCAGATGACACCGACTCACCATTATATTTCCAGCCCCAGGTTCTGTGACTCCGCCCAGAGCCCGTCCACGTCTGGTTAACGTGTTGATGATTGGTCAGGTGGTGTGTGAATGTGTCTCCTTAGTGTTGTTGCTGATGTCACTGGTGTCACATGATAGAATGTGAGGAATTGTGGGATACGCTGCATGCTGACTGCAGTGGGTCATGTGACGCTACATCTGATTTATTTTTATGGTTTGAATGTTGAAAGTGGGAGTTTCTATTTGTCCCAGGGTCACCTGAATGCAGCACTCACCTGTTTAAGCGGCACATGGCCACGCCATACAGTGGGAGGGGTTAAAGAGGCTGCCGTGTCAACCTGTTTGTCATTTGTTTTTCTGAGAAATAAACCATCACCATCATCGTTTCCTGTTTTCTGACACTAACGAACGAGCAACTCCCCATTCACTATTTTGCCCAAAGGAGCATCAGTGGAGCCTCTCTATGACATCACGTGTGTCTCACAGTAGAGTTAATTCTATGTAGATCTGCACATACAGCTGTGTGTGTGTGTGTACGTGTGTGTGTGTGTGTGTGTGTGTGTGTGTGTGTGTGTGTGTGTGTGTGAGACATTAAACACTGACATTAAATACATGAATAAACGAAAACCGTGTGAAACGATCCAGCAGTCAGAGCGAGGACTGTGGGTCTGCTGGCTGCTCCCACAGGTGAGAGACAGGTAGAAGAATAAAGAATCCAGGTAAACGTTAGACATTACAAAGTGACTCAGGTACTGTGTCCTGATTGGCTGGAAAAGCAGAGAAACACAGATCACACTTCAGCTTTTTAAAACTTTTGAACCCTTTAGATGGTTTTGCTACGCAGATGATATCCAAATGTACCTTCCTCTAAATTTGGATGCCCCGTCCACATTCTTGTCTTTGTTTGAATGTCTGCAGGCGGTTAAAAGACTGGCTATCCCAGAATTCTCTTATCTTAAATGAAAGCAAAACAGAAATTATTGTTTTGATAGCTGCGTTTCCCTGGGCCAGCTAACTGATACAATGGGTTCTTTCTCATTCTGCCAGTAACCTCGGCGTGCTCATGGATAGTTCTTTTAAATTAAAGAAGCAAGCATCCACTGTGCAAAAAAAAAAGCTTTTATCAATTAGGCCGGTTCGAGCCCTGGCTCCGACAGTCTGTCGTGTCCTTGGGCAAGACACTTCACCCGTTGCCTACTGGTGGTGGTCAGAGGGGCTGGTGGCGCCAGTGTCCGGCAGCCTCGCCTCTGTCAGTGCGCCCCAGGGTGGCTGTGGCTACAATGTAGCTGCCATCGCCAATGTGTGGATGACTGGATGTGTAAAGCGCTTTGGGGTCCTTAGGGACTAGCAAAGTGCTATACAAATACAGGCCATTTACCATTTAACCAGCACCAGAATGCATGAGCAGATCACCCCTGTCCTCGCTAAACTACACTGGCTTCCCATCAAATATCGCATTGATTTCAAACTGCTGCTCACTTTTAAAATTCTAAATAACCTGGCCCCTAGCTACCTAACTGATCTGCTTGATCTGTACAACCCAAAGAGAGCACTAAGATCCTCCAGCCAACTGCTCCTAATGCAATCAAGGTCTCGTTTAAAAACCAGAGGTGACCGTGCTTTTGCCATCGCTGCCCCTGGACTCTGGAATAATCTCCCAGTGGAAATCTGTACATCGGAATCAATTCAGTCGTTCAAATCCCATTTGAAAACACACTTGTTCAACTTAGCTTTTGAAAACAATTAGTGTGACTTTCATTCGGCCTGCACTACACCATGTAAATGCAATTTTAAGTATAATTGTACTATTTGTTCTGCCCGCATTGCAGTTTTATCGTGAAGCACTTTGATGTACACTGGTCTTTTAAATGTGCTATATAAATAAACTTTGACTTGACATGACCTCAGACTGAGGAACAGAAAGCATCAGCAGGTCAGAGACTCGGGGTCAGAAACCAGGTCACTGCGTATGGTCTAACAGGAAGTTACATCGCCACACGGCTTTCTGCGTTCCCTGCGGTCATGTGACCTTGGTAACTGATGTCAACATCCCCAAGGAGTCATGGTTTCCGCTGTGTGACCTAATGAGCTCCACGAGAAAATGTGAGGAAGTCGACCACATCAGGCCTGATTGATGAGGATGCTTCAACGCGGGCGCCTCGGCTCGCCATTTAGGTTCCTCGGACTGTGACTCAAAAACTCCAGAGGAGACGCTGCTGTGGACCAAAGTTTACTCCAGTTCATCAGAAGAGGATGTTTTTCTATCTTACCTGTTTAAGCTTTAAAGTTTGTAGCATTAGGGGCGTGGCCTCTTTGACGTACAGGCGGCACAGAAACTGATGTCTCACTGAGATTTTTCTTTTTCACTCACATAAGCTCGGGCGCTCGCTCTGAAGTATGTAGTGTGAGCTCGCCTGTCCACTGTGGGCTGAGAACCGATCAGCTGCTGTCTGTACCCACACATGTGGGATGAATGAGTATACGTATCTAGTAACCTGCATACGTCTCATCATTCTCACATTCCTGCTCTTATATTTGGTTGTTTCTTGCATTTTGCAGCTCTGTTGCTTGTGAAGCTGGCACACAAGAATTTCACTCACATGTGCTGTGACAATAAAACTCTTTGATTTGATTACAGAGAAAAGCAGCAGAAACATCTGAGCTGAACAGGCACTGATTTGATCTTTGAGTGGCCTGTGACCTCTGACCTCCTGACTGTTAGGAGGTCTTTCTCAGTCCAGCCTCTGGAGCTGTGAACTTAGTTCTGTCTACAAATGCACCAAAACCTCCAAATAATTACCTTCTAATATATCATGTCTTTCAAGGCCTCGATGTAATCGGGACCAGTCATGTTCTACCTTTATGCCGTCCGGCTGACCAGTCACGATCAGTGGTGACAGAATCGACTAATAGGAATCCACCCTGAAAAACCTCCCTCCTCGTGTTGAGCTACAGAAGCAGAATCACCAGCTGCTGCGTCGCATCATGTGTGTGTTTGTAGGTCTGATTTCATCCTGTTTATTTCTGTTTTTCCAGTTTGATACCAAGCCGGTCCTGTTGAGGGTAAGTTTCCATCTTTTGTACTTCCTGCATGCGTAATAGCGGGAGGCGTGTCCTGGTGCATGTGCTGATAGATATTTGTGGTTGTTCCTCAGAGTCTGAAGTGGATCGTCAGTCAGCCTTCCCGGTGAGTCGACTTCTGCTATTATTAATAGAAACATATTACTGTTGCTCAAAGTCTGTGTACTGTCACAGATTTAAAAAATCATCTTACTAAATAAACTAAAAACTGAGAAATTATATTTGTAAATGAGTTTAATAATTTCAACATATAAGTGCAAATAGAAGGAGCCTTTATTCATGCTTTTACTTTGATGAGATTTGACCTGAATGATACATGATCACACAGTTTTGTAATTATATTATTATTTAGTGATTTAAACACTCGAGGATTGAAGAATGAGTGATTATTAATCTGTATGATTGAATCAATGTTTTTATTTAAACAGGTTTGTATTATTAATAATGATTATTCAATGAATTCAGACTCGACTCAGACTATGACTTTACTGATATTGACAGAAATATGAATGTGATTATTTCAATGACATTTCAAGGATGATTTTGTAAGTTTATAAATAAGTTTTTAAAGAACCAGATTAAACGAGTCACATCACAGCATAATTAGAGGAATCCAATAACAGGAATCTGAAACGAGGACTCATTTTACAGGAACCCGATCACAAAGTCAAATTACAGGAGTCATATTGAAAGACATTATAGAACCAGATTATATGGGTCAAATCACAGGAGGCATATTACGGCAAATTACAGGCGCTGGAATACAGGGTCAGACTAGAGTCAGAGTATAGGAGCAAGATTACAAAAAACAGATTACAGGAGTCAGATTAGAGCAGCGGTTCCCAAACTTTGTTTGCTGGGCCCCCCTTTGCTTTACAAGGAAAATGTTCGCGCTCCCCCCCTCCCGCGTGCGCACAAGCACACACACATCCTCCAACCACACACGCACACATTTTGCTCCATTGCGGTTTATTTCACACCTCAAACATTTTGTAAACAATTAAGCAAATACAAGTAAACAGCAATAAATTACAGGCAGTAATAAAATAAACTCTTTTACGCTGCGTCCGCACCTACACGGGTGGTTTTGAACACGCAGCTGTTTCGTCCACCTAAACGGCGTTTCGAATCACCGAAAACTGAGATTTTTTAAAACTCAGTTTTTACGTTTACGTGTGGACGAAGAATACAGAGTTCGTCAGGCAGCGTCAAAGGTATGTGCCTTTTTCACGTCACGCTGTGGCCACGTTATTGTTTACAGGAGATGAATCACAGAATGGCAGATAGAGACGAAATACTGTTAATCTGACTGTCTGCAGGTTTTACACGCAGTTACTGTCCCTCCATCTACAAAGGCAGAGGCGTCACAGTGTGATTATTTTACGTGCAGTTGGTTTTTTCCTGTGTAATAATGTTCAACATTGCATCAATACATTTTTCAAAAATGCCTCTCTGTGCAAAATGGGTTTAAAAACATAAACAGCTGTGGGATCCTGTTAGTCTGTGACAGAGGGAACAAATCGTGGCAGGATCAGCCTGATGTTATTTGCATCCTGCTGTAACTTTACTGTATAAAGAGCAAACATCTCCAACATGTCAGGAGCAGTTAGTCATTACAACAAGTGTTTGTGAACTAAAAATCAAGAATGTGGGATCCTGTTTGTCCGTGATTTGGAGAACCCAGGGAAAACCAACCCTGCAGGGAGACCTACCTCAGCACTTGTGCAGGTGAAGCCAAAGGGCAGATTTGCTTCACCATATTTTCTAGTCTTTGGCTTAGAATGAAGTTGGTTTGGAAACATATTCAGCGATGCTTCAGCTCCTGCTTTGCGTTTCTGTGGCCGCCCCGTGCTAGCAGTGTCCAAGCGTTGTTTTTTTTCCCACCCCTTTTCATACCGCGCCCCCCCTGCAATGGCTCTGCACCCCCCCTAGGGGGCAGCCCCATACTTTGGGAAGGTCTGGATTAGAGTAACCACACTACCAAGATTACAGAGTCATATTAGAAGAGTCAGATAATGCGATTAAAATTACAGGAGTCGGATGTTAGATATTTAGTTTAGAAGAAATGATAATACTATGAAGGATGTGTTTTTACCTTCAGACTCGCCGGTTAATCTCATGACTGTTTTCATGTGCAGTTTCTATAAAAATCTAGATGTGCGTATCAAGGTGTCTGCGATGTGTGGGCGTGTCTCTAGTTCCCATGGCGATTGTCTGCATACTGTGCAACATCCTGCTACTGGTTCCTGAGCTGAAGATCCAGTTCCTGTTGGACGGTCATGTGACTAGAGAGGCTACCTGGGCCACAGGACTGTGGGGCTCTGGCTTCCTGGTGAGTGTGTGTGCATACATGGACTGGTTCTTATACTTAATATATATACATGTACTACTTTAACATGCCATCCATGTGTGTTTGTGTATGTGACCTTCAGATCAGTAGGCCAAAGTAGGGATTCTACATATCGCCTTACTTTGGACCTTTCATCTCTTCCTCAAAGTTAAATAAGGTCAGCTTTTATAAAATGTCTGTTGTCTTTGAAACTAAGCTTCAAACTCTGGTGCCTTCACATCTAGGAAACGATTGGGGTCAACCTGAAACAAAGGCAGATGTGAAATGTAAAAGTGAGATCAGAGGTCAAGTGTGACATGATATTTAGATGCAAAATATGATGTGATAGTCACAATCACATAGTACGATTAAAAAGAACAAAGTAAACAACATGAGGAATATACAGAATATAATATTATTCCCTCAAAAGTAACTACTGCGCAGAGCTGCCGTAACAGAAGTCTGTAGACTGCTTATTCTTCTTTAGACTCTTTCTCCAATCTTTCTTCCTGAGTTAACTTAAGTAATGACTTTCTCCAAAACATCAGTGTGTCTACTACACCTCAATCCTACGAGACTAGGGATGGGTATTGATTTTCACGATTCCAATTCCAGTTTCGATTCTGTTTAACAATTCGATTCTTTATTGATTCTTTTTAAAAAGGAGAACACTAAGGTTGATTAGCTTAGAACTTTGTTTTATATCTTCTCTTTGAATAAGATAGAAATTTAGGAGTAACATGGCCTTACAAACCCAACAGTGAGATCTTAAGAGATCCAGCCTGCGGCTCTTCAATGGGGTGTCACAGGGTCCCCAGGAAAACAAAATGTAAATGTAAAATAATAAAATAAATATTCTTCTGTAGCAATAACAAAGTTTAACATAAATTATTCTGTAGCAATTACGCAACAGTAATGTTCCTGCCTACAATTACACACATTCACTTACTGAAAATCATCTGCTGTGGCAAACGGGTGCAAGCCTTTGACCACAAACTTAGACACTGCTGGGTGACATTCGTCTATCCTGGCCTGAAAGGAGACACTACCGGTAGACTGCAGCGAGAACTGCCAGCATCTGAGCCAGACTCTGTCTGTCTCATCACGGTCACTAAATGCACAGTAATGGTTTTGTAATAAGGCAGATCGCGCTAACATAATATGCACTGTTGTTGATTATTTACCTGCCGCATTAACGGGAGAGGACGTGCAAACGTTACCGCTGCTGCTGGGTTGAGATTCACGAGTCCGGAGTGGAATTAAAAACACGACATTCATTTAAGGTCATCGCGTGTTTTGTGAGCAAATGCTTTTGCATATTCGTAGTGTTTCCTCCCTTAAACATCTACTTTGCAAGTATTGCAAGTTGCCCTGTTGTCATCCGTTCTCGTAAAGTATAACCAAACTTTTGAGCGTTTGAGCCGTTTAGGCGCCGTGTTTCCTGCCAGGTAAATGACGCTCCGCAACGTGGTGACGTCATTCGGGGCGACTGGAATCGATAAGGGAATCGTTTGCAAAAATGGCAAACAATTCCAAGGAACTGAAACAGTGGGAACCGGTTCTCAACAAGAACCGGGTTTCGATACCCATCCCTATACAAGACTGCTCAATAATTATAGGCCAATCTCCAACCTTCCTTTCATATCAAACATCCTTGAAAGAGTAGTTGTCAAACAGCTAACAGATCATCTGCAGAGGTTTATTTGAAGAGTTTCAGTCAGGTTTCAGAGCTCATCACAGCACAGAAACAGCTTTAGTGAAGGTTACAAATGATCTTATGGCCTCTGACAGTGGACTCATCTCTGTGCTTGTCCTGCTAGACCTCAGTGCAGCGTTCCATACGTTCCCATATTTCATTGAGTGATTCATTCACAGCTCGGGGCAGATAGCCCCCCCTGCAGGTTTTCCTTCCCAGTGTTTCCAAAGCGCTTGCTCATTATGATTTTTGTTGTTTTTCTGTTTATAGTATTTTATACCTTACAGTATAAAGTACCTTGAGGCGACTGTTGTTGTGATTTGGTGCTGTATAAATAGAATTTAATTGAATTGAAAACTTGCATATTAATGATCATTAACTGACCTCCCAGCCCATTGTTCCTCAGTGGGCTGGCTTCAGTCATTGTGCAAATGTCCTGTTTATAAGGTTGAAACCTGCAGTCAGCTGAGACTGAAGAAGTCGCCTGATGATGATGAAACGTTTCTCCCACTGAAAAGTCCAGATGAACAGAATTAACTTTGGGTACAGACCTGTTACCTGTATTACCTGTGGTTTCAAAGGTGTTTGAAAATGTTGCTGTTAAACAAGTAAAGGAACATCATTTCATTAGTGTGTTTGATTCTATTTGCCCCTGTATTCTGGAAATAATTAATACTTCTCTTTATACTGGCTCAGTTCCTAGCTATTTTAAACAAGCTATTGTTGAACCAATGTTAAAGAAACCAAATTTGGATCCATCTCTTCCAAGCAGTTACAGGCCAATATCAAAACTACCATTGGTGTCAAAGATCTTGGAAAAAACAGTTGCAGAACAACTTAACAACTTTTTGGAAAAGAACAATGTTCTGGACATTTTCCAGTCTGGTTTCCGCAAATTGCACTCCACTGAAACCGCTAGTGACATTCTGATGGCAGCAGACTCTGGAGAGTACACTGTTCTGGTTATGTTGGATCTCAGCTCTGCTTTTGATACTGTTGATCACAGCATCATGATAAATAGGCTGAAGGACTTGTTTGGGATTACTGGCGTTGTTTTAAAATGGTTTATGTCGTATCTATCTGAGAGATCCTTTACTGTCTGTATAAATCATGTGCTGTCGGAAACATCAGTTCTGTCTTCTGGGGTACCTCAAGGATCTGTTTTAGGTCCTATTCTCTTTTTGCTGTATATCCTCCCTCTAGGCCACATTATCAGACGTTACAATAATATTTCTTATCATCTCTATGCTGATGACATTCAGTTGTACTGTTCTTTCAAAGCTTCTGAGTTGTATAAATTGTCTTATTTAAATAATTGTCTGTCAGAAATCAAACAATGGTTAAATGACAGTTTCCTTCAGATAAATGCAGATAAAACAGAAACTTTGATTATTGCACCTGATCACATGCTCTCAGAAATTAGGCAGCATATCAGTTTTTTAGACCCTTCATTTCAGTCGAGTCTCAGAAACTTAGGTGTTATATTTGACAGTTCGATGTCTCTTGAGAAACACTCTAAACAACTTGTCCGGAACTGTTTTTATCATCTAAGAAACATTTCTAAACTCAGGCTACTGGGCCCTATTTCAGGAAGCCGGTTTAGTGCAAACTCTGAGTAAGTATACCCTGAGTTAACGGAAACTCTGGGTTTCCGGTTTCACAAAGCGAGTTTAGATTAATCCTGAGTGAGTTACTATGACGACACACTCCGTGAAGCTAACCTGCCCCCTAGCAGGTTAGCTTCAACTAACCCTGACTGTCTCCGCCTCTTTGTCAGAAACCTGACTGTAGGAAGTGTCAGACATGGCGTGCTCCTTCCTTGAAGAGCCAGTAGATGTTGAAGCCCAAATTCTCCGCAGAGCTCTCCGCCGGGAGAGAGTGATTAGAGCGCGTTTGGACATTTTATCATTTCCTGATGATTTCCTGTGTGAACGTTACCGTTTTTCAGCACAATCTATAATTCATTTGAATAACATCCTCAGGCCTAATATTGCTCATGTGACACATCGCGGACATGCTCTCAGTTCTGTACATATTATTTGTATCGCACTTCGGTTTTTTGCAAACGGGAGCTTTCTGTATAATATTGGTGACGCTGAGCACGTTTCCAAGGCTACCGTCTGTCGGGCAGTCAGGAATGTTACAGT
This sequence comes from Copadichromis virginalis, assembly GCF_057382275.1. NCBI lineage: Eukaryota > Metazoa > Chordata > Actinopteri > Cichliformes > Cichlidae > Copadichromis > Copadichromis virginalis. The sequence goes on along the minus strand of NC_140631.1, from coordinate 43,314,969 downwards.
TGCACTGAAACGTCTCCTGTACTCGTCTGTGGTGTTCCCCGGTCACAGACCCACAAGATTTATCAAAGAGGGATGCCACAAAATTGCAGGTATCAGGATGAACAAAACTTAATTCATGATGTGGTGATACTTGAACTACTACTTAAATTTTACATTTATTCTCACGGTTCCCAGGCGTGATTGGCTGTATAGATGGCACTCACATTCCAATCATTGCTCCTTCAGTAAATGAAGGAGACTATGTGAACAGGAAGTCTTTCCACAGCATTAATGTGCAGGTACATAGTTCCCTGTAGCATGTCAAACTAACAAATTATTTCATTATAGTAATGGATGCTAATTTGTGTTCTCTGCTCTGTGAAGATCATATGTGATGCTGCCAACATTATCACAAATGTGGAAGCCAAGTGGCCAGGCTCTGTGAGTGGTGGTGGTGGTGGAGGACCCCCACCTGTTTTTCGGGCCTCCGCTTTTTTTCTGTTGGCTATAACAGGTCACATTTGAGCATACAGAGTAAGCAAATATGTACTTGTAATGTGCTCAGATAATTTCAATAAGTGCTTACAGAAAGAAAATTAATGTAGCCTCTAACTGCAATCGATTTACAAACAGACCAAGCACTATGGCTCATAATACAATTACACCTTACCTGTTTGGACTATATTTTTATATTTCATTTTTACTTGCTGCCAGGAACGTTTGGGGCCTGTTGGGTTGCACCTGCGCTCACATCACATCACAAAATAAAATGTATGAAATAAAAAATAAAAAATATAATAAAATAACGTGTTAAATGGGTGGAAATCCCTCGATCAATGTTTAAATTAACACTCACGCATTGACTCTGTCGGCTATGTTTTGCCATGCATGCTCCCTTTCTTTTGCAGCTGAGGCTGTGTTACTTTTTTTCCGCAAAATTTGCATGTTATTGGCATATGCTGCCATCAGAATTTCGGCCTCAAGCGCTGTAAGATACATTGACCGCGCCTTCTTTCCCTCCGTCTCCATGGTGACTCGCTTAATCTGTGCTCCACTAATCAGGGCTTTATGTATCCTCGTGCGCGCGCTTAATTTGGGGTTAAAGCAACTCCGGGTTGATTGAACTAATTGTTATCAGCCTTTCTGAAACCGAATATTCCGAGTTGGACAGTTCGGGGTTACTCAACCCTGAGTATCGTTTTTCACTCTGAGTTTTCTAAACCGGCTTTCTGAAATAGGGCCCTGGTGTCAAAGGCAGAACTTGAGATGATTACTCATGCTTTTATCTCTTCTCGTTTGGATTATTGTAACGATCTTTTTAGGTGTCTCAACAAATCAGCTCTGGATCGCCTTCAGTCTGTACAGAATGCAGCAGCAAGACTTTTAACTGGTACAAACAAGAGGTCACACATTACTCCAGTTTTGGCTTCTCTTCATTGGTTGCCTGTAAATTTTAGGGTTCATTTTAAAATTTTAGTTGTAACTTTTAGAGCTCTGCACGGTGAAGCTCCCCAGTATATCTCTGACCTGTTGAAACCTCATGTTTCATCCCGAGCACTTAGGTCTTCAGGTCAGAGGCTACTGGTGGTCCCACGTACTAGATTTAAAACACGTGGGGATCGAGCTTTTCAGGCACCGAGGCTGTGGAACTCTCTGCCGTTGTCTTTACGCTGTCTAGACTCTACTGACTCCTTTAAAAAGCAGCTGAAGACATTTTTATACAAACGGGCTTTTAATTAATTTAATTAATTTTAACTTGTATGTCTGATCTTACTGTAAAGCACTTTGTGATTTTTATCTGTGAAATGTGCTATATAAATAAATTTTACTTACTTACTTATTAACATTTGGAGAGAGCAGCTTTGCTCCATCCAATGGAGCTTGAATTTAGAATAAACCAACCAAAACTGCAGAGCTAATCTATTTGCTTATATGGAATAGAATAAACACATTGACATTGTACATATACAATGAAACTGTGGGTGCTCCCTATCAACTGTCCAGATATGAAATATAAATAGTAAGACAGCAGAGACAAATATCAGACATGAGAGACATGTAGAGAACAAGAGAAAGGCACACATTAGAACAGACCTTCCCAAAGTGTGTGGCCCGCCCCCTAGGGGGGGTGCAGAGCCATTGCAGGGGGGCGGTATGAAAAGGGAAAACAAACAAACAACGCTTGGACACTGCTAGCACGGGGCGGCCACAGAAACGCAAAGCAGGAGCTGAAGCATCGCTGAATATGTTTCCAAACCAACTTCATTCTAAGCCAAAGACTAGAAAATATGGTGAAGCAAATCTGCCCTTTGGCTTCACCTGCACAAGTGCTGAGGTAGGTCTCCCTGCAGGGTTGGTTTTCCCTGTCGGGAGCAGCGCTGGGCTGTTCAAATCACAGACAAACAGGATCCCACAGCTGTTTATGTTTTTAAACCAATTTTGCGCAGAGAGGCATTTTTGAAAAATGTATTGATGCAATGTTGAATATTATTACACAGGAAAAAAACAACTACACGTAAAATAATCACAGCGTGACGTCTCTGCCTTTGTAAATTGAGGGACAGTAACTGCGTGTAAAACCTGCAGACAGTCAGATTAACAGTATTTCGTCTCTATCTGCCATTCTGTGATTCATCTCATGTAAACAATAACGTGGCGCACAGCGTGACGTGAATAAAGGCACATAGCTTTGACGTTGCGTGACGTAAACGCAAAAAGGAGTTTTAAAAAATCTCAGTTTTCGGTGATTTGAAACGCTGTTTACGTGAACGAAACAGCTGCGTGTTCAAGAACACCCGTGTAGGTGCGGACAGCTTAAAAGAGTTAGTCGTTTATTTTATTACTGCCTGTAATTTATTGCTGTTTACTTGTATTTGCTTAATTGTTTACAAAATGTTTGAGGTGTGAAATAAACCGCAATGGAGCAAAATGTGTGCGTGTGTGGTTGGAGGATGTGCTTGTGCCCGCGCGGGGGGGGGGGGGGGGGGACATTTTTCTTGTAAAACAAAGGGGGGCCCAGCAAATAAAGTTTGGGAACCGCTGCATTAGAAGAACAAGTTCCAAGCGCTTGGAAGTAGTGCAGAGGACATGGTCTGGGTAGAGTCTGTGTGTGAGTGGCTGAGTGATCAGGGCCACTCAGACCATGGCTGAGATGGTGTTTGTTAACAGTCCGAATGGCCCCGGGGAAGAAGCTGTTAGTGAGTGTGTGGGACCTGACTGACCAGAGGCGCCGACCGGAGGGCAATGGGTCAAACAGGTGGTGCCGGGGGTCACCTGTGATAGCCCTGGTTTTCCTGAGACAGGAGGATCAGGCGATGACCTCCAGGGGTGTCAGAGGGCAGCCAGGGATGTTTTTGGTGTTTTAATGACCCTCTGTGCAGCCTTCCTGCTCTCAGTCGTGGCCCCTGAGTACCAAACACCAGGCAGGAGGAGAGCACGCTCTCCACTGAAGAGCATTAGCAGCTCCTGGTCCAGGTTATTCTTCCTCAGGACACAGAACAAGCGCAGCCACTGCTGGGCCTTCAGGGCGATGCTGTTGTGGGTCTGAGTGAGATCAGCCGAGATGTGAGTGCCCAGAAACCTGAAGGTGGAGACAAATTCCACCTGTTCTCCATTTACAATGAGAGTGGACCTGTCTGTGCCTACTGAAGTCCATGATGAGTTCTTTGGTTTTAGGATGTTCAGCTTCTGTTTGTTTTCTGAGCAGGAGATATTCTCTTCCTCCATGTAGAATAGAATAGCCCTTTATTGTCATTGTACATATACAGTGAAAATTGCACACGCGCCATAAGGTGCTCCATAATCTGCTGTTATGGCACCGGTCCTGGAGTACATAAGCACACAGCCCGCTGCCCATTAACTTACCGGTGTCTTTGTTGCATCCTGGGGCTGGGGAACCAGCAGCTAGTCACCCAGAATGGCTAACTGAAGGCAGGACAGTCCTGATCCCCAAGGACCCCCAGAAGGGACCAATCCCCTCCAACTACCGGCCAATAACCTGCCTCAGCACCACGTGGCAGCTCCTGTCAGGCATCATAGCGGCTAAGATGAACAGGCACATGGGTCACAACATGAGCGGGACACAAAAAGGAACTGGCAGGAATACCAGAGGAGCAAAACACCAGCTACTAGTAGACTGAACAGTCAGCCGAGACTGCAAGACCAGACTGACCAACCTGTGCACTGCCTGGATGGATTACAAGAAAACCTGACTCAATGCCCCACACCTGGATCCTGGAATGCCTAGACCTGTCTACAACAGATCAACAGGATCCTAAGAGCCCTCATCAGGAACTCAGTGGGGACGTGGCGAACAGCAATAGAGGCCATGTGTTTTTCCACTCCTCTCCTCCTTACCCTTATCTTCCCTGCTTAGCCTCTGTGTCCTTGTCTTGTCTCGTGTGCATTACTTTCCCTGGAACAGTCTCTCACTGTCGTTCTCTAAAACCTAAAGAGAATTATGGATTTGATCAACTGGTCTCTGAATGCTATTGACACCCTTTTCTCAACGAGAAGTCTGGGCTCGGGAGAGCCCGAGTACCCTGGAGGGACTTTCCCTGCTGGATACACGATGGACGGGTGGCAGAACTGGAGGGTCGTGTGCCTGGCGGGACTGTCGATCGAGGACGCTGAAGATATCTATCTATTCGGAACCGTGATAACAGGGTTCATGCTGATCGGAGTTGGCTTAGCCCTGGTTTATCGGAGAAATAAGAGAGCGGAACCGGCTGTTCAAACCCCCCCAAGGCTGCCCGCTGGAATCGAAGCGATGGGATGAGGCGCGACCTCTCACAACGAACGTAATATGGTCAACACCTTGGAGACGCTTGCAGCTGCTGTGAAGGCTCAAAGCAACACCATTGAGCGTATGAGGGGAAACATCAGAGAGAGGCCTGCTCACAATGACACCCTTGAGCGACAGTTGGAAAACATCGCGGAACGGATCACTGCAGTTGTGAAGTCTCAGAATCAAAAGAACGACAACACCATGGAACAGAAGTTTGATACCATCATGGGGAGGCTCGCGGCTCTCCAACGGGAGATTGAGAGACCAGCATCAGAGTGTTAAAGAGCAGCCTGAAAATTCTCCTGGGCTGCTCGCATGGAAATTTACAAAATCAATATCGAAATTGCGAACCCCCATCACGGCGCCAGCTGCAGGCCCAAGGCTGGAGCTGAACTATCACTCCCTGATAACGACTGTGTTACGGCTATTCTTCCCATCCCATGCAAGGCCACCTGGATTGGCTGGAGGACTGTTTACTTAGCCTGATAGGGCGAAGGACACTGTCTCAGCTGAACTATGGACACGCACACACACACACTTACACTGATAAGCACGCACTCATCCCCCTCCCTTTCCAAACGCCTTCGATGCTTGTTTCCTGCGGGGGAACACGGCGGGTCTGTGTGCCACGCTGGAATGGTAGCGCTGTGCAGGGCGGCTGCTGTGTTCGCTTCGGATTACTCCTCACCCCCCACCCAATCCTGTGGCTTGTCATGTCTTTCACAATGTTGTGCTGTGGACATTTATGTGCCCTGCATGTGGCGACAAATAAAGCTTGATGATACTGATACTGATACTTCAGCTCTTGGGGGAGGCGGACGCCTCTCTCTCCCTTGTCTTTCCTGCTTAGCTCCTATGTCCTTGTCTAGTCTCGTCTAACTCTAACCCTCAGAGATCCTTTCAGTCTCGTTCTTGTTCTCTAAAAAGTTAAGAAGAATTATAACTGTTGATTTGATCAACTGGTCCCTGAGTGCAGTTGACACTCTCTTCTCTACGAGGAGCCTGGGTTCGAGAGAGCCCCAGTGGAGGGACATTCCCTGCTGGATACACGATGGATGGGTAGCAGAAGTGGCGCGTCGTGTGGCTGGCGGGTCTGTCTATCGAGGACATTGAAGACATCTACCTATTCAGAACCATGACAACGGGGTTCTTGCTGATCTGAGCTGGTTTGGCCCTAGCTTATCAGCGGCAGCTGGACGCTTGAAGACCAATGCCGACGAGAACAACAACAAATTCTCCCCTGATAGCAACAACGAGACTCCCTAACTCTCTCACCAGTTCCCTCCAGGCCACCTGCGTAGGCTGCAGACTGTTGATCTTCGCTTAATTGGGTGAAAGGACATTTCCTCAGGCTGAACGCAAGCCACACATCCTCACACGCACGCACACAGACAAAAAGGCCATGTCTACACTAATACGTTTTGATCTTTTTCTCTCTGTTTTGGCCTCCCGTCCACACTGAGACGGCGTTTTCGGTCAAGGAAAACTGAGCTTTTTGAAAATGCTCTCCAAAGCAGATACGTTTGAAAAACGCAGCTTTTGCGTTGTGGTGTGGACTGTGAAAATGGAGGCTTTGTAAAACCATGATGCATTTTAGTCATGTGATGCAGTCATGTGACCAATTCAACTAAGGTGGTGGACAGCATTTTGTTTGCTGTCAGTTTTGACAGACCTATTAAAGGTTAATATCAGTCTGTACATGCTCCAGATAGCTTTTCTTCCAATTCTTTAATTCTCACTCGTTTTTGCAACTTTGCACTCTCATATTACTCGCTGCAACAACTCCATCTCATTGTCAGTCCATTTAAAAGATTTGGTGCTTTTCCTTCACATTTTGCCGCGATGTTTCAAAGAGCCGCAAAGTAAAAAAACAGCAGAAAGAAATGAGGGAGGTTGAATTGTGTTACTTTACGTGCATGTACAGTACTGGAACGTAAGCGTTTTTGGCTGTTTCAATGTGGACGAACAACTCTTTGAAAATGATAGTGTGGACACGGAGCAGTTTTAGACGAAGGTAGTCAAACTTAGGGGATCGAACTACCAGAAGGCAACATTGCAGACATCGAGGACAGCTACAAGTACCTGGGGATCCCACAGGCAAATGGGAACCATGAAGAGGCCGCTAGGAAAGCTGCAACCACCAAGTACCTGCAGAGCGTCAGGCAAGTCCTGAGGACTATCAACACCTACGCCCTACCTGTGATCAGGTACCCTGCTGGGATAATAAGCTGGCCAAAGGAGGAGATAGAAGCCACTGACATCAAGGCAAGAAAGCTCCTGACCATGCACGGAGGGTTTCACCCCAAGTCCAGCACCCTGAGGCTGTACGCTAAGTGGAAGGAAGGAGGTTGGGGACCGTTGAATGTCAGCACCTCAAATGGTAAATGGCGTGTATTTATATAGCGCTTTACTAGTCCCTAAGGACCCCAAAGTGCTTTACATATCCAGTCATCCACCCATTCACACACTGGTGATGGCAGCTACATTGTAGCCACAGCCACCCTGGGGCGCACTGACAGAGGCGAGGCTGCCGGACACTGGCGCCACCGGGCCCTCTGACCACCACCAGTAGGCAACGGGTGAAGTGTCTTGCCCAAGGACACAACGACAGACTGTCCGAGCCGGGGCTCGAACCGGCAACCTTCCGATTACAAGGCAAACTCCCAACTCTTGAGCCACGATCGTGCTGGGTCTGGTGTCAGTTACCTCAGGCAGCAGAAACGTGAGAACGAAGAGGAGCAAGAGGAGGCACCATCATGGAAGGACGGGCCCCTGCACGGTATGTACCACCAGCAGGTAGAGTAAGTGACTGATATCCAGAAATCCTACCAGTGGCTAGACAAAGCTGGACTGAAAGACAGCACAGAGGCACTAATCATGGCAGCAGAAGAACAAGCTCTGAGATCCACAGAGGCTGGAGTCTATCACACCAGGTGCAGGTTGTGTAAAGATGCCCCTGAGACAATCCAGCCATATCCTTCATATTCATGTTATTTTAAATGGCTGAATTTGTGTTAGTACAAGTTCCTTACTGAGGATTTTTTGTGTGTTCCTGGTTGTGGTTTTATCTGCTCAGTGACTGTCGATAATAACTGTGCTGCGTCTGGTACAGTACATTTTGTCATTTGGGATTTTAATGTTTGACCTTTGACTCATTGTATTGACTTTGAGTACTCCGGGAGAGTAGAAAAGCGCTATATAAGAATCAGTCCATTTACCATTTTACCATTTACTTGTCAGTTACATTTGCATCAGTATAATTTGCTTACTGATGATGTGTTTTTATGTTCCTCTTTGTGATTGGACCTCAACAAAGTTAAAGTAGAAAATGAAATCAAGGTGTAACAGTTTAACTAGAATTTTTAAACTCTGATTTCAGGTTCTACTTGGAGCTCGAGCCTTTGTCCAGAGCAGCAGAACCCGAGGCTGCTGTGCGTTCAGGAGTCAGGTGACCTCAGGCTCCACCCCCTCTCGCACCGATTTTCATCACAGATGTTTTTTATCAAAGTGAAATCTGGAAACCACATCTGTATTTTTCTGACACGTGTGAGCTGCTCCAGATGTTGTCAGTCATATCACGTCTCTCTTCTCCAGATGTTGTGCCAGCTGCTTTACTCCTGCCTCTGTCTGCTCTCTGCTGCCTCCTGCTCCCTGGTCAGTGCCACTGGTCTGTCTCAGGGTCCCCTCTGCCTCTACAACGACTCCTCTGGTCCCACCTGGGGGGTCCCGCTGCAGCCCCTCCCAGGCCGGTGAGACACACTCACACAGATGTTCTGAACTGGTTTTAGTGGTTTCCTGTCTCTCTGTCCTCAGACACTCGGAGTAATGTCAAAGATGTTTTCTTTGTAGCCTCGGACAGATGTTTCCTTGTACTCTTGGGCAGATATTTTCCTGTCTCCTTAGACACTCGGGATACCTGTTCAACAGGACTCTGTGGTCTGGGGTCTGCTTGGAGCCCAGCTCGGTGGTCCAGTGGAACTTGGTCCTGTTCAGTGTGATGGGGACTGTGAGCGGACTGCAGACGGTCCTCTGTGGGGCCAACATCCTGAACTCCATACTTGGCCTGATTCTGGGCCGGGGCCTCTCCCACAGTAAGGTCTGTGGGAGAACACACCTTTGGACCATCTATTTATAACGTCTGCTCCAGATTTAGCAGTTTATTCATATCGCACGTGTGTGTGTGTGTTTCTATGTTTCAGATCAGTCCAGTTTCAGTTTGACGTGAGTTCGATCCTGGGAGCTCCAACTGTGATACACAGAATTAAAATTAAAAGTCTTTCACTGATGCACTTTAGATAATCAATAGCATGAAGATCAATAACCTGAAATACCTCGACCTTACGCAGGATTGCAGTACATGTACCTTTTAATAATTATTTATTTATTTTCCTGAATAAAACTATTCAAACATCCAGTTAAGCTAAATAATCAATAATAAAATAATATCCTCGTGCTTAATAAGAGCTTCAACAAATTCAAATGTTTGGTTAAAAAAAAACAACTAAATCATTGATTTTTGTTTTCAAAGTTAAACTCAGATTTTTATTGATTATGTTGTTTACTGATCATTTTATTAAACTTTTTATTTTTTTAATTAATTTATTTTGATTAGCATTCAGATATCTCAGTGTATACAGAATAAAGATCTACCACAAAGAAAGCACGAGACAAGGCTAATCAACAGTTATTGGCTGAAGCATACGCTTATGCTGTTTGTGTTTTTGTGATAATCCATAAAAACAAATAAAACTAAAAGTGTTAAAGATGTTGTGGTTTTAGTTGCAGAGATAATATCTGCAGATGTCACAGTTCTGATTACACTGATCATTCAGATAAGAACAACACAGCGCAAACAACAACGCTCTGTATTTATTCATGTGTTTGTGGAGTTTGCAGTGTAATGTTTCGAGGTTATGGTCCATGTGGATGATGGTCCAGTGTGGCGTCTTTGAACCCTGAGCCATCCTGTTCTGTCTCAGTCTGTTTTATCTGCAAGCTTGCAGCACATAAAGCTGAGTTTTCCTCCTGTATTTGGGTGCATTATGACTCCAACTCCAACCTGTCTGGGGGTTTTGCAGGACTGTGTTGCTGACATAAAATTGTGGTTGGTGCTCAGCTTTTTAAACTTGAATGCACCAACAAACACTATTACACTATTCGAGACTCTCGCTCCTCTTTTAAGGACGACCTTGGCCCTGAATGTCAAGGTGACCTCAGATGAAGCAGGGCTCAGACGCACAGCTCCAAGTGAACTCCACTGCATTAATGTGTGAGTGAGCCAGAGGTCACACCCTGACTACGCACGTAGACAAGTACCATACACACACGTGCGATGGATCATGGCTCAGGTTTCTTTTTTAATCATGTGACAAACAGGAAGTAGAGCCGTGAGGATGAAAGTGGAGTCAGACTCTGGTTCAGCAGCTAAATGCAGCGGCTGTTTCAGAGCCACGTCTGCAGTGTGAAATGCAGACACGAGTGAGGCCCACACTCCCTGTGACGGCAGGCTCTGCTGAGGCAGGTGGGCTGGTTAATGGGTTGTGAGGGTGGAGTTAAAATGGGGTTGTCTTCCTGATCTGACTGTAGGTGGTGTGTTTGAGGTCAGGGTCAGTCCAGTTACGCTTGCCGTCTCAGTGTAACGCCTTGTGTGTGTGTGTGTCCACGTGTCTTGTTTCCCCGCTTTGTTCCCATGTTCTCCTTGTGTTCAGCGTCATGTCTCCCAGCCCGTTGTGTCCTCTGTACGTGTTCCGTAGTTTGATCCGTGTCTCGTCTCCCATTGTCACTTCCCTGTTCACTTGTTTAGTCCGAGTGTCTTACTCTGCCTATTTCCTGTTTTATTTTGACAGTCCCGTGTTCCATGTTCGGTGTGTTTAATTTTGCTTCCCCTGTGGAGTCATGTTCATCTGGCAGCTGGTTCCATCGGTACCTTTCTGTGTATTTACGCCCTCTGTCTCCCTCTGCTGGTCGTCTGATCATCTGCTAAGCTCCTCGTGTCTCATATCTATTTCCTAGTGTTCCTGGTTTTCATGTATTTATTTTCCCAGTTTAGGTTTTTGCGATTAGTTTCTCTTTTTCGTGTGTGGTTCATGTTTTCGGCCATAATAAAAGACACGTTTTCTGTTCAGATCAGCACTGTTTCCACGTTTCGTGTGTCTGTCTTTGGGTCCACTACTGTCCACTCCACAGACCATGACATGACAACATGAGCTGAAGCTCAGGAGGGCTCAGAGGGCTGATTGATCAATCATCACACAAGTATTTTTTATTATTTATTTATTTTCTTATTTTGTCTGCTGCCCGTCATGGCCCCCTTGTCAAACCCTGTTGTCGTACCCCTTGACACCTTCCCCCATATCTCTGCTCAAAGTGCCAAAACCTCAGCCGGTGAGTGTTTGATTTCTATTTATTCATGTGGTGTTTCTGCTCCCTCCGCACCCTTGCTCTTGAATAACTTTCAAAATATACTGTATATCTAAAACCCAAAGCAGGCTGCCTGTGTACGGGAGCTGTCAGGAGGCTGTCATGTTAGTCTGCTCTGCCTGGCATACACACTGTCTTATGAATTCATGAGCTTGAAGTAGAAAAATATCTGTAAAACTGTGCGTGTAGCTGTCTGTGTGTACACGTTTACCTTTGATTATACATTTGCATGTAGGTGGCACAGCTTTGATGACATGTTAAACACAACACTGCAAAAATGAAAATAGGCACCGATGAGAAATGATCTTTACAAGTCTGTGCAATTTTTAGTTGATATATATACATGCAGCCAGCATGGATTCATGTGCATGATGTGACTTTAACCACATAAAAAGACCCCAATTCACCAGCCAGAGAAGATTCTTAAGTTTCTCAGCTTTTTCATGTAAAGGTTTTGGTCTAATCAGCCCTCAGTCTGTGCTGATTTAACATCGGAGCCCATTTCTCCCTGTCCTTAATCAGGCTCTCATCATGTTTCCTGCACGCCATGAATGATTCACTGTCGGTCAGATCTGAGCACGTGGACAGCCTCTAAAGGACTTGAGCGACCGTGGCTCAGGGGGTTGGGAAGCGCATCTGTAACCGGAAGGTCGCCGGTTCAATCCCTGGGGTCTCTGTCCTGGTCGTTGTGTCCTTGGGCAAGACACTTTACCCTACCGCCTACTGGTGTTGGCCAGAGGGGCCGATGGTGCGATATGGCAGCCTCGCCTCTGTCAGTCTGCCCCAGGGCAGCTGTGGCTACAACTGTAGCTTGCCTCCACCAGTGTATGAATGTGAGAGTGAATGAATAGTGCCATTGTAAAGTGCTTTGGGTGCCTTGAAAAGCGCTATATAAATCCAATCCATTATTGTTTTCTGTCTAGAAGTTCTGTAACATCTTCCAGCCTTTTAAGATGAAACGGGAGCTCGAGAGATGAAGGGGGCATATTATAATATCACAGAAGACTTCTCTCTGATAAACCTTCGCCATGGTGCTGCTCTGCAGGTCACTGACGGTTGAAGACGAAAGAGCCTGGGTAAAAGAAAGGGGAGAAAGAAAGAGGGAAAGAAAAACAGCGGGGAAGAGGGACGGGGATAAAGGGCAAAAAACAAAAACCAACAAAATAAGCAGACAAAAAATCCATCTATCAATCACCTGGGGTGGCTGTAGCTCAGGTGGCAGAGCAGGTCAGCCACTAATCAGAAGGTCGGTGGTTCGATCCCAGGCTGCATCCTGGCTGCATGCCAAATATCCTTGGGCAAGATACTAACCCCGTGTTGCCTACTGCTGGTGGTCAGAGGGCCCGGTGGCGCCAGTGCCAGTGTCCGGCAGCCTCGCCTCTGTCAGTGCGCCCCAGGGCAGCTGTGGCTACAATGTAGCTTGCTATCGCCAGTGTGTGAATGTGTGTGTGAATGGGTGAATGACTGAATGTAGTGTAAAGTGTAAGTGTAAAGTCCTATGGACTAGAAAAGCGCTATACAAATGCAGGCCAGGCCATCACCTGTTGAGAATGAAAAAAGAGTTAATGATCTGCTCTCATTTGTTTCCTTGTAAATGTGACACCATGCCCTACCTGGAATCCACCTGTGCAGGTATTTTTACAGGCTGTTTGTTCTCCGAGAGGTTGGACCGGTCGGGCTGCTTCACCTGAGAGGAGGCGGACAAGGTTTAACGGCATATTGTATGTTTTACGATAAGGGAATTCTTAGGGACTTCCAATCAATAAAAGATCAATACCAGTTAAGTAAAACGGACTTTTTTAGGTTCTTACAAATTAGGCATCATCTATATAATTTTATACCTAAGAGAACAGATCTTTTTTCTTTACCTGTTCTGAGTATATTTGTCAAGGCTTATCAGGCTGACACAGGCCTTAAGGTGATTTCAAGATTGTACAAGGGTATACAAGAGGTTAAGAAGTGGAATACTACCTACATCAAAAAAAAAATGGGAAAATGAAACAAATATAGCAATATCAGATAACATTTGGTATGAGCAGTGCGCTTTTCAGTGGAGAATTTCTAGTTCTAATACATGGAGATGTTACGGTTGGAAGAGTATCTGTAGGTTTTTTATTACCCCTGCACAAAGTAAACATTATTTTAATCACTCTAATTGCTGGAGAAATTGTGGGGCCCAAGGAGTAAAACATTTTCATCTGTTCTGGTCTTGCCCAAGGATCAACATTTTTTGGGTATTGATCCACTCTGAGTTGCAGATTATTTTTGGTATGCAGCTTCCCTTTAATTGGGACGAACTTTTGTTTGGATATTTATACTCAGTAAATGTAGATAAAATGTCTAAGCAGTTGTATGGTATCCTGAGTTTGGCTGCCTGTAAAATTATTACCAAGAAATGGCTTAGTGTGAAAATTCCATCACTGGGTGATTGGCATGAGACTATACATGGGATGTTTAAAATGGAAAGAATTACCTTCATTAAAAGACTCCAGTTTGATATATTTAGTGAAATTTGGGGTAAATGGAAACACTACATCCGGTTAAGGAGACCCGATCTTGTTTGAATCTCTGTAACTATATATGCCACATTTCTGAATCGTTATGTGTTTATATGTATATGTTAGTATGTATGAGACTACAAGTGAACACATATGTAAGTAGGTATGTGTATGTATGCTTAAGAATATGGGTGTGTGAGTGAATATGTGTGTGCGAGTACATACACACTAGAGGGTACACCCGTCTGTTTTTCTTATTTTTATTTATTTATTTATTTTATTATTTACGTCTGTTCTTGATTATATGTTTATTTTGGATTATTTGTGTTTATATAGGTTGTTTAATAAAAAGAGAATAACAAAAAAAAGAAAAAAGAGAAAACAAGCTGAAGAAAAAAAAAAGAGCAACACAATCAACATCATCGCGATGATATATGGGAATATGACAGTAAATACTAAATATTAAACATTATTGTGCAGCACATAAGATCAACAGAACACAGTGTGCTTTGAGGTAGGAGCCAAAAAGGGTGTAGTTTGTGGGTGTGATCACCCGTGTGTACACCTGTGAGCATGGACGCGCTTGTTTTTTTAAAAGGTTCCTTCATGTAATGATCTGCTAGAGGGTGTGGGGGGGCCACAGCCCCGTCCTCCAGGGCATGAAGCAGGTATGGACGAGATCAAGACTCCAGACATCCAGAGGCCCCCAGAAGGAAGCAGAGGAGCCGAGTCATGTGTCGAGCTCAGAGTTTGAAATCAGCCATTTCCTCTAATTCTTTTATGTGCAGCCCAGCAGCTCAGAGTGCGTGTGGTCATGTGGTCATGTGAACATGTGCTGATTCTGCTTTCCTGCTGAGTGTCACTCTGCTGCAAACAGTGAACACACCTGTTCAGCCAATCACATTAATGCCCTCTGATCTGATATCAGGTCTCCTTCATCAGGATGTGGGACAGGAGGTGTTCATGTTTCCATGGAAACAGCTGTAATGTGCAGCCGTCACCTTAGAGACCAACAGCAGCACTGAGCGCGCTCAGACACCAAATGATTGACTGTAATTCAAACTCTGTTCTCCCGCTCTGTGCCGAAGATTCATCGTCATCAGTAAAACAAAACGAGTTTTATTTGAACCTTTGAGGTTTTCACCGTTCAGCAGAACTCTGTATGTGTGAGTGTGTGTGTCTGAGTGTGAGTGACGTCTGGGTGTGGGCGAGGCCTCGCTTGCCGCACCTGTCGTAGGTAAATGTAAGTGCGACAGAGCCAAGAACACGGAAGTGACCGTGTGGCCGGAGGCTCGCTGCGCTGTTTCCTGATTATTGGAGCTTTGTATTGATTGTTGATGATGACTGGGGGCGCGACCATCCCGCTGATCCCGCTGAAGCTGCTCGCGCTCGGGCTCGTGCTGGCTTCGGGTCTGGC
The DNA here is from genome assembly GCF_057382275.1 of Copadichromis virginalis. Taxonomy (NCBI): domain Eukaryota; kingdom Metazoa; phylum Chordata; class Actinopteri; order Cichliformes; family Cichlidae; genus Copadichromis; species Copadichromis virginalis. The sequence goes on along the minus strand of NC_140631.1, from coordinate 43,299,869 downwards.
TATGGACTGCAGTTGGAACCAGACCACCGACCCCAAACAGGTCCCGGATTTCGAGGCTGGCGGAGCGCGGCTGCTGAGCAATGTGATGGAGCTCGATCCCAAGAGTTGTCGGGCGATGTGCTGCGCGCTCCCGGACTGCGACCTGGCTGTGATCGGGTTTCCGACGGACGGACCGACCCACTGCAAGCTGGTGGGCTGTGGGGACGGCCACGACGCCTGCGCACTTCGTCCCAGTAGCCAGTTTGAGGTTTACCGTAAGCTCGTGGCGGAAAAGGCCGACGGAGATGCGCAGGAGGGCGGCCAGGAGGAGAACAACATGCCGCAGGTGCAGCGCTGGGAGCCGCGGAGCAACGGGTCTAACAACAGTAAGAAGCTTTGATTATTGATCGACAGGCAGAGCCGTAATGGAGCTGACAGATCAGGCTGAACATAACTGATCCTTTACCTAATCGATAGATGGCTCATTGATCAGTCTGCAGGGAGAAACCTGATCAGTTTAACTTGATTATTGGTCGTTATTATTATTATTATTATTATTATTGATTTCCTGCTTCGTGCTGAAGACTTTCAAAATAAAAGAAACAAAAGAAGGCGGAGTCAGAGCTGACTCAGTAATTACCTCATTCACTGAAACCTTTGAGAATACTGAGCTCATACTTCCTGATCAATAACAGAGTTGGCGTGTGAATCTGTGAAAAGGGAGTCGCTGTGGGCGGCGCATTTGGTGCCTCATTGTTGTTGAGCAATGTTGCCCATCCTGCTCTGCTGCATTGTTACCTGCACAGGTGAACTGCAGACACAAACCCGTGACCTGTGGCCTCTTTGTGACGCTTCACGCTCTGGTTGATCAGAGACATATTCACACTAATGTCAACAGGAAGCGCCAAACATGGACTGAACCTGAGAGCGTGGACGCTGTGGTCATTATTATAATAATGATAAAAACAAGTGAAATTGATGTCACAGAGAAACTGACCTTTGACCTTTTTAGTCTAACGTGACGGATGAGGCTTTCAGCTGCTCAGTGATTACCTGAAACAGAGAGCTTTATGAGCACAAGGTGAGTGAAGAAGAAACCCGCAGTGCATCATGGGAGCCCCCGGCAGCCTCTCTCGGGTCGAGCACCTCTGAGAGTTAATGATCTGCTCTCATTTGTTTCCTTGTAAATGTGACACCATGCCCTACCTGGAATCCACCTGTGCAGGTATTTTTACAGGCTGTTTGTTCTCCGAGAGGTTGGACCGGTCGGGCTGCTTCACCTGAGAGGAGGCGGAGCCCTCACCTGTTTGTTTGAAGGTGATTTAAACACCTGAGATTTTCATGAGGTTTGGGTTTTTGAGTCCATCTACTGTCCAGTTTATTTTGCTGGCACACCCATAATGCACCTGGTTTTCTGGATTAACTCATTGGTGTTACCTGATACGTCAACACTCCTTTCTTTGTATTTTGGTTGGAAGGTCAGCTGAAGCCATGGCAGCGCCTCCACCGTGGCTCACAGATGGCTGCAGACTCTCAGTGTGGGATCTCCTCATACATACTGATGTGGATCCATCGCTCCGTCACACCTGGTCCTCTTCAGTCCAGTTCTCGTGTCATTTTCAGACCTCAGTCTTTTCTCCTGTGTCCCCTCATGTGGAATGACTTCCTGACAGCCGTCCTTCACTGAGACCTGTCTGATGAGGCTTCAGTGGACACTAGATGATCGTCATTAGTAGATGATACTTTGAGTGTTAGTTTTACACTTTTTAAGTTCTTACTGTGAGGAGGGCGTTTGAAAAAACATGTGACTCCAGAGTCTGAGCCTCGTCAGGGAAGGTATATTTACCAAACTAATAAGTGTTAAAAACGTCTCATTCGTTTAGTTTCCACGACCACTAACTTTGTTAGTGTTCTTTCTTTTTCCAAACATCTAGTTCTTATTTTAATTTTAGTGCGCTATGATGACCGTGACAAAGAGCCTAAAGACAGTTTAAAACTGGTTCTTTGCTCAGGTGTCTGTTATGAGCAGAGACAAAACTGGCTCATCTTTGCATCAGAAGCCTGAGGTCAGAGGTCAACAAACAAACGCACTCCTTCAGGAAGCTGGAGAGCTGTTGCTCAAGAGCACTTTGAAAATTACAGGAAACTGACAGGGTTTGAACTCAGCCAATCAGAGAGCGCCGAAAGATTATCAGTGCTGTTATTGACGGTGTCTCTGTTGTCTCTCTCAGTTCGCTGTCGCTTGCCGATGAAGGTGGGCCCGTGTCGCGCTGCCTTCCCACGCTTCTTCTACAACGTGACGAGCGGGAACTGCAGCGGCTTCGTGTACGGCGGCTGCGAGGCCAACAGAAACCACTTTGAGTCTCAGGAGGAGTGTGAGGCCACCTGTTCCGGGGTCACAGGTAAACTTCCTGTTTATGTTTGTTTAAAGGAACAGTGCCTATTTAAGTACACGGGGAATATAAATTCATCGTTGACTGTGTGGGGATGAGGCGCGCAGGCGGATTTCACCTGCAGGTTGAAAAAAAACAAAACGACACACGCGAGCGTCATTAAAACACAGATCCACGGCACACGTTACAGATCGGATATGAAACCACTCCTTTAAAGTCACAGACTAATGACGTGTTTGATAATCAGTAACCAACGTTTGACTGATCGAGCACACAGACTGTGAGGGTCATTATTAAACCGACTGTGGGGGGGCTCTGGCTGTGACAGCTGTGGGGTCAAAGTTCACAGCACAAATCTTTGTCCTTTCTTAAATTTCCTTCATTAAAATCATTTTTGTCCTCCGTGTTTCTGAATCAAACAACAGCAGCTGAGCGGCTCGCATCTTCTCCCATCTGAGATGATTTGATTGGACAATCAGATCAGGTGACTTTTCCTGTCAGACACTCGATTTTCAGATTATTACGACACTGCTTAAAGGCACCATGATCACAGAGGACACACACACAGTATCAAAGGTGTGTTTACTCACGCAGTAAAAACATTAAAATCTGATCTAAAGAATGTAAAAGGGGCGGGACTAACAGCTGGTTTGTTTAAGGTGGTCTGGTGTTTGTACCTGAGTGAACCAGAACTGGATCAGTTTAACGTTTTTGTTCCAGGTAAACCAGAGAACACCTGGTTTACTTCAACCTGGTTCAAGGTTCTTTATTTGTCACATGCATAGTTATACAGGTATAACACACAGTGAAATGTAGCCTGACACGCTCCTCGACATGTGCAAAAAAATTGGGGGGTGGGGGGGGTGTAGAGGAAAAACATTATATACACACACACATATAGTATATACACTGGGTGAATGTGCAGTAGTAGCAGCAAGCAGGTGAATTCTGTACATTAATATGAATAGACATCTGACTATTTTACAGGATAGACAATATAAACATATTTAAAATTAAAGGAATTGGAATGTACATTGTGCCTTGGTTTAGTGTCTGGAAGAGTCCTGTCTCAGTCAGTTATAGATGATGTGAGAGGGCGGGTGTGTGTGTTTAGGGCACGGATGGCTTGGGGATAGAAGCTCCTCTTGAGTCTCTCTGTCCTTGCCCGGAAGATGCGGAACCTTCTACCAGATTGCAGAAGTTGGAACAGTTTGTTGCCAGGATGGGACGGGTCCTTCAGTATCTGCGCTGCTCTAGTCCGGCATTTCCTGGTGTAGGTGTCCTGAAGCGGGGGGAGAGCAATCCTGCAGCAGCGTTCTGCTGTACGGATCACTCTCTGGAGAGCTTTTTGGTCCTTCACACAGCTGTTCCCAAACCACGATGTCATGTTCTGTGTGAGGATGCTCTCCACAGCGCCTGTATACAACCTGCTGGACGATCAGTGGAGTGTGTCCTCTCACCATCAGCTTTCCTTTAAAAGGACAGCTTTGGCTTACCTGTACTCAGCTGATGAGTTTACAAAAGCAGCACTGTAAACCCACATGACAGCATTCATGCCCCCGATTGGTTGAGTGTTCAACTGGAAGGACGGGCATTCTTCATTTAGGTGCTGCACCTGGTCAAAGTAAACTGTGTGTGTTTTTCCAGGCCCAGTTCTCCCTGATGAGTCCACTCCTGCTCCTCCTCCTGTTAAAGCTCCTCGGATGGCTCCAAATGTTCTGGTTGAATCTGATCCAGAATCTGCTGACTTTGACAAATCTGGTAACGCCACCCCGACTCACCAACCAATCACTGATCAATAACACTGATCATTTATAACACCTGTCACTACTGCAGTACTCCAGTACTACTAGCAGTCCCACTCAAGTCACCTTTGAAAAGTACTTCTTCTAGAGGAAGATGCAGTGCTGCCACCTGCAGGACAACCAGGTTCAAACAGTGCTGCAGTATGGCTGTGAACAGGAAGTTTTTGTCACAGTTTTATGAAAAATAAAAAAAATTGCCTTTAAATTTAATTTTAGACAAAAAGTAAAACACAGGTATGCAAGTAGACAGGTAGGAACAGGAAGTAAAACTCAGGTCCGAAAACAGGAAGTGACTAACCGCCTTTCTTTCTCCCTCCTGCAGAGGTAACTGCCGAGGGAAATGATATGATATCCTTTTACTCTTTCACAAATATGAAACTTTTACCTGCCTCTCCATATAAGTGACACCTGTGTGGTGTTGTCCAATCAGAGTACTGCGAGGCGAAGCCTGAAACGGGTCCCTGCAGAGCATCGCTGAGGCACTGGTACTACAACCGAGAGACAGGAAACTGTGAGATGTTCACGTACGGAGGCTGCGGAGGAAACAAGAACAACTACCCAACCAGAGAGAGCTGCATGCAGACCTGCACAGGTGAGAGACACATGCACATCAGCTGAGGGTACCTGCACAGGTGAGAGATCCAAGATCCTGACCTGTCGGGCAGGTGGAAGAGCGTTCGCTGACGTGTTTGTCTTCTGCAGTGTCCGTCCTTCCATCCTCTAAGAAATCCGCAGATGAGGACTCCTCAGACAACAAGGGTAAGAAATGAAACGCACCCTTGCTGCAGCATGTCACCTGACTGTGGGTGGAGCTAGAGCACACATGATTAGGTTGATATGGGGACTGCTGCTGGCACGGTGCAGTTGCAATGTGGGTAATGTAGGCGGCAGCTGGAGGAGAGTGTGATTGCGCCCATGTGTGTTACAGGGATGTGCACAGAGAAGCCGGACTCCGGGCCCTGCCGTGCCGCCTTCACAATGTTCTACTACGATCTAGACTCCGCCTCCTGCCGGCCCTTCATATATGGCGGTTGCCGTGGCAATTACAACCGGTATGGCAGCGAGGATGAGTGCATGAGTAGCTGCAGTGGAGGTAAAGAGACACCGCCTACATCCATCTTAAAGTGGCCCTCGTCACGGTGAACTCTGACCTCTGACCTCTGCTTCTCTTTCAGGTCGGCTTGACTTTCATGATAAAGTCCAAAACCACTGGACCGCAGGTGAGTGTGTGTCTGCCAGTGTGTGTGCGTGTGTGTGTGTCTGCCAGTGTGTGTGTGTCTGCCTGTGCGTGTGTGTCTGCCTGTGCGTGCGTGTGTGTGTCTGCGTGTGTTTCTGTGTGTGTCTGCCTGTGCGTGTGTGTCTGCGTGTGTTTCTGTGTGTGTCTGCCTGTGTCTGCCTGTGCGTGTGTCTGCCTGTGCGTGTGTCTGCCTGTACGTGCGTGTCTGCCTGTGCGTGCGTGTCTGCCTGTGCGTGCGTGTCTGCCTGTGCGTGTGTGTGTGTGTGTCTGCCTGTGCGTGTGTGTCTGCGTGTGTTTCTGTGTGTGTCTGCCTGTGTCTGCCTGTGCGTGTGTGTCTGCCTGTGCGTGTGTGTCTGCCTGTGCGTGTGTGCGTGTGTGTCTGCCTGTGCGTGTGTGTCTGCCTGTGCGTGTGTGTCTGCCTGTGCGTGTGTCTGCCTGTGCGTCTGCCTGTGCGTGCGTGTCTGCCTGTGCGTGTGTCTGCCTGTGTGTCTGCCTGTGCGTGTGTGTGTCTGCCTGTGCGTGTGTGTGTCTGCCTGTGCGTGTGTGTGTCTGCGTGCGTGTCTGCGTGTGTGTGTCTGCGTGCGTGTCTGCGTGCGTGTGTGTGCGTGCGTGTCTGCGTGCGTGTGTGTGCGTGTCTGCGTGTGTGCGTGTGTTTGTGTCTGCGTGTGTGCGTGTGTTTGTGTCTGCGTGTGTGCGTGTGTTTGTGTCTGCGTGTGTGCGTGTGTGTGTCTGCGTGTGTGTGTCCGCGTGTGTGTGTCCGCGTGTGTTTCTGTGTGTGTCCGCGTGTGTTTCTGTGTGTGTCTGCCTGTGCGTGTGTGTTTCTGTGTCTGCGTGTGTGTTTCTGTGTCTGCGTGTGTGTGTTTGTGTCTGCGTGTGTTTGTGTCTGCGTGTGTGTTTGTGTGTGTTTGTGTCTGCCTGTGCGTGTGTGTGTGTGTGTGTGTCTGCGTGTGTCTGCGTGTGTGCGTGTGTCTGCGTGTGTGTCTGCCTGTGTGTGTGTGTTTTCAGGGCTGTGCTTCAGCTGATGTCCAACATGGGCTCCGCAGCACAAATAAACACAGCTCTGCAGAGAACCTTTCACAATAAAAGAGCTGAGTTTCATCTTCATCTCCTGCAGCCTTCTTCCTCTTCGTCACGCTGACAGCCATCTCTGCCCTGCTGCTGGCCACACTCATCATCATCACGCTGAGACGGCACCGCCTCTCCCGCCGCCGGTCCTCCAGGTAATAGAAGGCTGCCCGTCTAAACTCTGGTGGGGTTGGTCGGTGGGTGGCGTGGCAGATTTGACGTGCAGGAGCTGTTTCAGTGACGCTGCTTCTCTTCCTGTTTCCTGTCTCTCAGCGATAAGGAGGAGCTGCTTCCAGATGAGCAGGCGTCCGTAGACTCCCTCCCCCTCCCTGAGAGCCCCAAACTGGATCAGAAGGCCTGAGGGGGCGTGGCTGAAGGCGTCGCTGAGTGTGGGGGCAGGGCTTGTTGTGATGCTGCTGTCAGAGACGCTTGAAGGTCTCAGCTAAATAAAACATCCCCTTTCCTTCGTGTTGCAGCACAATTACACTGCGTCTGTTACTGAGTAATCAATCACTGTATCGATCTGCACTGATCAGAGCTTTAACTTCCTGATATTAAAGGAGCAGTCCTTCTAATTTAACCAAACACATTAGTGAGAAATTTGATGAAGAGCTTTAGTTTATGTTTTCTTTTTTTACATAATCAATCACTCTGTGAAGCTTTAGATTACCCTCATCCAGCAAAACATCTGAACCAATAATCAAAGTGAATCTCGAGTCGGGTCAGGTGATCTGTACCTCACAGCTGATGAAACTAAACAGTTTTCTAATTTGAACATGAAATTGATCAGAAATGTTGTAGAAGGCAATAATTACTGAACAGAACATCACCTCTGTGTAGTGACACACCTGGCAGGTGCTGAGGAGTCACTTTAAAAAGAACATTTGGTGATGATGTGATCACAGCAGCAAGCAGCTGATTGGTTGAGCGTGGACCATCTGTGCTCTGGTGTGTACTAATCCCCTCACAGATGCTCCTCCCAGCTCACGCAGGTACCATCCAATGGAGCTGAATCTGATTCTCAGACTGCAAGTTCTGTCACTCAGGTGTGCATCGTGTGGGCGGAGTCAGTTTGAGCTTCTATGTGGAGGGAGTAGTACACAGCAGTGACTCTAAGTTTAATGAAGACTTTCAGCTTATTAAACTCCTGCTTTTGGCAGTTTTCAGACTCCATCCATGAAACTCGCCGATGGGTTTCTTTTTCTGCTGAGCAGCCCTTTAACCTCGTGTGCCAGGTGTGTTCCTCTGTGTAAACATAGATGTTTGTTGATCATGATCCGTGATGTCATCGATTCCATTGATCAGTAATAGTTTTTTTTCAGCATTCCAGTTTTGTGTTAAAAATAAAATTGTTTCTCACGCTTAAATAAATGGATGGGGGTCTTTGATCATCTCAGGGGCAGGTCTGTGGCGGTACTATTTTCTAACTAATTACAGCATATCCTTTGGCCCAGTGGTGGGCTCAGAGAAGAATGTGGTGCAGGTGTTGCTGGACCTGCAGCTCCTTTGTGGTTCACACCTATAAGCATGTGTGTGATCAGCTCAGGGGTGTTTAATCAGAGCATTCAGTGCAGCGTCTCCTTCGGCTGGATGCTAGAGGACTTTAGCTCACTCAGATTATTGATCAGACCCTAACCTGAGGTCAAACTGAGCGCACTACGTGTCCCACAATGCACCTGGGGACTTGATGGCTCCCCCTGCTGGGGAAACTGCACTGGGCCTATTAAGGTGATTTTTTTTTGTTTGTTTGTTTGTTTTAATACTGTTTTATCTTTATTAGCTGTAAACTGGGGTTTAAGAAAACTCGTAATAAACTTTTATTTTACTCTGAAAATCTCTTTCACATTTTCTATTGATCCTCAATGTAATAAATAATCTGATTATTTCATTGATTGTGTGATTAATTGATAAGAGCTGATGAGGGACCTGCTCCAAGAAGTGGGTTGGACAAACCTGGGGTGCGTCCCAAATGTACCTCCAACATCCATTCACCTCTTTTCCTGGAATTCTCTGGAAAATAAAGAGCTGTGCGTTGAAAATTTGAACTCTCCTTGATGTGCAGAAGATGGACTCCAATACGTGCATCTTACTTCACCACAACATGTTCTAATATTTCATGAATGTCATATAAACGAGAACAGCCTGGGAAAATATATTTCGTTCCAAAGGCTGGAATTTGAGGAAGGAGGACAGTTGTTGTTGCTGCGAGACAGTTTATTTCCAGGTGGGAGGTGTTATCAGGATGAGTTGCATCCTTAAAGTCTTCATCAGTGTCACGCTGCGTGTTCAGAGGCGAGCCCACTGATTGTTCCTCAGTAACACTGTTTTCATTAAGGAACAGTTCAGAGATCAAAATTCTTGAGCTTGTTCAGTGTTCTTCATGCAGAAACAACTGAACAGAAAGTAGTTTTCATCCCAGCAGTGTGAGGCTCAGAGTCCAGCTGTGAGTGTAACAGCGATGATAGTGGAACTATAAATATATCAGCAGCTCATGGATTCAATGGAAAACGCAGTGATGATAAACATTTATCTGATCTGCTGCACTTTGGTTATTATATCCATGTTTTCATGCACAGTCAGCGTTTTCTCAAAGGACGGTCCAGTGTACCATACTCTACAGGGAGTGCAGAATTATTAGGCAAATGAGTATTTTGTCCACATCATCCTCTTCATGCATGTTGTCTTACTCCAAGCTGTATAGGCTCGAAAGCCTACTACCAGTTAATCATATTAGGTGATGTGCATCTCTGTAATGAGAAGGGGTGTGGTCTAATGACATCAACACCCTATATCAGGTGTGCATAATTATTAGGCAATGTCCTTTCCTTTGGCAAAATGGGTCAAAAGAAGGACTTGACAGGCTCAGAAAAGTCAAAAATAGTGAGATATCTTGCAGAGGGATGCAGCAGTCTCAAAATTGCAAAGCTTCTGAAGCGTGATCATCGAACAATCAAGCGTTTCATTCAAAATAGTCAACAGGGTCGCAAGAAGCGTGTGGAAAAACCAAGGCGCAAAATAACTGCTCATGAACTGAGAAAAGTCAAGCGTGCAGCTGCCAAGATGCCACTTGCCACCAGTTTGGCCATATTTCAGAGCTGCAACATCACTGGAGTGCCCAAAAGCACAAGGTGTGCAATACTCAGAGACATGGCCAAGGTAAGAAAGGCTGAAAGACGACCACCACTGAACAAGACACACAAGCTGAAACGTCAAGACTGGGCCAAGAAATATCTCAAGACTGGTTTTTCTAAGGTTTTATGGACTGATGAAATGAGAGTGAGTCTTGATGGGCCAGATGGATGGGCCCGTGGCTGGATTGGTAAAGGGCAGAGAGCTCCAGTCCCACTCAGACGCCAGCAAGGTGGAGGTGGAGTACTGGTTTGGGCTGGTATCATCAAAGATGAGCTTGTGGGGCCTTTTCGGGTTGAGGATGGAGTCAAGCTCAACTCCCAGTCCTACTGCCAGTTTCTGGAAGACACCTTCTTCAAGCAGTGGTACAGGAAGAAGTCTGCATCCTTCAAGAAAAACATGATTTTCATGCAGGACAATGCTCCATCACACGCGTCCAAGTACTCCACAGCGTGGCTGCAAGAAAGGGTATAAAAGAAGAAAAACTAATGACATGGCCTCCTTGTTCACCTGATCTGAACCCCATTGAGAACCTGTGGTCCATCATCAAATGTGAGATTTACAAGGAGGGAAAACAGTACACCTCTCTGAACAGTGTCTGGGAGGCTGTGGTTGCTGCTGCACGCAATGTTGATGGTGAACAGATCAAAACACTGACAGAATCCATGGATGGCAGGCTTTTGAGTGTCCTTGCAAAGAAAGGTGGCTATATTGGTCGCTGATTTGTTTTTGTTTTGTTTTTGAATGTCAGAAATGTATATTTGTGAATGTGGAGATGTTATATTGGTTTCACTGGTAAAAATAAATCATTGAAATGGGTATATATTTGTTTTTTGTTAAGTTGCCTAATAATTCTGCACAGTAATAGTCACCTGCACACACAGATATCCCCCTAAAATAGCTAAAACTAAAAACAAACAAAAACTACTTCCAAAAACATTCAGCTTTGATATTAATGAGTTTTTTGGGTTCATTGAGAACATGGTTGTTGTTCAATAATAACATTATTCCTCAAAAATACAACTTGCCTAATAATTCTGCACTCCCTGTAAAGGAAGCAATAAAGGAAGCATTGAAGCTCCTTTCCTTGGTGTTTGGAGATTTGGAAGAGCTCTGATTGTTACCAGCATGCAGATACGTACGGGTCACGCCTCCCAGTGAGGAACCTTCCACAACAAAATGGACAATAGGAATGCACCCTTTATTCCCAAAAGCTGATTGGTTGGTTTGATCAGCTTCAAGTATCATCTTGAGAACGACATCATCACCGGAGCGCTGATACAAGGATTCACCATGAAAACGGGAAAAGAGCAGCACCTCCATCTGAATCGAGAGGAGCAGGAGAGTCAGTCCGTTGCACAGATTAGCTGTGCTGGAGCCCTCAGATGCCTCCACCTGTAATCACTGAATCAGCTGACCATCACACAGGTGAGACACACCTGCGGTGTGTGTGCGTGCTATGCTTAGACGCTACCTGTGGACACCGTCCACCAAGACTTACACCTGGGCTCATCAGACGGAGCTCGTGACAGTGCCAGGCGACAGCTGTAAACAGAAAACTGGGGAAAGCCCAGCCGAGGCCCCAGTCCAAGATGGCGGCAGGTTGTTTGTATGGCGTTCTCTGATCCCACCCACTTCTTTGCATCATAACCTCCAATCTTCTTCTGGCTAATCTCTCAGTCTAGATATGAATTTTGTTGAGGCTAAGATGTTACCCACATGGACCATAAAGCCACTGATCTGATCCTCAAACCCTCCTCTCGTGACCGCTCTCACACAGCGTCCTGGAAGTTTAAAGAGAAATCACAAAGTTGATTAAAAGGAAAAAAAGAAGAAAACTAATTTGTGAACTTTTTAAATTTGAATCTGGTGTTTTCTTAAAAGAATCTGCTGTGAAAAAGCAGAATGGTCTATTTGATTCACCTTTTATTGTTTATTTTATTTTATTTTCACTTGCTAAATACGGGGCAGACTTGACTGGGGAAAAGAAAGAGGGAAAGAAAAACAGCGGGGAAGAGGGACGGGGATAAATAATAATAATAATAATAAATTTTATTTATGAGCGCCTTTCAAGTCACCCAAGGACACTTTACAATAGAATAAAACACTTAGTAAAACAATGAGAGAATAAGAACAATAAAATACAAGCACAAGATAAAATGAACAAACAGTGGATTCACAGTGAATATGCAGATTTGAACTGATGAGTTTTGAGTTGGGATTTAAACTGGGGGAGAGAACCAATATTTCTTATTTCAGGGGGCAGAGAGTTCCACAGCCTGGGAGCAGAGCAGCTGAAAGCTCTGCTTCCCACGGTGCTGAGGCAGAAGGAAGGTACAGTAAGCTGGATAGAAGAAGAAGATCGAAGTGAACGGGCAGAACAGGTGGTGGTTAACGGGTCAGAAAGGTAAGGAGGAGTGAGGTTATGAATGGCCTTGAAGGTGAGCAGAAGAAGTCTGAAAATTATCCGGAATTTCACAGGGAGCCAGTGAAGTTCCTGAAGAACAGGTGATGTGCTGGTAGGAGGGGTTCTGGTGATAATGCGAGCAGCAGAGTTCTGAACCAGTTGAAGCTTATGGAGGGATTTTTGGGGGAGACCATGCAGAAGAGAATTGCAGTAGTCAATACGGGAGGTAACAAGACTGTGGACAAGAATGGACGTAGACTGGGTGGAAAGAGAAGGAAGCAATCTGTTAATGTTACGTAGATGGAAGTAGGCAGAACGGGTGAGATTACTGATGTGAGATTTATAGGAAAGTGAATTGTCTAGGATGACACCAAGGCTCTTAACCTGAGGAGAAGGGAGAACTGTGGAGTGATGGTGAGTGAGAAATGGTTCTGTAAGGGAAGAAGGTGGGAGGGAGGAATCAGGTCTGCGAGAGATATAACTGGGTGTCATCAGCAAAACAGTGAAACTGAAGATCAAATTTGCGGAAGATGGTACCTAGAGGGAGGATGTATATTATGAAGAGAAGAGGGTCTAAAACTGAGCCTTGGGGTACACCAGAGGTGACGGGGAATAGACAAGAGCGGAGTGATCTTAGTTGAATAAACTGGGAGCGGTCGAGGAGATATGATAAAGGGCAAAAACCAACAAAATAAGCAGACAAAAAATCCATCCATCAATCACCTGGATCACCTGTTGAGAAAGAAAAAAGAGAAAACAAGCAGAAGAAAAAAAAAGAGCAACATGATAAACAACATCACAATGATCTATGGGAATATAACAGTAAATACTAAATATATAGAGAGTGTGGGGGGGCCACAGCCCCGTCCTCCAGGGCATGAAGCAGGTATGGAGGAGATCAAAGCTCCAGACATCCAGAGGCCCCCAGAACACAAGAGACCAAGGAAGACCAACAGAGGGGCAGCTGCGCCACTGTCCCAGAAAGAGCTGTGGAGAGTCCCAGATGAGGGCTCACTCAGCAGCCGCGGAGCAGAAGCCAGGGGGGGTTGCAGTGACGCGCCCGTGAGCTCCGCCGGCAGCCAGCTGTGCCTGAGTGACCGAGCCCCAGGCCGAGAGGCCGAGGGCGCCCCACCCCCGAAGTGGCCCGAGCCCCAGGCTCCAGGCCCCGACAAGCAGCCACCGCGGAGTGAGCCTGTGTGTACCTGGACGCCCATCCCCAGACACAAAGAACCACCAACGCACCGATGTCTGAGGGAGTCTGCCACCGGTGGGAGGAGTGGTGGGGGGAGATAGGCCTCTTATTTATTTCCTAATACTGTGACACCTCCTATGGAAATTTGTGGAGCTCCAGTTTTTGTCAGACTTCCTTTTAAACTCTCTGAAGGTAGATCCCATCTCCAAATCGGATCAGGAATTATGTGACAGGCCACTTACCAGACTGCAATCTGTCAGCTCAAAAACAATAAATCTCCTGGAGCAGATGGACTCGTGGCTGAATTTTACAAGTCATTCTCTGATGAGCCAGCTCCCTTCTTATTGCAGCTTTATATAGAAAGTTTACAAAACCACCCCAGCGACTCTAACTCGGGGTATAACCCGTCTTGGTCACTGATGACTGGCATCCTAATTGTTTACTGAATAATGATCTCAAAATTCTAGCATTAATTAAAATCTGTTATTGATGAGACACAATCAGGTTTTATGAGAAACATATAAAAAATAACATAAGGCTCATTTTGGACATCCTGATAAATTTGGGTTTGGTAGAAACTTCATTGCTGATGTTTGAACTCTGTAAGCACTGCATTCAACTGTGGCTCAACTCTCAGCTTCAATATCTGCAGAGGGCATCATCAAGGATGTCCCGTCTCCACATGTCTGCTTCTTCCTGTTTGTCGGCTCAGAGACTGTCACTACAATCGGGGCTCATCGGGGGTTTGAGTCCAGTCCTCGAGGGCCTGAAACCTTTACAGGTGTTGCTGCAGCACACCTGAGTAACATCAGCAGGTCGTTAGCAACACCTGACTGCACGCTCAGCCCCGAACCCTGAACCCGAACCCCGATGATCGTCATGTTACTCGGGTGTGCTGCAGCAGGGAGGTTTCCTCGAGGAGTTTGTGACTTAACTGATGTTGACACAATCAGCAGACGATACAAGTTTGGAGCCAAATTTCATTTAGCTATTAAAACACTTCACGTCTCCTACGGAGCAGCAGGTCTCTGTCTTCACGTCAATAAAGGTGAGATTTGATTGTTCGGTATCGTTCTCACTAAAGACCAACAAAGACGAGGCTCATTAAACTTCAGTTTCAGCCGGTGCTCATTGAGCTCGGTCTCTGAGAGGCAGCGGGCATCTCCAGGTGAGCTGTAGAGCTGGGAATGGATCCTTGACTCTTCAGCTCAAAAATCAAAGAAATCTTCTGCAGTGAAAAAGCAAAGATAAGGCTGAAGATTTTTATAAAGAACTCTTCAATGATGAACTCTTATGAGAACGCTGCTGTCTTCCTCCTCTCTAAACAACACATTTATTATTACTCAGCTTCCTACAAGCATGTGTGATGTCATCTTCATATCCTGTCTAAAACTGGAGCTTTTGTTTCTTTGTCTGTAATTCTGATGTTGTTGAAACTGTGATGAAGAGGTCAGAGCTCTGTTCCAGGAGGATCCTGTTTCTAAGCACATGCAGTCTTCTGTTGGAATCGCCTTTTATCCGGACCACATCAGGACAAGTTGTGAAACATTGTGTACTGTATGTATTTCATGTAATCACCTCCCACCCACTCCATGACATGCTGGTCAGCAGTGTTGGGTAAGTTACTTTAAAATAGTAACTTAGTTACATTACTAGTTACTTCTCTCAAAAGTAACTCAGTTACTTCAAGTTACTCGTTACTTTCAAAGTAACTAGTTACTAGGGAAAGTAACTTTGGTTTTACTCAGAATTCTCTTGTTAATGTGTTGCTTCCATAACGTTGCCAGTCTTCTAGCTTGCTTACTTGCCACAGTGCACTGTGCCACCTACCAATAGAAAGGAAAAGATAATGTGCATATTTCCACGAGAGAAATCCCACGCCTGGACCATCATTGACTGCTGCCATGATTCTAGCCTACGTCACAGCATCATGTGCACCTTTTACATCCAACACAAAAACTGCAGTCGTGGTGCTTTCGATTGTACTCAGAACTCAGAAATTCTGCCTTCTGAATAGGAAGATGTAGGTAACACCAGACTGCAGGTGAGCTGCATACAGGGCTGGACTGGGACAGAAAATCGTCCTGGGCATTTTGACTAGAGACCGGCCCACCATTATAGGAAAAATCATAAAGCCTTTGAATGAAAATAAACACTGTTGTGACAGTGATGTTCACTGTTTTGATGGTATATATGCATCAATCTATCAATCGTTTGTTGTAAGATTCAGATAATTATTTAATAAAAGCTAGACATTTTAAATGAGAATAAGAAAGAAAAGTATTTCTTTGTGCCCCCCCTCTCCCTGTTAATGCCCTACATGCCCCCCTGGCAACACTTTGCTAGATCTGCACCTGCACAGTTACCAGCTGTCAGCTACTTAGAAAAGGATCCTGGTGTTATTTGTCTCTCAGAAACAGTTCATAACTTCCCTTCAACTCATCCATGTCACCTAAAAGGTAAACCTGTTTCTCCATCACAGCTCTGATGATTCAGTAAGGACATCTCCTGGTTTCATCTTCATGTTTCCCTCTCACCAGATATCCAAACCATCCTGACCAGCAGCTTTACAGCTGTGGCTCCAGCAAACATCAGCTGATACTAGAAATTAATATTAAATAAATTCTAACAACAGCTGATCGAGCTTAAATGTGCTGCTGTTGTTTAGCACGACATCCGCTGGTTTCCTCTTTCTGGCGCAAAGTGGGCGATAAACAAACAAGAGAGAAAAGCTGATCATTGATCAGTTTTCATGACTGAAATAGAAACGGGAGAGGGAGGGGGGAGGATGAGAGAAGAAGAGGCAGCTGTGCAGCAAAGACAGAATAACTCCAGCTTTGTGCCTTTTTCATTGTAGCTGAATTACGGGACAAACTGTTCCTTTTCACCTCAATAAGAAACGCGTAATATTTTCTCTGAATACCAGACGGGACGGTTGGCAACTCTAATAACTTATGAACAAAATAAAGTTCAACATCAGTAACATCATAGCACCACCCAGCTGTATAGAAACTCCGTCATGCTAGCTAGCACGCAGTACGGAAAAAGTCAGAATAACGAAAATAAACTCCACCTAAACTTGGTTCATATCTGACCCAGAGAGACTGCAGGTCATAACTTCTTACCTGAAGTTCAGTTCACACTTGGACCGGCGGCCGCCTCGGGTCTCTTTTCCTTCTGTGTCCCCTTTCCTTCATCCACCTGCTGCCCTCCACCACTTGCTAATGTTACTGACTCTGTGGAAGCTCCGCGATAGCCACCACACGAAGTAACGAGTAACGACCCTATCTAAATCCCAGTAACGAGTAACGCGTTCCTGATTTTGGCATAATAACTAGTTACCGTGCTCGTTATGTAACAGTTGCTATCGTAATGCAGTGTATCACCACATGGCGGCGCCTCCTGTCTCACGACTGGTGTCACCCCCTTTTTGTTCTTCTTCGCACGCCTCCTGTAATGGATGCTCCCGTGTGTACGCGGACTAGTGTGCTCTTCAGTAATGTGTGGTAGAGGTAGCACTTATTTTTGATATTGTAAATAAATGAGTACTTTTTGGAAAGTCAGAAGCTGTTGCTCATTCGCTATCCACCTGCACACCTCCGCGGCTGGCTTCATCTCCACCGCACGTTACAACTGGCGCCCGAACTTTTTCCCCTTGGACTTCAGACGATTTTTGCATTCCGCCGAGGATTCTTCTCTTCTAGCACGTGAACTGTCTCGGAAATCCCCCAAGTTTTGCGGACGCTCGGACGTTTTCTCCAGCCATGGCCGCAGCCTCAGCTCAGGTGGGACCCGACTAATTTCTGGATACCGCGGTGTGCCGCTGCTCTGCTTGGGAGAAAGAAAAAGAGAGAAGCTGACTCCGCGACGCGAATGGACTCCGTGGATTTGTTATTTGGACGTGCTGTTGGTTTCGTCTTCTAAGGATTAATTCTTCTGTGGAGAGCCTGGACATGAACATTTCTGCTGGCTTTCCATTCCCCTTTCCCTCTGCTGAGACTGACTGTAGCACATGTAAGTGAGAACTTGGCCGACTACAACCGTTGGTGCTGGTCTTCGGCTCAGTATAACGAAACGATTTAAAATTAATCTTTGCATTTTTGTCTTTCTAGTCTGATCTGACTCTTTTACTACTATATCAATAACTACACTGTGCCCTGGAGCGGCTTAATTTTTTTGAAATCACAATGGCACACTGCCCAGACGACTCTGACTCAGACATGGAACTTACCTCGTTACCTATGTGCCAGATAGTTGAAAATGTGACTCCTAGCCTTAGCCAACAAGTGGTGGAGTTAAGAACTGAGGTGAATAAGCTTAGTGATTGTTTACGTGACTCACTGAACATACAGCAGAGTTTACTAAGGCAGTGGGACCAACTCACAATGGGGAGCTCCCCCCCTCCTGCAGTCCCACAGTCTCCTGTTTTCCCAATGGCCACATCGACACCTCATGTTCCTGCGAGAGACAAAACTGAACCCACCAACAGTACCAATCCGTTCCTGCCCAGCAACCCATTTCAACCTACAAATCCTTTTCTCCCATCTCACTCACTTGAGCTCAGCAGCACTTCCAGAGTGATTGCGGCAGCTTTACATCACGCAAAACTGGAGCCTCCTGTGTATGCTGGGGACGGCAAAGTGCAACCTGAGGACTGGTTAAATGCAGTTGGCACATACAAAGCCTCATTGAACCTAACCGATGGGCAATTGCTAAACGAACTGCCACACTTTCTTGCAAAAGAGCCCGGGAAATGGTTCAAGGCATTGAGCTCCCACATCACATCATGGGCTCAATTCTGTCAACTGTTTAAGACAGTTTTTCTGCCCTCCGACAACCAAGAACGCATCCTGAGAGGAATTTTAGATCGTGTTCAGGCTCAGGACGAACCACTCCCAACCTTTGTTGCCCACATGTTGAGTGAGTTTGACAAACTGAAGAGTCCTCCACCTGAAAAAGACAGAATCGACCTAATTAGTAAACATGCTCTTGAAAAATACAGAGTTGCCCTGTATGGCGCTAATGTCACTTCTGTAATGGACCTGCTGCTACGTGCTCATGAGCTTCACTCAGTGCTTGGACCACAAAGACCACAGCCTGCTTTATGTAGCAAAGACAACTATAAGCCTGAACCTTACTGCTTCAAATGCTCTCAGCCAGGGTTCACCACACGCACCTGCCCAAACTGTAACACCCAACCTCATTTGCCACAACGAGCCTCGAACACCGCTAGGCATGGCCCAGTCCAGCCATTGCCGGCACCTGGCCCCTCTGACCCTGGCCATGAAAAGGTGGAATTAAGCAGCACCACATCCCAGCCACAATACAGGCAGTCGGGAAACTACAGGGGGGGGAGGACATTTCACAGAGGCCAACCTTCCCCCAGTTACTAACGGAGCCTCACACGCCCGATTCACTACAGGGTGGACACAGTCTTGGACACTTGGAAGACAATTTTTCACAAGTCCACTGGAATACCCCACTAAGAACGAAAGTGAACTTCAGTGTTTCATCTGTGGATGCTACCCTCGACACGGGTGCTTCCCTCTCGGCTGTACGAACAGATCTCATTCAAGTAAATGACTCTCACCCTAGAAACACAAGTGAGTGGAATGGTCCTGCAGTTAACCTTGCCAATAATGCTCCCTGTATCCCTGACGGTGTTATTTGGCTCAATATTGGATTCATGAACAAGAACTTTTACCAGCGTTTTGCAATAATACCAGATTTGTCCTCTCCTTTCATTCTGGGAATGGATTTTATGGCAAGAGCTTCTGTTTCTATTCACATTCCCACTAGAACCGTCTACATTGAGGACATCCCCTGCCCACTCGCAGACGATGAAGAGGACCTTCAAAATGATTACTCACATTCACCTGGAACACTGATGTCTTTGGACTTGGTTCGCTCAGACTTAACAGCCAAACTGTCTGAAGCAAGTCTCTCAGAGAACAACAAGGATGCTTTACTCAATCTGCTCAGCAAGTTTAGCTCCTTGTTTGATGGTCAACTTGGTCGAACGGCTCTCACTGAGCACGCCATAGAGACTGGCAATGCAACACCTGTCAATCTCCCACCCTATCGCACGTCACCTGCTAAGAAACGTGTGATTGAAGAACAAGTACAACAAATGTTGAAGGACAACATCATTGAACCTTCCACAAGCCCTTGGGCAGCTCCTGTAGTCATTGTAAATAGAGCGGCCACGGAACCAAGGTTTTGTGTGGACTTTCGAGGGCTCAACCAAGTTACCCGAAAAGACTCTTATCCCCTGCCTCGTGTAGATGAGTCTTTGGACTTTCTGGCAAGAGGAAAGTTTGTCTCGACATTGGACTTAGCGCGAGGCTATTGGCAGGTTGCTGTAGCAGAGGACTCGAAGCCTAAAACTGCCTTCATCTCTCACTGCGGTCTCTTCCAGTTTCGGGTGCTGCCCTTTGGGCTCTGCAACGCACCTGCAACTTTTCAGAGACTCATGAACTCTGTGCTTGCTGGCCTCATTTACAAAACGTGTGCAGTCTACCTGGATGACATTGTTATCGCCTCACCTACCTTTGAACAGCACTTAGTGGATCTTGAGGAGGTGCTGGGCAGACTCCAGGCTGCTGGCTTGTCATTGAAGCTCAAAAAGTGCCAATTCTGCCTCGATGAATTCACCTTTCTCGGGTACCGCATCACATAATCAGGTGTTAAGCCCGATCCGGACAAAGTAAAGGCGGTTAAGGAGTTTGATACCCCAACCTCAGTGAAACACGTCCGTCAGTTCTTTGGCTTGACTGGCTATTATCGACGCTTCATTCAGAATTATGCCCGCCATGCCGAACCTCTTCACGCCATCACCAGAAAGGACAATGCTTTCCACTGGGACGACAGCTGTCGAAGGGCCATGGACACTTTGAAGGATCATGTCACATCAGCCCCGATCCTGTCATTTCCAGACTTCAACCGTCCCTTTTCCATTCACGCCGATGCATGTGACATTGGTCTTGGGGCAGTGTTGATGCAAAAGGATGACAAGGGTCGTGAGTACGTTGTGGCTTTTGCTAGTCGCTCCCTTCACAAAGCTGAACTCCCCTACTGCACTTCAGAGAAGGAGTGCCTCGCTGTGATATGGGCTCTGGAACACTTCCGCCCGTATGTTGAAGGTGTTCATGTTACTATCTTCACTGACCACAACAGTCTCAGGTGGCTCATGTCTCGTCAAAACCCAACGGGCCGACTCGCCCGCTGGTCACTTCGTTTGCAGGACTTTGATTTCACAATAGTGCACAAACCTGGTGCACAAAACAAAGTTCCCGACGCACTGTCACGCAACCCTTTGCCTCTGACCTGTGACAGGCCGACTGATCTTTTACCAGATCATGCTGTTATGGGCAGCCTGGACATTCGTACTCTGCCCCCCGTCATTCTGGCTGACCGTTCACAATTGAGACAGCTGCAGTTAGACGATCACGTCACAGGTCCACTCCTCAGAGACATTGAAGCAGACTCTCTGAACAGCTCGGACAATGCCACCTTGTTACAGTATGTTGTGTATGACTCTCTTTTGTATCACAGGGAACCCAAGTCCACATGTGCTTTGCACCCTTTGAAAGAGCTGAAACTGTTTGCCCCTACTTCCTTGAGAGGCACCTTGCTGGACTATTACCATGACCACCCCACAGCAGGTCACTTGGGTGTTTCTAAGACATTGGCTAGACTGCGTTTTAGGTTTTTCTGGCCCAAAATGGCAGCTGATGTGAAACGCTATGTGATTTCATGCTCAGTGTGCCAACTCACCAAGCCAAGTCAGAAAAAAGCAGCCGGTCTTATGGTTCCCATTGTCCCCCAGAAACCCTGGGAGTATGTGGGTGTGGATTTTGTTGGGCCACTTCCCCGCACCCCCACTGGTAATGCTTATTTGATCGTGTTTGTTGACTATTTGACTAAATGGGTTGAAGCCAGTGCTGTCAAAGAAGCTACATCTCAGGTAGCAGCTGGTAAATTCGTCACTGACATTTTTGCTAGACATGGTACACCCACTTACCTGATTTCTGACAGAGGGTCTCCTTTTGTGAGTGAGCTTTTTGAACATGTTGTTTCTGCATTAGGCTCGGTGCACAGACTCACTACGGCATATCACCCTCAGACAAATGCTACTGAACGCGTCAACCGGACTCTGAAAACTGCAATCCGCGCTTATGTAGGTGATAAGCACACATCATGGGACAAGTTTCTCCCTCAGATTTGCTTTGCTCTGCGCACCGCCCCCCATGACAGTACAGGTTTGACTCCTGCCATGATGCTTTATGGTCGTGAGTTAGACACCCCGCTTGACCTTATCACTCAGCCTTCTACAGCAGGTGTTGATGAACCGGGTGTGCCTTACCCTGAGACTCTGAGAGCCTCCCTGCAGGAAGCTCACGACCACGCCAAAGCAGCTTTGGACTATAGCCATGACAGACAAAAACATTACTATGACTTGAGACATCGACATGCCTCGTTTCGTGTTGGTGACCTTGTGAGAGTTAAGACACACCCCAGGTCAGATGCTCAGTCTAACTTTACTGCTAAACTTGCACCACTGTTTCAGGGACCATTGTGTGTATCTCAGAGACTCAGTGATGTTAATTACAGGCTCACTTGGGTGGACTCCGGTGTGGATGCAGGTGTTTATCATGTTGTGAACATGCAACCGTTCCATACCTGGGACTCTCTCACTTCCAAAGAACATTCTGTTTCATCGCCTGCCGAGAGAGAGACCGCAGAGGGTCTGAACTCTGACTCTCAGGCCCACCCTGGCCCCCCTGCAGACACTGACATTGGCTCTGAGCCATTCCCCTTTGATTTACCAGACATTGACTCTTCTTCTGGTGTGGGCGCTGTTCCAGAGAGTGTTTCACCCAGATCTGTCCAGCACCCAGCTGCTGGTGGACATTACAATCTCAGGCCCAGACGTTGCCCCAGAGTTACGTCTGGCTGGAGCAACAAAAGATGGACTAATGATTTTCACACAACCAGGCTTGATCTGAAGTGAAATGTTCTGGTTAAACCTGTTTGATGCTGTCTTGTTGCATTGCTACTTTGAGTCATGATATGTAGATGTTTCTGTTTGCTCTACTTAATCCAGTTTTATGGCTCTTTAGTGCGTTAAGGTTCATTCTTGGCATTTACTTTAAAAACAAAAAAAAGGAAAAAGTGAAAAAACTAAGAAGACTGATTTTCCACTGTACATATTCGTCTTATTTTCACCAATTTCATTTTTAAATGGTCTTTTGCCCTGTGTGTGTGCACCAATCTTAGCTGTAACCTCTATGTATAGGGTACTGTTAGGTGTGGTGTGTGTTTTTTCAGCTGTGTACGGCTGAGGACAGCCTTTTTCTCACCAGGGGGGACTATGTAACAGTTGCTATCGTAATGCAGTGTATCACCACATGGCGGCGCCTCCTGTCTCACGACTGGTGTCACCCCCTTTTTGTTCTTCTTCGCACTCCTCCTGTAATGGATGCTCCCGTGTGTACGCGGACTAGTGTGCTCTTCAGTAATGTGTGGTAGAGGTAGCACTTATTTTTGATATTGTAAATAAATGAGTACTTTTTGGAAAGTCAGAAGCTGTTGCTCATTCGCTATCCACCTGCACACCTCCGCGGCTGGCTTCATCTCCACCGCACGTTACAGTTACCACAATAATAACGTAGTTACTGTAAGGCGTTACTTAATAACGCGTTAGTCCCAACACTGCTGGTCAGTCACAGGAGCACGTTCAGTGAGAGACTGAGATTACCGAAAAGCACCACTGAACGACACAGGAAATCTTTCCTGCCTGTGGCTCCCTGTACAACGCATCCACTTAACACACTGGTTACTGCTGGGGGCGATCGTGGCTCAAGAGTTGGGAGTTCGCCTTGTAATCGGAAGGTTGCCGGTTCGAGCCCCGGCTCGGACAGTCTCGGTCGTTGTGTCCTTGGGCAAGACACTTCACCCGTTGCCTACTGGTGGTGGTCAGAGGGCCCGGTGGCGCCAGTGTCCGGCAGCCTCGCCTCTGTCAGTGCGCCCCAGGGCAGCTGTGGCTACAATGTAGCTTGCCATCACCAGTGTGTGAATGTGTGCGTGAATGGGTGGATGACTGGATATGTAAAGCGCTTTGGGGTCCTTAGGGACTAGTAAAGCGCTATATAAATACAGGCCATTTACCATTTACAACTACACGTATGTATATATTGTACTATTCTTAGTTAGCGTATTGTCTGTCTTGTCTTAATGTTGGTTTATAATGGAGCACTGTAACAAAAAATTATTTCCCCCAGGGATCAATAAAGTATTGTGATTCTGATTAACCTGTGTGCGACTGAGGCAGCTGCTGCGCTTGGATTTTGTTCTTTTGTGGAATAAAGTTTTGTGTTTTTTAACTGGGAAGTACAAGCTTTTCGGAGCTGAACACCTGCCGTGTTGTGCCAAAAAGTGATTTCCAATGTTTCTGTGTGTTTTTTTTGTGAGTAATATTTTACGTATGTTGGTAAATAGACTTTGGTGAACAGAGGGGTTATATATAAAATTTAAAAATTACATGTTTTTCAAGTATCTTTATAACTCCGTGTTATTGTACTTACATTATAACCAATCCGGTCCTTTTTGTCCACTTGAAATATGTTTACAGAACTGTTGTTATATGTGTTGCAATATCTGCTGTCCTCTTGGCCAGATTAAAAATGTGTTTTTTAACAGTAATGTCAAGGAGATTTATTTAACTGGAAAAATAAAGGATATATAAAAGGCACTGCCAAAAACTGATTGCCACGTCTACCTTGTGACAGGAATGTTGTTTGTGGCTCAAGTTGGCTTGATGTCATTCATGAGGGAAACATTTGACATGTATTTCAGCTATTAGAGACCAACAAGTTATTTATAGCAGTTTAAATACGAGCAATCAGTTTTGGGCATAACACCGGAACACCACGCATACACACTCATTCTGGGCCATTCATTCAGCAGTGTCAATAAAGATTCACCAAAACAGTCAGTTATGACGTCATCTTCGTGCGGCCTCCCGGAAGTGCGCGCTGGAGTCAGAATGGCGCAGAAGTGGATCGGCGGCTGCAGCTCAGGTGTTGTTTGATGACAAATTCACCGAAAATCACCGGAAACCGGAGACCGGAGCGCGAGGTGGACGGGGATCTCGCGGAGGACACGCGCCGCCGTCGGGGACGCACACACGCGCAGTGAGTGTCCGCTACGCTTTGCGAGCCCCGCGGCTAGCATGCTAACGTGTTGAGTCACGGGGGTCCAAGTCCGCGAGCAGCCTCGCCGCGAGCTTCGGAGCACCCCAGGCCCGCCCGCAGGAGCCCTCCCGGCGGCCACGCTGCCGCGGAGAAATTCAGAGGACCGCTAGCCTGTTAGCACTGCTCTTCCTATGTTAGCATGCTAACAGAGAAGCTAGCCGTCCGCTCAGGGGAGCCGGGGTCCACCTGACGTCATCAATGTGTTTGTCTTTGTTGTGGGAGTTTAATCACGTGGTTCACCGCGTCGCTGTCGCCCGTGCTCCTCACCTGAGTTCACAGGTTACTTAGTTATTCCGCCACCAGGAGGGGCTGATCAGAGTGACGTCATCCGACATAGCTGGACTCATCTCCACAAGGGGTGGGACAGAGGTCCAGGTAGCTCATGTGAACATGCAGGTTATATAGCAATCAGAAGTTTGGTGGTTTGAGCCCTGGGTGCCAAAGTGCCTTTGAGCAAGACACTGAACCCTGAGTTACTCTTTAGGTGTGTGTGTGTGCTTTAAAGTGCTTTGAGCACTCCAGTAGTTGAATCAGACCTGTCCATTTACAGACAGCTGTTAGTCAAAGAGGCTACGCCCCCAATAATGCAGGTTATTACCCAGGCATGTTTTCCACACCCTGTCAGGTGTTAAACATGGCCGTCTGTGGGACAGAGTCAGAGAGACTTTATTTATCCCCAAGGGACAATTAAGATGCAGACAGAGGCCCAAATACAGTGGGCCTCTGTTGGGTGTCAGAGGGATCGCAGCAGAGGTTGCACACCTGCAGGCCAGGTGAGACTTGACCAGCCTGAGCCTCTGTGTTTTCAGACAAAGATCTAGGAGGCGGGGCTTAAGATCCTATTTAGGCAATTTTAACACAGATTACAGGTTTTATTATTACCTATCAGCTGACATAGACTCTGTGGCCCAATCGGCTCTTCCACAAGCTGGAAACAGATGCAGAACAGGTGATGTTTCCTCTGGTTTTTTTACGTGCATGTTGTCAGTGTGCAGCTTCTTCCGGAAAGCAGTAAAAGATGCCCAGCAGCTAAGACTGCATGTGATGCTCCTGCTGAGTCACTGCAAACAGTGAACACACCTGTTCAGCCAATCACATTAATGCCCTCTGATTTGATTTCAGGTCTCCTTTATCAGGCTGTGGGACAGGAAGTGTTCATGTTTCCATGGAAACAGCTGTAATGTGTAGCCGTCATCTTAGAGACAAAGAGCAGCACTGAGTGCGCTCAGACACCAAATCATTCGCTGTAAATCAAATTTTATTCTCCCGCTCTGTGCTGAAGATTCTGCTGCTTCAGCTCTCAGATCATCATCATCATCCTTGATCATGGCTTTGATTGGTGCAAGCAGCATTCACAGGGTCATTCTGTGAGGAGGAAGAGTCGCATGACATGCAGAATACCCCTGTTTCATGTGAGTGCACACTGAGCCTGAAGCAGAGAGCCCAGGTTATCAGAGAGAGTTAGCTCTGACTGAGGTTAGGTTTTGTTGATCTAGTTAACTCAAAGAAAGCCTGGATATGTTGCACCTCCTCCGTAGTCATGGCCCTCTTACAACAATTCACCTGAACAGGTGTTTGGCCCTCTGTTAGACAGGTGGAGACTGCATTAAAGGTCGAAGCTCTGTCTGGACCCAGCTGTGTGTGTTTGTGTGTGTGTCAGCAGGTGATGGCGGAGCGACGAGGCGAGTGTTTGTGGAAGAAACACGTGGCGGAGCAACTCAAGCTTAGAGACCGAGAGCAGAGACAGGCCTTCGAGGAGATCATCCTGCAGTGTGAGACACAGACTCTTTCTTTAACCCTCTGTACTCGGTAGAATTCCCTGGAATGTTCCAGTTTCCAGAGGTTCAGATAGAAATCTTAAAGTTATTTTAAGAACTGCTGTAAGGCAGCAGCTGTAAGTTGGTTTGAAGTCAAAGATCGCAAGTAGCTGAGCTATATATGAACATTTCTTCATCTTCCTCCTTAAGTCTGAAGTGAAGTCAGAGCTCTAAAGCAGCGGTCCCCAACCACCGGGCCTCGGACCGGTACCGGTCCGTGAGTCGTTTGGTACCGGGCCGCGAGAGTTGAGGCTCAGGTGTGAAATGTATGGTTTTCAGGGTTTATATCGGTTTTCAGCGTTATTTTGTTATCGTTTTTATCGTTTACTCGGTTTTCCTGGGTCTTTTCACGTGTGTTATGAATAAATTTTCTTTTTTTGGTACCGGTACTAGTTTTATTTTGTTGTATTTAAAGGCCGGTCCGTGAAAATATTTTCGGGCATAAACCGGTCCGTGGCGCAAAAAATGTTGGAGACCGCTGCTCTAAGACACACAAACCTGCATGAACACACTCAGTTAGATTAATTCAATTCAATTCAATTTTATTTATATAGCGCCAAATCACAACATAAGTTGCCTCAAGGCGCTTCATAGATACAGAGAAAAACCCAACAATCATATGACCCCTATGAGCAGCACTTTGGCGACAGTGGGAAGGAAAAACTCCCTTTTAACAGGAAGAAACCTCCAGCAGAACCAGGCTCAGGGAGGGGCGGGGCCATCTGCTGTGATTGGTTGGGGTGAGAGAAGGAAGACGGGATAAAGACATGCTGTGGAAGAGAGACAGAGATAATAACAGATATGATTCAATGCAGAGAGGTCTGTTAACACATAGTGAGTGAGAAAGGTGACTGAAAAACTCAGTGCATCATGGGAATCCCCCGGCAGCCTACGTCTATTGCAGCATAACTAAGGGAGGATTCAGGGTCACCTGGTCCAGCCCTAACTATATGCTTTAGCAAAAAGGAAAGTTTGAAGCCTAATCTTGAAAGTAGAGATAGTGTCTGTCTCCTGAATCCAAACTGGAAGCTGGTTCCACAGAAGAGGGGCCTGAAAACTGAAGGCTCTGCCTCCCATTCTACTTTTAAATACTCTAGGAACAACAAGTAGGCCTGCAGAGCGAGAGCGAAGTGCTCTAATAGGGTGATATGGTACTACAAGGTCATTAAGATAAGATGGGGCCTGATTATTTAAGACCTTGTATGTTAGGATCAGGATTTTGAATTCTGGAAGCCAAAGCAGGAGAAATCTGCTCTCTCTTTCTAGTCCCTGTCAGCACTCTTGCTGCAGCATTTTGGATCAGCTGAAGGCTTTAAGGGAGTTTTTAGGACATCCTGATAATAATGAATTACAGTCGTCCAGCCTGGAAGTAATAAATGCATGAACTAGTTTTTCAGCGTCACTCTGAGACAGGATATTTCTAACTTTAGAGATGTTGCACAAATGGAAGAAAGCAGTCTTACATATTTGTTTAATATGTGCGTTGAAGGACATGTCCTGGTCAAAAATGACTCCAAGGTTCCTCACAGCGTTACTGGAGGCCAAGGTAATGCCATCCAGAGTAAGAATCTGCTTAGATACCATATTTCTAAGCTTTTCAGCGCCGAGTACAATAACCTCAGTTTGATCTGAATTAAGAAGCAGAAAGTTAGCGGCCATCCAGGTCTTTATGTCTTTAAGACATTCCTGCAGTTTGACTCATTGGTGTGTGTTATCTGGCTTCATGGACAGATAGAGCTGGGTGTCATCAGCATAGCAGTGTAAATGTATGCTATGTCTTCTAATGATGCTGCCTAAGGGAAGCATGTATAATGTAAACAGAATTGGTCCTAGCACTGAACCCTGTGGAACTCCATAATTAACCTCAGTGTGTGAAGAGGACTCTCCATTTACATGCACAAACTGGAGTCTATTAGATAGATATGATACAAACCACTGCAGCACAGTACCTGTAATACCTACAGCATGTTCTAATCGCTCTAATAGGATATTATGGTCGACAGTATTGAATGCTGCACTGAGGTCTAGCAGGATTAGACCCACATGACTACGCCCTGCCAAACAACAGCAGGAGCTGATTAGAAGCTAGGCTTGAGTGTCCTAAAAATCACACTTCCACTCTGATGAAGAATGACTACGTTCTCAGTTCGACTCGTGTTGGTCACCAAGTGTCCAACAACGTAAGCTCCACTGACAGCAGCTAACAGCAGTTAGCAGAGGCCGTCGGCAGCACAGAGCAGTGTGCCCACAGAAGCACTCAGCGACACATCAACTCATCGCAGTGAAGCCTTTCAGAGCTCTGCTTCGTAGGTTGCTGTGGTGACGCCCCCTTGACATTAACACGGTGCTGACTCCCATGTTGGATTTAAACATGGCTGCAGCTCACACACCTGTACAGCTGACTGGAGCTGTCGTGTCGGCGCTCAGGAGGACCTGACTAACCCTGAGTGCAGCTGACAGAAGGAAGCTCCACCCACACACTTGTCAGCCACCTACAGCGTAGCGTCCATGTTGTTTGAGTTGTCATAGTTGTTGATGTATTGATGGGTTTTCAGATAACCGTCTCCTGGAGAAGGCGGACCTGCAGGCTGTTCTATCGGAGCGTTACCAGGCCGACAAATATGACGTTCAGAGAGGCCACGAGTCCAGGTGAGTGTAAGGCGTGCTGGTCTGTGCTGTCACTCGTCAGCGTGTTGTCTAACGTGTCTCTGTGTCCCGTGGCAGTGCGGCGGACTCGAGTCGCAGCGACGCTCTGCAGCAGGAGATGGCTCAGATGAGGATTCGGCACCAGGAGGAGCTGACGGAGCTGCACAAGAAACGAGGCGAGGTGAGTGCTTGCCGGCATGCCGCCAAGCCTGAGGCGTGTGTGCGGGGAGGCGGGGTTAGGGGGACGTACAGGTGCAAGTTACTGAGCTGTGTTAGTGCACACGGTTAGGGAAAACCTGGAGTGTTTCCTGTGTGACACGCTCAGTTTGCTCCTCAATAATCCGGCAACAGAGTGACTACTCGCAGCGCCGTGACATTGTTTTAAACAGACAGTGGATGGAGGCTTCTTTGCGTGTTTGCCGACGCGCTGTGGCCGCTCACATGTTGGTGGTGAAACAAGGCTCTGCTTCACCCACACACCGCTGGCCCACCCAAGACTGAAGTGCCTCTTTGTGCCACGCCCACTGCTTAAACCGCCGCCAGGTCTGTTTTCCTGAAGCTGCCTGAAACAGGTGAGGATGACAGGACGTCAGTCGCAGGGACGTGCTCGCAGTTCTGATCATGTGAGGGAATTCGCAACTAATCACATGATTCCTGACCATCACTAACAGGAAGTGATGTCACAGTGATAGTTGATACTTTCTGTCAGCTGACATCCTCTGACTCATGGAAACTCTGAGCTGCTGACATGTGACACACGAGGCTTTATAGCAGGAAGTGTGAATGTTTGACTTTCAGTTCTCCCTCCTGCTGCAGCTCATCACAGTGAGCGAGGGCTGGTGGAGGTGCAGTCGTGTGCTGGAGAGCTCCACCTCTGAATACTGAGTGCTGATGGCGATGATGTCACAGCTCCAAATGGAGCGTAAAGCTGTTTCTGGCTTAATTTAGTACATCCTAATTTGCTGGTTGTTGTCATAACAATGCGTCCGAGCGAAATAATTAGTGTGCGTCACAAACGCTACAACAAAGGTCGATAGCGTTTCTCCAGACTCAGGGGAACACTCATCGAGTGACGCCACTGACCAGCGAATCGGTGACATGTAGTCTGATGACGACACATTTTAGTACCTGCTCAGTTCACTTGGAACCCCGTTCGTACAGGTACTACAGAAGTATCTGGTACTACGAAGGTACCACGTCCTATGACCTAATGCAAAACCTTGAAAAGCAAAGACCAAGACAGACTTTTAATTAGACTCAATCAAGAACCCACCCACCACTTTAATCACACTCTAGATCTTGTTTTAACATATGGCATAGAAACTGAACATTTAAGTGTTTCCTGAAAACCCTCTCCTGTCTGATCATTTCCTGATAACATTTACATTTACAATAATTGATTACACAGCGCTGGAATGCCAGGTATGGAACGCCAGGACTGCCATAATGAATTAATTAAATACACCATTAAATAATTAATTAAATGTGGCAATAATTAATTAAAATTGGAATTAATTAAATAAATAAATAGTTATGACACATGTAATTAATTAATTATTGACACATTTAATTAATTATTGACACATTTAATTAATTATTTAATGATATATTTATTTATTTCATTTTGGCAGTCCTGACGCCTGGCTCTCATCATGAAATAATCTGTCAGCCTCACCCATCAAACTCAGGGGGCGGGGTTAACGCTAATCGAGTCAAAACCATTGCTTTGGCCTGGTGGCCATTGTTTCTAGCACACAACAACCGGCATGTAGAAGCTAACAGAACTGAACTTTGAAAAACCCTGTTTGTGTGTCACCAAATACCGTTTTAATATTTTTTTAGCCGAGAATGTAGTGGTTTAATCTTCATGTGTCTGGTCGGTTTGTCAAGATACAGCCTCTTTGCAAAAGTGTTTCGATGATTTCGGAGATGTCTGCCCAGTCTCACGGCAAAGCGTGGGATAAATGGCCTGGCCTGTATTTATATAGCGCTTTACTAGTCCCTAAGGACCCCAAAGCGCTTTACATATCCAGTCATCCACCCAGTCACGCACACATTCACACACTGGTGATGGCAGCTACATTGTAGCCACAGCCACCCTGGGGCGCACTGACAGAGGCGAGGCTGCCGGACACTGGCGCCACCGGGCCCTCTGACCACCACCAGTAGGCAACGGGTGAAGTGTCTCGCCCAAGGACACAACGACTGAGACTGTCCGAGCCGGGGCTCGAACCGGCAACCTTCCGATTACAAGGCGAACTCCCAACTCTTGAGCCACGATCGCCCGGGATAGACCCGTTCGCCTCGCAAGCAATCCCACCGACAAAGCGCAGGCCCCGGTACACAGCTGTAGTAACCCCCGCTGACTTCTTTTACTGAGGTTATATTTTTCGGTGTTTTATTTCCTGATGTTCTTATGTGTCCTACGTGTTTCAGTCGCCAATTCTGAATTATAACTAACATTAAAAACATGTTTAAGGAGGAGAGAGAGCAAATAAATCTGTTTAACATCTGCATATCCACGATATCCACGATATCCTCAGCTCCATGAGTTAACACAAAGTTTCCCAGCTGACTATCTAACTGCCAACTATTCCAGAGACGTGAAAATATACAGCATAAAGAAAAGTGTAAGAGACTCAGCAGCAGATTAGAATAACAGTTATACATTTAATGAATCACCAAATGAATCCAAGAAACGAGCAAACCTGTTCCGACAATTTGAATTTGTATTCCCTCAGCTGCAGACTCGCTGCTGTTTAAATGTTTGAAAAGGAAGATTAGATATAAACAAACGTCAAACATAGACTCAGTCTGCCTTCACATTTGATATGAGGCCAGCACGTATAGTGGCCTCAGCAGGCTATTACTGAAATACACGTGCTATATCATAAACTATGATATAAATAGGGAGGTCCTATTAACATGTTTAGTTTTAAAGGACACCTTCCTCCTGCCTTTAGTCTCATTCATGAGCAGTATTAGTTTTCTTCTAACATCCAGAAGTCTGCACAATGTGTTTCATAGTTTGTAACAAGCCTTTGACAGGTAAACATAACATGACCGAAAAAGCAAAAAAAAAAGAGAGAGAGTGTTGACATAAGAAGAGAAAATGCTCTCAATTATGGAGACAGGCAAATGGTTCATTTATGTTTGATGTGTGTTTATTCCTCCCTAAATATCGTCGGTGAAGTTCGCCATGCACGTCAGATTTTCCTGCGCATTTTTATACCTCTGCCAACAGAGAGAGAGAAAAAATCACATTCTAACAGACAGCTGGTGCTTAGAATACAGTTGAATAACTATTAAAAAACAGATGATATTTAGATGATAGTTCAGTCTAACACATGTGAACCATTAAACGTCTGTGAAACTATGCAGTTATGAAACGTAACTTTAACCTCAGCCAAACCGATTTGCTCAGTTGTAAATAAAACAGCGAAGTAAACGTGACCCGACAGACAGAACCTGAGTGAATGAAGTCCAGCGTTTAACCACTGAGAGCTAAAACTCAGCTGAGGTTTCAAAGCTGTGTGCCGGTGATTGGACATCAGCCGCCGATGAAGCTGTTCGCCTATAAAGTGCTCTGTAAGGAAACAAGCTCCAGCAGCTCTGCGCTCGGGGAAAACACTATATTTACTTATCTTGTGCAGAAAAATGCGCTGACATTGCGTTATATCGAGCACCGGCTGCCCAGTTAAACTGTGACTATCACCAGGTAACGTAGGCGTGTTTCTTGAATTAGCAGCAGGTGTTAAACAGCTGACAGATGAGGAAGAGGAGGATGCATGCAGGTAAACTGAGGGTCTGTTGAGCTGATCGCTGGTTTCGTGAGAAAAATGTCAGCTCGTTCTTTATGTTACAGAAGCACAGAGACACAAGACCAGGCGGAAAGAGACGATCGTTCGGTGAAAATGAGAATCTGCAAATGCAACATGTGGAACACGGAGAGTGGAAAATGTAAACAAACCGGTTAACGTAACCCCCTCGGTGCACTCTGCATGCTAACTGTTAGCAGAGCTAGTGAAATCTCTGAAAACATCTGAGCACTTTTGCAAACATGTTCTATGTTGACAACCTGACCAGACGTACGTTGCGACATTCGCGGCTAAAACACTGTTAAAAGTGTAGCTGGTGACAGAAAAACGGGGTATTTTAAAACTACACCACCACCATTGCTGCCTGTGATTTGATCTGCATTCTGGGATACCTGACTGCCCCAAGTCTACACAAGCAATCGATTATCTAGGATCGACCTGTTTTGACTTACTTTGCACGGCAACCAATCAAATGTTAGAGAAGCTGCATGGGCAGCGTTAACCCCGCCCCCTGAGTTTGATGGGTGAGGCTGACAGATAAAATTATTTCAAGATGAGAGCCAGGCACCAGGACTGCCAAAATGAAATAAATAAATATATCATTAAATAATTAATTACATGTGTCAATAATTAATTAAATGTGTCAATAATTAATTAAAATGTGAAATACATAAATAATTAATTAAATGTGTCAATAATTAATTAATTACATGTGTCATAACTATTTAATTAATTAATTCCAATTTTAATTAATTATTGCCACATTTAATTAATTATTTAATGGTGTATTTAATTAATTCATTATGGCAGTCCTGGCGTTCCATAGCCAGGACCTATATAATGAATTAATTTAATACACCATTAAATAATTTATTAAATGTGGCAATAATTAATTTAAAATTAATTAAAATTTTAAATTAATTAAATAAATATTATTGACACATTTAATTAATGATTTAATGTTGTATTTATCCATCCATCCATCTTCATCCGCTTTATCCGGGGCCGGGTCGCGGGGGCAGCAGCCTAAGCAGAGAAGCCCAGACCTCCTTCTCCCCAGCGTCCTCCTCCAGCTTATCCGAGGGAACACCAAGGCGTTCCCAGGCCAGCCGAGAGATATAATCTCTCCAGCGTGTCCTGGGTCTGTTGATCGTCAGTCCTGCTGCTTCACACTCTGCTGCGAACCATTCCAGTGCGAGCTGGAGGCCATCACCCGATGAAGCCAACAGAACCACATCATCCGCGAAAAGCAGAGATGAGATTCTGAGGCCACCGAAGTGAAAGCCCTCCGCCACTTGGCTGCGCCTAGAAATCCTGTCCATAAAAATTATGAACAGAACCGGAGACAAAGGGCAGCCCTGGCGGAGCCCATCACCCACCGGGAACGAGTCCGACTTATTGCTGGCAATGCGAACCAAGCTCTTGCAACGGTTGTATAGCGATCGAATGGCCCGTAGCAATGGGCCAGACACCCCATACTCCTGCAACACCTCCCACAGGACACCCCGAGGGACACAGTCGAATGCCTTCTCCAAGTCCACAAAACACATGTAGACTGGTTGGGAAAACTCCCATGCACCCTCAAGTATCCTTGAGAGGATAAAGAGCTGGTCCAGTGTTCCGCGACCAGGACGAAAACTGCATTGTTCCTCCTGTATCCGAGGTTCGACTAGCGGACGAACTCTCCTTTCCAGCACCCTGGCATAGACTTTCCCAGGGAGGCTGAGGAGTGTGATTCCCCTGTAGTTGGAACACACCCTCCGGTCCCCTTTCTTAAAGATAGGGACCACCACCCCGTTCTGCCAGTCCAGGGGTACTGCTCCTGATCTCCACGCAACATTGTAGAGGCGTGTCAACCAGGACAGCCCTACAACGTCATTCCGTTTGGGCTGTTGATACCTGTCAGCTGCCTCCGGAGTCCCACAGGCTAACCAAGCCAGATAGGACTCCTTCTTCAGCCTGGTGGCTCCCCTCACCTCTGGTGTCCACCATTTGGTTCAGGGATTACCACCACGGCAGGCACATTGGCCACAGCTCAATGCAGCAGCTTCAGCATTGGAGACGTTGAACATGGTCCATTCGGACTCAATGTCCCCAGTCTCCCTCGGAATGCTGTTGAAGCTCTGCCGGAGGTGTGCGTTGAAGATTTCATGGACTGGGGCCTCTGCTAGACGTTCCCAGCACACCCTCACTACGCGTTTAGGTGCACCAGGTCTGTCCAGCGTTCTCCCCCGCCACCTGATCCAACTCACCACCAGGTGGTGATCAGTTGACAGCTCAGCCCCTCTCTTTACCCAAGTGTCCAGAACATATGGTCGCAGGTCTGCTGATACAATTACAAAATCGATCATCGACCTGCGGCCTAGAGCGTCCTGGTGCCACGTGCACTTATGGATACTCTTATGTTCGAACAAGGTGTTCATTATGGCTAAACTGGGATTTGCACAGAAGTCCAATAACAAAACACCACTCGGGTTCAGATCAGGGAGGCCGTTCCTCCCAATCACGCCCCTCCAGGTCTCGCTGTCATAACCCACATGAGCATTGAAGTCTCCCAGCAGGACAACAGTCTCCAGGTGGAGCACCTTCCAGCACCCCACCCAGGGACTCTAAGA
Organism: Copadichromis virginalis; assembly: GCF_057382275.1. Classification (NCBI taxonomy): domain Eukaryota; kingdom Metazoa; phylum Chordata; class Actinopteri; order Cichliformes; family Cichlidae; genus Copadichromis; species Copadichromis virginalis. The sequence continues at coordinate 43,264,511 of NC_140631.1, read as the reverse complement.
AGGCTGGGTACTCTGAACTGCCACTCGGCGCATAAGTGCAGATGACAGTCAGGACCCATTACCCGACCCTAAGGCGCAGGGAACAAACCCTCTCATCCACCGGGAAGAACCCCAACGTACCGGCAGCAAGCCGAGGGGATATTAGAATACCCACCCCAGCCCACCGCCTCTCACCAGGGGCAACTCCAGACTGAGACAGAGTCCAGCCCCTCTCCAGGAGACTGGTTCCAGAGCCCAAGCCATGCGTAGAGGCGAGCCCGACTATATCTAGCCGGTACCTCTCAACCTCACGCACTAACTCAGGCTCCTTCCTCACCAGAGAGGTGACATTCCATGTCTCAATTGCCAGTCTTGGTAGCCGGGGATCAGTTCGCCAGGGCCTCCGCTCCTGGCCACCGCCCAGCACACAATGCACCCGACCCATATGGCGCCTCCTGCGTGTAGTGGGCCTGCGGGAGGATGGGCCCATGTCCCCTTTTCGGGTTGTGCCTGGCCGGGCCCCATGGACTAAGGCCCGGCCACCAGAAGCTCGCCCTCGGGCACCCTCCCCGGGCCTGTCTCCAGGACGAGGCCCTGGTAACCCTATCCCTGGCAGGGTAAACTGTTCCCTCGATGTTTTCTTCATAAGGATCTTCTGAATCGCTCCTTGTCTGGTCCCTCACCCAGGACCAATTTGCCATGGGAGACCCTACCAGGGGCTTTTGCCCTGGTAGGGTCTCCCATGGTCTGGGACACACAGACCCTCCACCACGATAAGATAGCGATTCACGGAGAGAATTGTGTTGTTGTATTTAATTAATTCATTTTGGCACACTTGACTCCTTCAGGTCTCACCATAAAATCATTTGATCTGTCACCCATCAAACCCAGGGGGCGGGGTTAACGCTGATCGAGTCAAAACCGTTGCTTTGGCCTGGTGGCCATTGTTTTTGAAGGCGTTTCTGCACACCAACAACCAGCATGTTGAAACTAACATTTACTGAGGTTATATTTATCGGGATTTTATTTCCTGATGTTTGTATGTGTCCTACGTGTTTCAGTCGCCAATTCTGAATTATAACTAACATTAAAAACATATTTAAGGAGGAGAGAGAGCAAAAAAATCTGATTAACATCTGATCTTTGTGTTTTTGTTCAGTAGTCAGCGTGACCTGCCTATAAATACTTACTTAGTACTTAGTTCCTCCTACGCCGAGCGGCGCATCGGGCAGCTAGTGATCTCCATCGATGTCGGTCAGCAGCGACTGCTTCAGCTTCGTCCCAGGCAATGTCGACAGTTCTCAGGTCGTCCATAAATGTTCGACGCCATGTGGTCTTTGGTCGGCCTTGCTTTCGCTTGCCAGTTCGTGGACGCCATGTCATGGCAATCTTAGCTGGGCGATGAGGGGGTAGGCGTAAAATATGTCCCGCAAAGCGAAAGCGTCTTTCTGCAACAACATCGGCTAATGGGCGGGTGCCTGCTCTTCGTAGGACCTCCTCATTTGTTATTCGGTCCCGGTAGGAAATTCTCAGGATTCGCCGCAAGCCACGTTGTTGAAGCACGTTCAGGTGTTGAATA
>NC_140631.1:43227953-43257953 GCF_057382275.1 Copadichromis virginalis | reverse complement strand
ACCGCCTCACGTGGCTCACCTGTGGTGTAGCTGTGACGGACAGGTGGAGTCACTCCCTCCCACCTGTGACCAGTTCTATTATACTGACCAATAACTGTTGTCATTGTTTTCATCTGTAAACCGAGTAAGATGATGAAGGTCAGTGATGAGCAGTAAAAGGTCTGATTACCCACAATCCCCTCCTGCTGCCCTTTGGCTCCCAGCAGCCCTGCTTTCTGCTCCCATCGTGCTCCAGTGATGCAGCGGTGGTACCGGCAGCTGCTGACACACAGGATGCGACATCACACCGGGGCCTGTACAGAGCTCCTACAGCCTCTCTGTGATGATGTCATCCAACAGAATCTCAGCACGGAGCGTCGGGCTGAGGAGGAGGAGCAGGGAGCTGATCTCAAGTTTTCAAGCTGAGACCTTCGTTGCCCAGAACGTGCGAGCGTCACCCGTCAGAGCAGTGAGGTTAACGTAACTTCATGTTTCACAGGACCTGGAGAGGGCGAACCAGACGCTGAAGGACGAGTACGACGCCCTGCAGATCACCTTCTCCGCCCTGGAGGAGAAGCTGAGGAAGACCACCGAGGACAACCAGGAGCTGGTGTCGCGCTGGATGGCCGAGAAGGCTCAGGAGGCCAACCGGCTCAACGCCGAGAACGAGAAGGACAGCAGGTAGGCAGGGCGGCTGGAGGCGGGAGGAGGTCTGCTGCTGCGACTTCAGGTCATTTTCATCTGTGTGTGTGTTTCAGACGGCGGCAGGCCAAACTGCAGAAGGAGCTTGCTGACGCTGCCAAGGAACCGCTGCCCATTGAGGCGTGCGTGTCTGAGTTTGTATCAGATGAGATGTCCCAGAGAAATTCCCATGGTTACAGCAGACGGGAATAAATAAAGGAACAACAGTGACAGGATTTCCTCTCACGCCTGCTCACGTTGCTCTGCTTCTCCGCAGGGACGACGACATTGAGGTGCTGACTGAGGACGCCGGGAAGGCGGGGGGAGAGACGTCGCCGAGCCGGCCGCTTAGCAGGACTCCCAGGTGAGGCCGCACGTGCCCGCTGACCATTGACCTCTACGGAGGTTCAGCATGTGTGTGACGATGTGTCTCTGCCCGCAGTAAGAAGATCTCCCAGCAGCCTCCCGGGGGGCTGCTTGACTCCATCTCCCTCATGTTTGGGTATGTGTGTGTGCGTCTGTGTGTGTGCGTGTTATTGTATCTTTATTTCAGACATACACAAAAAAAAACAATATATACAAGTGCACATACTTGCATTTACGTGTATAAATAGGAATATATCTGTAAATACACACACGCATGTGCTCAGACAAATAAATAAAACAAATAAAAAACAGTCTAAATGACATGAAATGACAATTTTTAAGTCTGAAATGGAGTAGGAAGAAGTATAACATAGTTATTAGTCCCTACCCCAGTGTTGAACCCCACTGTTCACTGTTAGCCTGATTCCCGTCATCACTTACCCCACACACTAAACAAGGAATGAAGGACGTGTGTTAACATAGCTACAGTGATAGCTACAGTTTAATTAAAGTACAATGGCTGATCAACTTCATCAGTTTCTTCCAAAGACACTTTTCGAAACATCTTTATAAACCGACCAAGGCTTGAACATTGCTGTAGGTCCACAGGAAAACTGTTCCACAGTTTTACCCCACAGATGCTAACACAAAAGGTTTGAACACCTTTGTCTTCAGGTTTAGTTTTCCCTTCGATTCATAGTCCCCTTCTCTGTCAAAAACATCCTCTGTTCATTTCCTGGTAACATATTGTATCTGGCTTTGCACATCATTTTTGCAGTTTTATGTTTATAAGATCCATTAACTTCAAAATCTTTAATTTCAAGAACATGATGTTAGTGTGCTCTCTAAATCCTGCTTCAGTAATCATCCTGATTGCTTTTTTCTTTTTACATAAAGGTTGAAGTGAAGTTTTGTGTGTATTTCCACACAGTATTCCAAATATGGCAGTGTAAGTGAACAGTAAAGTACCCGGGGTGGAAGGCACAAAATGTTTAGCTTTACTCAGAACAGAGATGCTTCTGGACAGTGTAGCTTTATGTGAGGTTTCCAGCACATTTTGTTGTCTATTATCACACCCAGAAATTCTGTATGAGAAACGTACTTCAACGTTATTTATCAATTTCCAAACAACATAAATGTAGTTTTATTCAAATTTGGTGAAAACTTGTTTCTGTCAAACCATGTTTTCAGTTTAATCATTTCTTGTGTGACAATTTCCAAAAGCTGCTGTGAATTCTCTCCAGCACAAAAATAGTTGTATCATCTGCAAATAAAATAAACTGTAATATATCAGATGTTTTACATATATCATTGATGCACAGGATAAACAGCTTTGGTCCCAATGCTGACCCCTGTGGAACTCCACAATGTCCAGGCACTCTGATATTCACCAAGCTTCACAAATTGTTGCCTGTCTCTCAAATAACTCCTGACCCACTCGAGCACCACTCCTCTAATGCCGTAGTGCTCCAGTTCATCAAGTAATATTTCATGATTGATTGTGTCAAAAGCTTTTTTTAGGTCAATGAAAACACCGACTGTGTCTTTGATCTGTTTTATTAGTGATCTTTTCAATAAGAACCATTAATGCCATGTTGATCTGTTTGGTCTGGGACCATACTGACTGTCCATTATTATCTCATGTTTGTGTGTGTGGCCGCATGTGTGTGGGGGCTCCTCTGTATTGGAGCGTCTAGCTTGCACACGGCGCCTCCAGGTGACCGTCGTTGTCACTTGTCGATAAATGAAAGGTGACCGTTTGTTCGTCCTCAGCAGGCGTCGGAGCGCCAACTCTTTCAGCACTTCACCGGAGAGCAGCGAGGCCCCGTCAGGCGTCTGCGCTGAGGTCCGCGTGCCAACCACGGCGCTGCACGTCTTCGTAAGTACCGTCACTCTTCGTCATCGTCGAGATGACTTGCACGGCCGTCTCTCAGTCTGCGCTCTCTCTCTCTCTGAGCGTTCAGGAAGCCCACGACGGCGAGGTGAATGCTGTGAGGTTCAGCCCTGGCTCCCGTCTCCTAGCAACTGGAGGGATGGACCGCAGGGTGAAGCTGTGGGAGGTGGTGGCAGGTGAGTGGAGGCGGGGTTTAAACAGGAAGTTGTTTTGCTTGCACAAGGATGTTTGATTGAATAACCCTGGAGCTGCAGCAGGTCACGTGACTAAATCACTTCCTGTGATTGCGTTCAGGTCACTGTGAGCCCAAAGGAGCTCTGACCGGCAGCAACGCGGGAATCACCAGCATCGAGTTCGACAGTGCTGTGAGTGTACGCGCGGCGGAAGGATACTGCAGCGTTACTTCCTGTTCAGACTGACCTGCTTTCCTGTGTTTCAGGGCTCCTACCTGCTCGCCGCCTCCAACGACTTCGCCAGCCGGATTTGGACCGTGGATGACTACAGACTGAGGGTGAGCGCGTCCAGCTGTCACACAGCTGCGTCACACACGCTCGCCGTAAATCCAACCGTGTCAGCAGATTAGTCAGCTGAGCTGTTCGAGTAACCTTGGCTACGGCGGCTGCAGTAGGACGAACAGCCCGCACGGAGCAGAAAGGTTCCACGTTGCCTCAGAGCAGCCGGCGCCGTGTTTCTGCACCTGTTTGTGTTTGAAACACATTTTTCTGCAGTTTATTCAACAGATTTTTTTCACAAAATCAGGAAAATATTTCTAAGTAAGCGCTGCCCCCTGGTGGTCAGCTGCCCCTGTCTGCGTGCGCTGAGCTAAACCACGCGTTCTTGTCCGACAACTGAGCCCAGCAGGAAGTGGCGGCTCAGTTTCCTGGTCAGTGATGTCATGTAAAAGGTCTGAAGCTCAGCTCTTCCCCCTCGCGGCCACCATTTTGGCTCCCAGCAGCCCGGCTCTCTGCTGCCATCGTGCTCTAGTGGTGCGGCGATGGTCTCGGCAGCTGCTGACACACAGGATGTGACATCACTGCGAGGTCTGTACAGAGCTCCTACAGCTTCTCTGTGATGATGTCATCCAACAAAACCAATCAGCATGGAGCATCAGGCCGAGGGGTGGGGTCTGAGCAGTGATCTCACACCTGTTCTGAGGCCAGAAAACTGTTGTCCATCTAATGTCACCTGTCTGAATCAGGTGACGTCCCCACGGTGACATGGTCAGCTGCATGTCGCCGGGGTTTCTCGTACTGACAGGAAGTGGCAGACGTCACCTGCCGATGACCTGTGTGTGTGTTTACCTGCGCTTACCTGTGTCTTTCTGTCCGTCCGGCAGCACACGCTGACGGGTCACAGCGGGAAAGTCCTCTCCGCTCGCTTCCTGTTGGACAACGCTCGCATCGTCTCTGGGAGCTACGACCGCACGCTCAAACTGTGGGACCTTCGCAGCAAAGTCTGTACGTGAGTGCACGCTCGCTCGGTCTCAGTGAGTCCTCACCCAAGCTAACTGTCGCTCACCTGTGCAGGTATGAAGACGGTGTTCGCGGGCTCCAGCTGCAACGACATCGTGTGCACCGAGCAGTGCGTCATGAGCGGACATTTTGACAAGAAGGTTCGCTTCTGGGACATCAGGTGAGCGGCGCACGAACGCTGTCATCACTCAGCATCTCTGCCATTGCTCTGTGTCACGGTGATGACACGCTCGGTCTGCGTGTGTGTGTGAGATCAGGGCGGAGAGCATCGTGCGGGAGCTGGAGCTGTTCGGCAGAGTGACGTCTCTGGATCTGAACCACGATCGCACCGAGCTGCTCACCTGCTCCAGAGACGACCTGGTGAAGATCGTCGACCTGCGCACCAACGCCGTGAAGCAGACGCTCAGGTGAGGCGGGCCCAGTGTAACACAAAGCGGTCGAAGTTTGAAGGCAGCCGTGCAGGTGGGAAGCAGAAACATGGCGAGTCCATCTCACCTGAGTTGGCAGGCAGTCAGTAGGGCTGTGAGGAAATATCACCTTATATTTAAATAACCTCCAAAAACAAGAAGAAGAAGAAGAAGAATAGCTCTTTGTTACAAGAACAGTGAAAGGCAGTTTGGCATCTCCCCATGTGTGTGAAATATTATCTACTCAATGACACAGAGAAAGTTACATTTACACAAGAAAGATATGTACAAGTTACACACACGCATACATGCCATCTGAGGAGCAGGTGCAGGGGGGTCAGTGATAGTGCACATGGAGTGGTTGCTGTTGCTACTATAATACATGCAGTTTAAAGAGGAATGTTGGTTGCATCATAGTATAACTAAAAATACGGTTTATAAATCAAGTGTAAAACATGAACTCAGTGTTTTTAACGATCAACTGCACACGAGGTGGTCGGCGCCGACCTTTAACGAACAAAAAGAACATCAAGCTAAGAGTTCACGAGACAAAGCGGCTCTTTTGTGTGTGTAACATATAAAAATAGTCAAACTGACTGACGGTCGTACGTCAGACAAGTAAAGTACCCAGGATACTTTTGTTGCCGTAGTGACACTGAGTCACTGTTGACGTCACAGGCAGATCCACTTCCTGTGCTCCGCTGTGGTCATGTGACTGACTCATTCTGTTTGCGATGTGATGGTCAGGTGACCTCGGCCGACTCACTGTGTGTGTTTGTGTTCAGTGCGCAGGGTTTCAAGTGTGGCGCTGATTGGACCAGAGTGACATTCAGGTGGGTTCCTCTCATTACTTGTGTGTGTGTGTGGTGAGTGAGAGAGAGATCTGAGCACGCTCAGTGTGTCTCGTTCTTTCAGTCCTGACGGGAGCTACGTGGCCGGCGGATCAGCTGACGGCGCTCTGTACATCTGGAATGTGCTGACGGGGAAAGTGGACCGAACTCTAGACCGGAACCACAGGTAAGATCGTTCAGGTTTATCCACACGCCAGCGGCTTATGCCGCACTGTTGACCTTTGACCTCTCCTTGCTACTGCTGTTGCAGCTCAGCCATCAACTCGGTGTCCTGGTCGCCTTCAGGAGCATACGTGGCAAGCGTGGAGAAAGGCAGTCGCGCCATCTTGTGGTCAGACATGTGACCGGGCCCGAGGAGGCGGAGTCAGGCTGTAGGCAGCCAGTGGCGGCCCCTCTGCCATCTTCATCGTGGTGAAGATGAAGAGGATTCACTGAGACTGTGGAGACGAGCTGCCGTGTTCTGTTTCTGCAGCTTTTAATGTTCAGCATCATTTTAATGACCGGGAGGAGGCGGAGCCACATGCGGCGCCGCAGCTGCTGATGCGAGGACAGCCGTCGGATGTCAGGTGACACGTTGGAAACGCAGAGACATTTCACTGTTGACACTTCCTCTCCTCATCCTCACTCCACAGGACGCCTCAGGAAACAGGAAGTGCGTGCACCGACTAATCAGAGATTAAAGAAACTGTCGTGTGGTTTGTTCCTGTCTGCACTCGGCAATGCCTCATTTCTACCTCGCCGCTTCGCTCGCTCCAGGTACTGCTGACTTCCTGTTGTTCGTTTTCCACGGCAGACAGAACCGCGTCCTTGCTGTGGGTGTCGCTGTGACATCATCAGCAGGACAGCGTGTCGCACATCACGTGTTATGAATGCGGCGCCTGCCCGAGCCTCAACAGGTGGTCAGCACGAGCCTCAGTTCCGTCATCAGAGGGGGCGGAGTGGAAATGAGGCCGTTTGGACCGTAAAGTGAACCGCCATCAGTGATGTTTTTCCACAAACAGGAAGTGGACCTTCACATTAAACTGTGTCAGAGCACACCTGTGTGGGTTTGTGTGTTTGATTCACAGGTGTGTTACATACTGCACTAACCTCGCTGCGAGCACGGACAGATTGTGTAACCTGATGATTGTAAATGTCCTGTAAAAATCCTGATGAATAAATCCTCTGACACACGAGAGTTCTTCCACGCCGCTCGCTCTCTGAGCGCCTCATAGCGGTGGCGAGCTGTTCTTGTTCTTGAGCCCAGGTCGTCTCGTTTTACGTCTCGATGTTTCCTGTGTTCTTCACATTAAGGAGCCAAACATTCCTGCTGGAAGCAGGGCTCGCAAAATTCCCTGGTTGCCCTTCGGGTGGGCATGCTTCAGTTTTTGGTAGAGATTATTTTTATTGTATAATATTGTAAAGCAAACAAAACATCAATCAAAAAATTGTTAAAACAGAAATTACAACATCCATCCGTTTGCTTCCACTTGTCCTTTTCAGGGTCGCGGGGGGCGCTGGAGCCTATCCAGCTGTTATAGGGCGAGAGGCGGGGTCCACCCTGGTCAGGTCACCAGTCTGTCAGGGCTAACATGTAGAGACAGACAACCATTCTCACCTATGGGCAATTTACACTAATCAATTAACCCTGCAATCTGCATGAAATGACAACAACTGTATAAAATTATAATCATCATCAACTCAAATATTTGGTTGTAATTGAACAGAAATTTCTATGAACTGTGTAGAACATGAGAATCTGACATTTCCGCTGACGTCACGGAGGAGAAAATGCCACTCGACGTTGAGGCCGCAGCATCTCCTTCATCAGCGTTTTCGCGGCCTCCATTTCACTGCTCTTTGTTCTTGTCGGGATTTTATGATCCAGGTGTCTTGAACCTTTTCCAGAAAACATCCAGAAATGAATCATCGTGTCAGGGCAAAAAGATTCGGCCAGCTCTAATATGTGTGCCACACAGTGGGTTGTTATGATGTGGGGTATCCTGTTTCAGTCTCCCAGCTGTTCCTGTTTTCTCTCTTCTCTGATACCCGTGGTGTTCGCTGCTTCATCAATAGCCTCTAAAATATCTGCAGCGTTTGCACTCCTGACTGGCTGACATTTGATCATGTATGTGGACGTTACATTTGTGCAAACTGCATGCTGTGATGTCAGCAGCATCCTAACAACATAATGCAGTACGTCAGGTTTAATTTGAACCATTACAAAGAAAGTGGCTGACCAGGAGGAAGTGTGAACAGGAAGTTGTTTAAATGTTTAGCAGTCTATAGGACTTGATCCTCTGTGACACATTCATGTATTATCTGAGGCTGGATTAATTAAAAATTAAGCACATGCAGCCATATATGACTGCGTCCATGCAATAAGCGATCAGACAAACACGGCTGTGTGTGGGTCGATGTCTTTTTTTTCTCTGCCGTCAGGGTTCGAGTCCAGCTGAGAAAGAGAAGAAAGGGCCAACACAGGAGGTGAGTTTTATAAAGATCGTAAGTTATCAGAGGATAAAGTGACATTTTTCTGTCTCATGTCTTTGTCTCACATGGAAACAGTGAAGACAGGAAATGTGTCTTCGGTGCTGTTACGCCATATGAAACTAGTTTCACCACTGTCAAAGGAGCTTGCAAAGAAAAGCGTCTGGACTTCTTTAAGTTGCTTGAAGACGTTTCACCTCTCATCCGAGAAGCTTCTTCAGTTCTAGGGTTAAATGGTGGAGAGTCCCAGATTTAAACCCAGTGGGAGTTTCCCCCCACAGAGGGACAAAGGACCCCCTGATGATCCTCTAATTGCCTGAGCCAAGGTGTGAAACTGGGTGTGGGTCACAATCAGCCAGGGTTTCAGGTGAGCTCATTGTGAAACCTGGCCCCACCTTATCATGCGAATTCCTGAGGTCAGATGGCCCAGGATGTGAGTGGGCGTTAAGGCGTCTGGGAAGGATCTCAAAACTGGATTATAGATGGCAGAGCGTTGGTGTCGTAAACCCCCGCCTCTGTTCAAAGATGGTCGCTCACAGTGGACATAGATGGCTTCTTTCACTCCTCTTTCAAACCATCTGTCCAACATGTGAACATTGGCATCCTCAAAGAGTGACCTTTGACCTTTAGATGCAGATGGACTGCTGAGTCTTGTCCTGTGGAGGTGGCTCTTCTGTGTTGTGCCATGCGCTTGTGAAGTGGCTGTTTGGTCTCTCCGATGTAGAGGTCTGGGCATTCCTCGCTGCACTGTACAGCATACACCACATTGTTAAGTTTGTGTTTTGGAGTTTTGTCTTTCGGGTGAACCAGTTTTTGTCTGAGTGTGTTGCTGGGTCTGAAATGCACCGGGATGTCGTGCTTGGAGAAAACTCTCCTGAGTTTCTCTGATACACCGGCTACATAGGGGATGACAATGTTGTTGCGTCTGTCCTTCTTATCCTCCCTCGCTGGTGTCTGGTCTTCTTTTCTGTGCCTCTTTGCTGACTTTAAGAACGCCCATTTAGGATAGCCGCACGTTTTGAGTGCTTCCTTTACATGTGTGTGTTCCTTCTTTTTCCCTTCAGGCTTAGAGGGAACATGTTCTGCCCGGTGGTGTAGGGTCCTGATTACTCCAAGTTTGTGTTCCAGAGGGTGATGGGAGTCAAAGAGGAGGTACTGGTCCGTGTGTGTGGGCTTCCGGTAAACTTCGATGTTGAGTTTGCCGTTCTCTTCAATGTGCACAGCGCAGTCCAGGAAAGGCAAACAGTCGTCCTTTGTGTCTTCCCTGGTGAACTTGATGTTTTTATCCACAGCATTAATGTGCGCAGTGAAGGATTCCACTTCTTGTGTCTTGATTTTGACCCAGGTGTCGTCCACATATCTGTACCAGTGGCTGGGTACTCTTCCTTTGAAAGAGCCAAGAGCCTTCCTTTCCACTTCCTCCATGTAAAGGTTGGCTACAATAGGTGACACGGGGGAGCCCATGGCACAGCCATGTTTTTGTCAGTAAAAGCCTTCGTTGTACTTGAAATATGTAGTGGTGAGGCAGAGGTCTAACAGTGTGCAGGTCTGATCGGGTGTGAAGTTGGTCCTGTCCTCCAAGGAGCTGTCTTCTTGTAGTCGTTTTCTGACAGTCTCCACGGCCTCCGTGGTGGGTATGCAAGTGAAGAGAGAGACTACATCAAAGGACACCATGGTTTCATCTGGATCCAGGGGAAGTTTCTGGACCTTGTCGGTGAAGTCAGTGGAGTTCTTGATGTGGTGTGGGGTGTTCCCGTAGCAAGGTGTTTCGAGATGTTGTAAGTGGCTGAGTTTATGCTACTGACTATGGGCCTGAGTTGGACCCCTTCCTTGTCAATTTTAGGAAGTCCGTAAATGCAGGGTATGGCATCCCCTGGATAAAGGCGGTGATTTTGTCCTTTTCAAAGTCTTGAAGACAAGCTATAACTTTCTTTTTGTAGCTTTCTTTTAAGGCTTCGTAGGTATTGTTGTCACTGAGGAGAGTAGCGATCTTTGTGTGGTAATCTGTAGTATTTAGGACCACGGTGCATCTTCCCTTATCAGCTGGCAATATAGTGAAGTTGTGGTCTTTGCTCAGGGAAGCAACGGCCTTCTTTTCTTGTATTGTGAGGTTGGATGGAGGGACTTTGGCACTGGAGAGCGTGGCTGAGACTTTCATCCTGATTTGCTCTGCTTCTGTCTGTGATAATTTATTAATCCGTATGGCGGTTTCTGTGGCTGTGATGAGGTCCACTATGGGCAACTGTTGCGGGGAAATGAGTCCTTTGGCTAATACTCTTTTCAGGTTCAGTGAGATTCCAGTCTGAAAAGTTCTTTACCCATTTGTCCTGACTGTCCTCAGGTGTGTTTTCTTCTCTGAGTTGTGTAGGTTCAGAATGAGGAGTGAGTGTTTTTGAAAGCAAGGTGTGAAATTTCCTCCGTTGTCTTTCTCTTCCTTTCCCAGCAACACACTCAGACAAAAACTGGTTCACCTGAAAGACAAAACTCCAAAACACAAACTTAACAACGTGGTGTATGCTGTACAGTGCAGCGAGGAATGCCCAGACATTTAACCCTAGAACTGAAGAAGCTTCTCGGATGAGAGGTGAAACGTCTTCAAGCAACTTAAAGAAGTCCAGACGCTTTTCTTTGCAAGCTCCTTTGACTACGATGACCTGGATGACTGAGAACCTTCACAGACATATTGAATGGCGTATATTTTAAAGTAAAGGATTTAAAACCAAGTTAGTACAAACATCACTAATGTCACATAACTTTGCCGACATGTGGCCAACAGTTATGTTTTAATGTTCTTCATTATTAAACATTTGCAAATAAATAAATGACACAATATTCAGTACTTACTTTTGAAAGTTTACTCTTCGGGCGCCCCGCTTTTTTCCCGAACAAATTATCCACATCCACCACCGCGCTATGAAGTCTGGGATATGTTGGGCCATACACAGACCCATCCTTCAAATTCAGGGAAATGAAGGATGCTTTTGAGCAGCCTTTGAATTAGGACAGCCTGTGTCACATCGCTGTGACGTAATCGGCCTTAAAATGCGGCCTTTGAGGTTGCAGACCCTGATTTGGGAAACAGCCTGTTTGTTCAGTTTGCCAGTCTGCCTGTTTAGTTTATTGGTGTTTTCAGTTTAGTTATTTCACGGTTGTCATCCCATGACAGCATGTCCTGACTGCGGGGTTTTGGAAACAAATTAAAACGTACAGCTCTGTTATCACTTCCAACATAAATGAAGACAGAAAACTAAACAGCAGTGACGTTTGTAGGGTTACTGAAGTTGGGCTAGCTGCTATATAATGATGTGCTACGTGACCGCTAGCGACACAGCTATGTTAGCATAATATAAACAAGCTAACTTTTTTTCCACTCGATAAAAGTTAACGTGAGTGTTCTCGGTGGTCAGGAACAAATGTAATCGCATGGCAGGATGCTGTAAAAGGACCAAACTTCAGCCAGGAGAACAACTGAGATAATCCATCCACAATACGAGGTTAGTCATTCATATACTGCTGCATGGGCTGGGCTGTAGTTACATCCTAAGGTTTTAAAAACTGAGCTTAAATAAATGATTAGTGGTAATAAATGCTGAGGGAGGTCAACAGTGATCACTGACTGTTTTAGGAGCTTTTTGAGATTAAATAGAAGAAAATACAAAACATTAAACATGTTAACAACACAAAAGCCATATTAAACGCAGACTACTTTAGACCCGGAAGTAGGATTCGTCACGTCATCACTGAACAACCGGATATGTTGTAACTTTATTGCAGTTTATTGTTTGATAACAGCATTTTGGTTATTTTGTAAGTGATTTAAGTGTTAGCCACATGTTTAGTGAGAGCTGCTAATTATAGATTTAATTTTCTGCTAAAAGGGAGCATTTAACATGTATTTTCGTTAGAAAACTGCATTTCCCAGAATCCTTTGTGGTAGACGAAAGTTACTCTGGGTTTTAGCTAGCAAAGAAAGCTCCGGGAAGCCATTATATGTTGCTCTGATATCGAGCAGTTTATTTGTTGTACATTCCCCTTTTTGAAGCCTTATATAAAGACTATCGTTTCTACAATTGATCTCCGATCCATCTTCTTGGCTAAGTGGATTCGCCACAACACTATACTTTAACATGTACTCCAGCATCTTGTTCATGGGGTACATTGCTGCTAACAGGTAGAGAACCTTTGTTGATTTCAGACTGTAGTTCATAAGAATATTAAAAGCTTAATAAACATGAATCTTGTTCTCTTCTTGACGCCTTCTGCAGATGAGAACAGGAACTGCTGTGATTGATTAGTAAAGTTATCTACTGCCTCCTTCCTCTGGTCTCTCCAGGTATCTGAAGATCATCCATCCATCAGGAACTCACATGATGCAGATAGTACAAGCTGCAAAAATCATCTCCGGGGTCACCTGGGCTTGTCTCCTGGCCCCAACAATCAGCTTCATCACCACATTTTTCATCACCCCAAAACCTCAGACCTGACCTCCGACGCTGTGACTCGGTCTTCAGTGCATCTGCCAGCCTGCTCGGAAAAGTCATCCACACCTGTTTGGGGATCATCTTCCTGGTGGTCCTAATATCCTTGATCTTCAGACTGTGATCAGCTGACCTGGTGCTCGTTGTGGATTTACACAACTGAATTCAACCAGATGTAAACAGATGTTTCATGAGTTTCCCCGCCTGATTTCCATTCCCTACATTGATAGTAGGGTTAGGGGAGGCAGTTGAGACGGTTCGCCTAGGACGTATCCTGGGTGAGGTGTTCCTAGTATGTCCCACTGGGAGAAAGCCCCGGGCAGACCCAGGACACGCTGGTGAGCGTACATCTCTCGGCTGGCCTGGGAACGGCTCGGTCTTCCCCAGAGAGAGGGAGGTCTATGCTTCTCTGCTTAGGCTCCTCCCCCTGCGACCGAGCCCCGGATAAGCAGAAGAAAATAGATGGATGGACTCTGATAGTAATACTGTTTATACTGTGTTCATCCTCGACTGAACACTGTTGGTATGAAGGCTGAGGTCATTTGGAGTCCAGGGAGCGCTTTTAAAGACCTTCTATGACTCTGTGGTGGCATCTGCCATTTTTTACAGTGTGGTATGTTGGAGCAGCAGTTTATCGGCAGCTGAGAGGAAGAGGCTGGATAAACTCATCAGGAAGGCCAGCTCTGTTCTGGGATGCACCCTGGACCCAGTGCAGGTGGTGGGAGACAGAAGGACTGAGTCTCCCACCCCATGCATGTAAATGTTGCTGAACTGCAGAGCTGCTTCAGTGACAGACTGCTGCATCCTCGATGCATGAAGGAGCTTTTCTGCAGGTCCTTCCTCCCTGCAACTGTCAGACTGTACGATCAGAACTGCTCCCAACAAACGTAGATGTTTACATCTGTGCTGTAACAGCAATAATTTAATCAACCGATTTACACTATAACCAGGGTTTGCCTCTTATCTGTATTTAATTTTATTTAATTTAATAACGGTACAGTACTCTGCTTTTGGTAACCATTGTCCTTGATGTAAATATGTAAAAATTGTGTATGTTTCTGTTCTGTGTCCTGTGTCCTGTTTGTTTGTATATGTGTCTTTCTGGCTGCTGTTAGAACAAAATTTCCCCTTGTGGAACAATTAAGGGATTCTTATACCACAACACACGCAGCACATGGCAGGGAATTAAATCTGTCACAAACTAATCAAGAACCACAACTACCACAGACACCCGACATGCCACCCATCCAGACAGTCTTAAAACCTTCTACACCAGGTTTGACAGGCTGAACACAGACACAACCTCAAAGGCCCCCAGCTGCCCCACGGGCACTGGCTTCCAGGTCAAACACACACAGGTCCTGAAAACTCTGAAGAAGGTGAACCCCCACAAGGATGTGGGACCCGATAGAGTTCCTCCCAGAATTCTGAAGGCCTGTGGGGAACAACTAGCTGCTGTGTATGCCGACATCTTCAACCTGTCACTATCCCAGGCAGTGCTCCACCATTATACCAGTACCCTAAATGACTTCAGGCCAGTAGCACTCACACCAGTTGCCATGAAGTGCCTAGAACAACTGGTTCTCACACACATCAACCACATGGTCCCAGGCGCTGTCAATCCCCTCCAGTTTGCTTACCGTCCCAATCCCAGCTGTGAAACTCAGAAACCAGTCTTACTTGTTATCATCTATCGTCCACCTGGGCCTTACACAGAGTTTCTGTCTGATTTCTCAGACTTTTTATCTGATTTAGTTCTGAGCTCAGATAAAATAATTATTGTGGGTAATTTTAACATCCATGTAGATGCTAAAAATGACAGCCTCAACATGGCATTTAATCTGTTATTAGACTCAATTGGCTTCTCTCAAAATGTAAAAGAACCCACCCACCACTTTAATCACACTCTAGATCTTGTTTTAACATATGGCATAGAAACTAAAGGACAGTGTGTGGCTGATGCACAGCCAGTGTTGGGAAGGTTACTTTTAAAATGTATTCCATTACAGAATACAGAATACATGCCCCAAAATGTATTCTGTAACGTATTCCGTTACGTTACTCAATGAGAGTAACGTATTCTGAATACTTTGGATTACTTAATATATTATCATGCTGAATGTCCTATTGCTGTGTGATTTATTACTATTACTGAAGGTCCGCGACTCCGAACTGTAGTAAAGGGACCTCTGACTAATAAGGCGGGGTCCCTGTCGGCTCGTAGCTGAAAAATAGCTTTACTTTGTTGTGTGGGTCAACTTTTCTTGCGAGAGACAGAGAGAGGCGTTGAAAGGCTGCTCCAACGAAACTTATTGTTTTCGGAGGAAAACAGGAACACGGTGTACAGTCGAGTCTTAATAGCTTACTTACAACTGGGCTCGTCAGGCTCTCTTCTTGGCTGCAGTGGTTATTATTATATTTACATGCTTCCAGCTCCCGTTTTTCCTCGATGACAACTCGTACCTTTCCACTCCCCTTTTTCTCCCTCCTCGCGCTCACAGACACATAACGTGTATGGCAGTCCATTCTCCCTGCAACACGGACTACACTGCCCATGATGCTACATTCTTTAGAGCTATGCTTGTAGCATTCTGCCTGTTAGCTTAGCACAACAACAACAACAACAAAAAGGCGCTCTCTCACCCAGGAAACACACAGTCGCAGAGAGAGAGAGAGCGTCGCCCTGTAACCATGGCAACCGTAACGCTGCCGCCTGGAACAACAGAACGTAGCTGTCAAACAAAACCCAAACAGTGCTGACCCGCGACAAAATGAAACAGGAAAGTACCGCAGTGTAATCCATTTATTTCAACAAAGTAACTGTATTCTGAATACCACCTTTTTAAACGGTAACTGTAACGGAATACAGTTACTCATATTTTGTATTTTAAATACGTAACGGCGGTACATGTATTCCGTTACTCCCCAACACTGTGCACAGCAGATTATGGTCACATGTCTCTGTGTCAGTGACTGAGGTCAAAGGTTAACGTGTCCGCTTACTGCTGATATCCACGATGTCCTCACTTTCAGGTCCTGCAGGTGACTCACCTTTAAGACTTTTAGAAGCATCAACGAGCAGCTGAATAGACCAACTCAGGTCCAACCGAAGCTTCAGGTGTGTGTGTGTGTGTGTGTGTGTGTGTGTGTGTGTGTGTGTGTGTGTGTGTGTGTGTGTGTGTGTGTGTGTTGCTGCTGTCAGCACTCAGACTGCTGAGTCTGAGTGACAGAAACTTATCGGCTCAGCTGACTCGCATCCTGCTGATCATGTTAATGTCATATTAATATCGATCAATACACAAACCAAAACCATCTGACCTCATGTGCTTTTAGTCTTCATTCATCTGCATGTGTATATATATACGTGTGTGTGTGTGTGTGTGTGTTGTATAAATAGACATGAAACTGCTGCAGGTTCTTCACACTCTGATCGATCATCACGCAGCTGCTCACAGAGAGCAGGCTCAGTGCTCTGACTGTGACTCCTGCAGACGCTGTAGAAGCAACCGGGCTGCATTTTTAAAAAGACTTTAAACATCTTTTTCAGCCAAAAAGTTTGATGTGGAGATCTGCTGAGCTGAAAAAGTTATGAAAGATATGAGATGATAGTATAATCATTTAAAAGGTCCAAATTTACTGCAAAGCTCCAACGGTCAGGTGCATGGTGAGGTCAGGGGTTTGGATTAAAGATGTTTAATTCCACTTTTATTCAAATCTGCTTTTGTTGCCATCAGTCGGTAATTTAGAAAATTCATCAACCCACTAGAAAAGGTGTGTGTGTGTGTGTGTGTGTGTGTGTGTGTGTGTGTGTGTGTGTGTGTGTGTGTGTGTGTGTGTGTCTGCCTGCAGGATTATTCCTGTAATGATGTGCATGCTGACCAGGCTTTGTGTGCTGATTATAAATACAACTGATCGTTCTGATCAGCTTCAAACCTGCTTCTCTCCAGCTCGTCTTCATCACTGCAGCTTCAGGTCAGTCTGTTCAGTGAGAGATGAATCTGTTATCAGTGTGAATGAGTGTTTGATGATGGGTTTCATTAGTTTATTGAGGAAGTCTGAAGGTCAGCTGATGTTCCTTAATTCTGTGAAGCTTCACCTAAAAGCACAAACAGCTTCACAGCTGATGTGAAACAACAAATCTGATCAATTACTTTTTAAACTTGGTGACGAGTTACCAGAAGTTAAAACTCATACATTTGTTTTTGTAGTATCCCCTGATTTTATATGATGCAGCATTAAGTTTGATTGAAAAACAAACAAACAAAAAACCCCAGTAAAACTGGATTAACATCTGCCATCAACTGAGGTGGAACGGCGAGAAGATCTTCTCAGAGCTTCAGAGGAGATGTAAAGGGTTCAACTCTGCGTGTCAGGATGTGAGCACACAGTTCAACAATCTGAGAAAAACATTTGTCACTGTAAAGGTCAGTGAGTCCCTCACCTACAGTTCATGATTGGATGGAGAGGTGGAGTCAGAGGAGGATGCTGCAGAGATGTGGGATGTTGGTGGATGTGGGTGGGTGTTGGTGGGCATTAGTGGATCTTGGTGGGTATTGGTGGATGTGGTTTTGTGTTGGTGGATGTTGGTGGGTGTTGGTAGGTGTTGGTAGATGTCGGTAGGTGTTGGTAGATGTTGGTGGATGATGGTTGATGTTTGTAGGTGTTGGTTGATGTTGGTGGATGTTGGTGGATGTTGGTGGATGATGGTACAGTGGGGCAAAAAAGTATTTAGTCAGCCACCGATTGTGCAAGTTCCCCCACCTAAAATGATGACAGAGGTCAGTAATTTGCACCAGAGGTACACTTCAACTGTGAGAGACAGAATGTGAAAAAAAAATCCATGAATCCACATGGTAGGATTTGTAAAGAATTTATTCGTAAATCAGGGTGGAAAATAAGTATTTGGTCACCTCAAACAAGGAAAATCTCTGGCTCTCACAGACCTGTAACGTCTTCTGTAAGAAGCTTTTCTGTCCCCCACTCGTTACCTGTATGAATGGCACCTGTTTGAACTCATCATCTGTATAAAAGACACCTGTCCACAGCCTCAAACAGTCAGACTCCAAACTCCGCCATGGCCAAGACCAAAGAGCTTTCGAAGGACACCAGGAAAAGTATTGTAGACCTGCACCAGACTGGGAAGAGTGAATCTACAATAGGCAAGCAGCTTGGTGTGAAAAAATCAACTGTGGGAGCAATCATCAGAAAATGGAAGACATACAAGACCACTGATAATCTCCCTCGATCTGGGGCTCCACGCAAGATCTCATCCCGTGGGGTCAAAATGATCATGAGAACGGTGAGCAAAGATCCCAGAACCACACGGGGGGACCTGGTGAATGACCTGCAGAGAGCTGGGACCAAAGTAACAAAGGTCACCATCAGTAACACACTACAACGGCAGGGAATCAAATCCCGCAGTGCCAGACGTGTTCCGCTGCTGAAGCCAGTGCATGTCCAGGCCCGTCTGAAGTTTGCCAGAGAGCACATGGATGATACAGCAGAGGATTGGGAGAATGTCATGTGGTCAGATGAAACCAAAGTAGAACTTTTTGGTATAAACTCAACTCGTCGTGTTTGGAGGAAGAAGAATACTGAGTTGCATCCCAAGAACACCATACCTACTGTGGTTGCTGGAGTACTTTTCTATGCTGTGGTGTGCTGGGGGAGCAGCACAGCGAAGAAGGACTCATCCAGGCTGGAGAAACTGATCAGGAGGGCTAGCTCTGTGGTCGGCATGAAGCTGGACACTCTGGTGACAGTGGCAGAGAAAAGGACATTAAAGAAACTGATGGACATTATGAACAATGCTGGGCATCCTCTGCACACGGCCATAAACAATCAGAAGAGTCTGTTCAGTGACAGGTTGCTTCTCCCAAAGACAAGAACTAACAGACTTAAAAACTCCTTTGTCCCACACGCCATCAGACTGTTTAACTCCTCTCTGGAGGGGAGAGGGAGGGGAAACAGGAGGACAAAGGAGGGAACAACTAAGCTGTAGTGCCTCTTCACCTCACTGTGCAATACCTTTTGTGCAATACTTTTGTAAATAGTCAACGGTGCAATAGACTCAATACTTGAAATGTGCAATTCACTTGTATTTTTATTTTTATTCCTATTTATTCTATTTATCCCCTTCGTATATTTTATGTATATTGTCTCTGTATTTATATATATGTGTGTGTGTATAACTCTGTAACTTCTGTCGGTGCTGTGCTTTTTTGGAAATCGAATTTCCCAGAGGAACCCACCCGAGGGATTAATAAAGTTCTATCTAATCTAATCTTTACTCAGTTCTTACCATACAGTCACGCATTGAGTTTTGTGCCTGGCCGCCTGGTGGAAGCCTGCCGCTTTACTGGATCCAGTTTCCCTTTACATTCAGAGCGTCCTCTGCAATGGCCTTCTTCCCTTACCGGCAGAAAAGTGCTAAAATACCGTCACTGCACATAGGAATGATTTCCCAACAGTGTACTCGAACCGCCGTCCCTGTGGACCAAACACAGGCCTGGGCCGGCTTCTCCCCAACTGCGTGCTCGAGCCACTGTCCTTGTGATGAGCCGTTCCCAACACAAGCCTGGGGTCTCAAACCACCAGGATTTTTCCCGACGGTGGATTTTAATTACCGTCCCTGTGCTGGACAAAAACCCGAACACAAGCCTGGGGTCTCAAACCACCAGGATTTTTCCCGACGGTGGATTTTAATTACCGTCCCTGTGCTGGACAAAAACCCGAACACAAGCCTGGGGTCTCAAACCACCAGGATTTTCCCTCCGGAGACTCGAACTCCAGAGTCGGCCAGCGTTCCCCCCCTCGGCCAGACAAACACTCTCCATGACTGTATACAAGTTAGCTACAACTCACCCATCTGCAGGAGTCCCCTCAAAGTCGATGGTCTCAGTGGTGGCTGAAACCCACGGCTCCGTGACTCCTCCATTTCCTTTTCTTCAACAGCTGGTAGGACAAAGGTACCTTTTTCCTCAGGGGTGAACCGTTGTTCAGCGACCACACGGATCACAACCCAACCCCAATTAAAAGGGAATCGTAATAGGCAAAGCATGAGGTAATAAAGGCATGAATAACAGTCTCCAAATTGTGTTTGGAAATTACGTTCTTTTGAATTCTTTTGGCAGCAAAGAAAGACTAGACCCAGAGTGGTCAAAACTCAAAAAATGATCTTTATTTTACATTTCCGGAAATGAAGAACTGCGGAGACGAGCACGCATCCACAGCTCTGACAAAATCACAAGGTGTATATATAGTTCGGCTACACACGCTAAGTTTCGATAAAAACAACTCTGGAGTGCACTCTGCTTAGTTTCACTTTTGTCACGGTGGGTGAGGAGAGCCGTGTGAAAATAATAAATGAGGATCCAATCGCAGGCAGTAGTGGAGAAGTGAAGGTGGTTTATTGAACACGAAATAAATATGGACAAACAGCAAATGGAGCACGAACTAAACTAGACTGGAAACAACTAAACTACAGAGCACAAACCTGGACAAGAATGAGAACGAGCAGAGGAGATGGACAGCAGGGAGAACACACGGGTGAGACATGGTGGATACACAGATGGACCAGCAACTACAATGACAGAGGACACGACTTAAATACACAGAGAAACACAGGGGAATTACACACAGGTGGTGGACACAGCTGGGAATAATCAACAAGACGAGACAGAGGTAAAACTGAACACACTCACATGAGACGCAGACCTTCACAATAAAACAGGAACACATTTTGGTGGATCTTGGTAGGTGCTGGTAGATGTTGGTTGGTGTTGGTGGGCGTTGGTTTGTGTTGGTGGATGCAACATGGAACAGGAGTGGAGCACATCACTGCATCCGCACGAAGATCCAGAAACTCCCCCACCTCCTCCGAGCAGGTGCAGGGGTAGCTGGCACATCTGTGATGGCGTCATTAATGCTGAGGCACATCTGCAGCTGTAGGAGAATGTGCTCTGTCTGGACAGCGTCTGTGATTCCAGACAATGAAGAAATCTCACTGAGCACAGCCTGCAGCAGCACGGCTCCATAACTGACCCGAGTACAGCCCAGACCATCACCCACCGAAACCACAGCTGGAGTGCTCCATCCACCAGATCTTTTTTATTATTCTTATTAGTCGGAGTTTCTTTCATGTCTGTACAATGTTAAAGAAAACTGCGTTAGATCTGCTGCCTGTGTTCTCAGTTGGTCATATTACTGGGATGCTTTAATCATCCATAGATGCACGAGTGGATGTTTAGGTGTGAGGGCTGTGTGCAATTTAACTTTGAGATGATAAACGTTTGATATGTGAATGTCTCTGTGCTGCAGGTCAAGATCCAACACTCAGCATGAGTCCCAAGCACGTCGTCTTTAAAAAGGTGTCCCGTGACAAGTCGGTAAGTTCTGAAGATAGTTCAGCATCGACATCATAAGTCATGGAGAAGATGTGGTTTAGAAACCCAGAGCAGAGGTCATATCAAAGTTCCTTTTGGAGAGACTAAAGTTTCCCCCTAATAGAAACATCAGCACTGAAAGGATGCTGATTTGTACTCAGGGCACCATTTAAGGCATCCATAAAGTTCTGGTCCTTGATCTTGCTCCACCGCTCTGTGTGCAACAGGATCCAGGTTGTTAATCCGGACCCTCTGGGTTGCGATGGCATCTTTGTGCTGAAATCCAAATTGAACTGACATGTGACAGAGTAACTGTAATATTAATGTCTGCTTTGCCTGCGGGTAAACATTCAGGTTTTTTTTTATTCCTGACCTCAGAATGGGAAAAGGTTCAAAAACATTAACTCCATCGATGAACTGAACCGATGCGCCTTCTGCTCCCGGTCTGTGGGAAACTAAAAGCACAAAAAAAAACCTCTACTCAGAGCTGTGCTGTCATTTCTGCCTCTGCAAGCATGTGATGGTCCACCCTGCTTAGAGGGAATGTGGAGCTCCTGCAGACTCTGAGTCTTACGTGACCCTCGTGTGTTTTCAGGTGACCGTCTACATGGCAAAGAGGGACTTTGTGGATCACTGCGACTTTGTGGATCCAGTCGGTGAGTCCTGATGCTAACTACCTGCTCTCGCTCTGCTTTTGCTACTGATTGAAAAATGTTTCTTGAAAATGTTTAAAGATGGGGGACTGACAGATGCAGGCCTATGTCTTCATGACATCTCTGCATGTGCTGAGCCCTGTGAGAGAAAAAAGCATAAACTCTGTCAGGACCCCACAAAGACTGGGGAAGAAAAACATGGAGACATGACAGACTGTGGAGACAAATGAGCAGAACACAGAGACAGGACTACGACAGTAAAGAGCCACAAAGACAGACCAGAGAAGGAGAGAGATACAGGTACAAGACAGGGACAGACCGGAAACGAAGACACCAAACATGAACAAGAAACATAGAACTAGAAATGTGAATAATGAAAAATTCAGAGCACTATGAAATATAGAAATAAAGACAGAGCTAGAATATGAAATCTGAGTCACAAACCATACTTCACTCCAAACTGGGTCAAAGACCCAGGACCGACTCTTTAAACAGAGCTTCTCCACCACACAGCGCTCATGGTGAATGTTCAGAATCAGAATCAGAATACTTTAATCATCCCGAGGGAAATTAGGGTTACAGCAGGCAGCCGCGAGCCTCCCCATGATGGTATCAAACTTCTGTTCCATGGTGTTGTCGTTCTTTTGATTCTGAGACTTCACAACTGCAGTGATCCGTTCCGCGATGTGTTCCAACTGTCGCTCAAGGGTCTCATTCTGAGCAGGCCTCTCTCTGATGTTTCCCCTCATACGCTCAATGGTGTTGTTTTGAGCCTTCACAGCAGCTGCAAGCGTCTCCAAGGTGTTGACCATATTACGTTCGTTGTGAGAGGTCGCGCCTCGTTCCGTTTCGATCCCAGCGGGCAGCCTTGGGGGGGTTTGAACAGCCGGTTCCGCTCTCTTATTTCTCCGATAAACCAGGGCTAAGCCAACTCCGATCAGCATGAACCCTGTTATCACGGTTCCGAATAGATAGATATCTTCAGCGTCCTCGATCGACAGTCCCGCCAGGCACACAGTCCTCCAGTTCTGCCACCCGTCCATCGTGTATCCGGCAGGGAAAGTCCCTCCAGGGCACTCAGGCTCTCCCGAGCCCAGACTTCTCGTTGAGAAAAGGGTGTCAATAGCATTCAGAGACCAGTTGATCAAATCCATAATTCTCTTTAGGTTTTAGAGAACGACATTGGGAGGCTATTCCAGGGAAAGTAATGCACACAAGACAAGGACATAGAGGCTAAGCAGGGAAGATAAGGGTGAGGAGGAGAGGAGAAAAGTGCGACCGCCTTCACTGAGAGCTAAAGAAGAAGGGGTGGCCTGTGCTGTGGGATCCATACACCGCAGTGAACAGACTGAAGAACAGTGCTCACTGGTTTTACTGCTAATTGTAAACTAGCCATGGATATGGGGATGGTAGCAGAGCAGGAAGTAGTTGACCATTTCTGCTCATGCCCAGTAGGAGGACAGTGACAAACCTTTAAAACAGTCAGGAATGTGTTGTGATTTGATCACTTCCTGTTTCCTACAGATGGCGTGATTGTGATTGACCCAGTGCAGCTCAAAGGAAAGAAAGGTCAGTGTGTTTAAATGTGTGCAGTAACATAAGACAGAACCCGGAGGAGGTGCCGTGGGACTCCCTCCTTCAGCCCGTCAGTGTGGAGAAGCTCAGCTTTACCGGAGGAGGTCCACAGGGCTTATGACTGTGGCTCCTGTGTAAAACATATTTCACTGAATGAAAGCTTCTTTCTGTGCAGATGAACATTTCTCTGCAGTGTGGGGTGGGTGCGACACAAAAGATCTCAGAGAACAATAAGCAGCTTCTGACAGACGTTTCTCCAGCTTCTATTCACACTGATTTAGGTTTGATGGAGCCAGATTCTCCTGGTGCAGCATGTTCTTGGATGTGTGGCTTCATTCCTGTTTTTCGGTGTCTGTTAGTGTATGTGATGCTGTCGTGCACATTTCGCTACGGCCGTCAGGACATGGATGTGATGGGCGTGGCCTTCAGGAGGGACCTCTTCCTGGTGACCCGGCAGGTTTACCCCGAGCTGCAGGACAAAGAAAAGCTCACCCACACCAAGATCCAGCAGAAGTTGCTGCGAAAGCTTGGAAACAACGCCTTCCCCTTTTTCTTCGAGGTGAGGAACAGCCTGGAACATCTGGAAAGATCAGGCCCTGCTAGAGGAAGAGGTTTAATCCCTCCATCAGGTTCAAGGATAGAAAACAGAAAGGCCACATTTGTCATGTCTGGAATAGAGTCCTTTTTGTTGTGTTAGGTTTTGTACCCAGTGCAGATCTGGCCTAAATCGTCATCCAAAATCCTCAAGGTAAAAAAGGAAAACCTGATTACAGAATGAATAAAAAATTAGAGCACCAGTCAGAATAACAAAACCCCCACAAATGTCTCAGAAATCTGTTAAAACTCTCTTTAAAACTAGAAATGTGGCACAGTGGTTAGCACTGTTGCCTCACAGCAAGAAGGTCCTGAGCTTGACTCAACCACAGGGGTCTTTCTGTGTGGAGTTTGCATGTTCTCCCCGTGTGCGTGGGTTCTCTACGGCTTCCTCCCACAGTCCAAAGACATGCAGGTCAGGTTCACTGGAAACTCTAGACTGTCGACCTGTTCAGGTTGTAACCTGCCTCTTGCCCTAAGACAGCTGGGATAGGCTCCAGCAGAATAGGATGGATGGATGGATGTCCACATTTGAGCAGAAAAGAGTAGAGTTCTCTGAGAGGTTAGAAATTAATGATCATTAACCGTTCAGAAAGACAATCTAACATTTTAGGGAAGAAATTTTCAGAAATAAAGAGGAGGGTTCTCTGTAGCTGTATGAGAACCTTCGAGAACCTGACTGAAATCTGAACACGGGCGAGGTCATTGTTCTGTAGTCACCAGCGTGTGTCTGTGGCGCAGTTACAGAGGAAGGGGTGGGTTTCACTCTTCTAATCGTATAGATTGTCTTGATTAGTTACTATTCCTGTGTTTATTGTTGAAGAGGTTAGAATGAGACGTACCAATTCGGGTACCGTACAGGACGAGCGTGACGGTCTAATGTGCTTCAGTTTCCAGACAACCTGCCCTGCTCCATCACTCTGCAGCCCGGACTGTCCGACGTGGGGAAGGTAACGCCATCACTACACTCAGCCTTTCATGTTCTTCATCTGTACATTGCTTCAGCACCACAAAGTCTCAGAGTACACACACTGATGTTTCACATCAGCTTCCCTCTCTCTGCGTTGTCACGCAGTCCTCTGAAAGCAGCCAATTTGCCCGATGAATGATACTAGCTGTAAATGTGCAAACTGTGTGTTTCTGTGTGCTGGACAGAAATGTGCGGTGGAATTTGAGGTGACAGCTTTCTGTGGTGAGAACCAGGACGAGAAGATCGACAAACAGTGAGTCGCTCAGAGTGGATCTCAGTCTGAAGACTCGATGGACAGCCTTTCACGTGTTCCTCCGTCCTCTCTGCAGGAGTTCTGTCCGTCTCACCATCCGTAAGATCCAGTTCAGTCCAGAGGACAGCAAACTGCTTCCCAGCGCAGAGACAACCTTTGAGTTCCTGATGTCCGAGAAACCTCTGCATGTGAAACTGAGCCTGCCCAAAGAGGTCAGAGCTTCAGTCAGGTTCTGAATCAGACACCAGAACCACCAGGTTCTGAAAGCTGGAGGACTCTCACAGATATACTCATGAAAGCACTTTACCTGTCTGCTTACCTGTCTGCAGACTTTTTACCACGGCGAGCCGCTCAAAGCCAATGTTGAAATCACCAACTCGTCCAGCAGGAACATCAAAGACATCAGCTTGTCAGGTGACATCAGTTTGGCTTCAGAGTACTTAAGGTGACGTAGAGCAGCGTGTCTCTGCCACCAAGCATCATTTCTCCAGTTTTTCCTTTTATAAAGGAAAGCGTGAAATGTACAAGCATGCAGAAGTTGCATTACCATCAGGGGAGATGACTGATTTAAAGCCGAGAAGTCTGTAGTGAACAAAAACTGTATGAAGTCCATTCCAGAGTCCTTACTCTCCAGAAACATCTAAGCTAGGCAGCTAATATGTATTTACATTATTTTGTTGGCTTATTTATTTCAAGACATAATGACTTTAAATAAAATGTCTCCCCCTGCTGGTACTGCAGCTTACTGCACGCTTGCACATTTCACTCTTTGGAGGGGCAAAGGGTGAAATGGACACAGTGGACGGCGTGTCTAATACGCACTTTGCAGTGGTATCGGGTTGACTGGAGACATCAGCTGATAACACTTCCTTCCATTAGCATAAATTTAAAAAGTCATGCAACCAAAGCCTGCTCAGACACGATTGGCCAAACTGAATTGTGACCTAAGGAGATGTTTAACCAGAAAAGCTGCTCCTTGTAAACATGAGGAAAGGTGTCTGTGGCGGTGACACGCTGCCTCACCTGCAGGCCTCTGACAGCAGACAGGTGTGTTCCCTGTCTGCAGCAGCACGGTGGCTTACTTTGAGTTTCTGTGCTTAGTCGAGCAGGTGACCCACGTCATCCTTTACTCCAACGATAAGTACGTCAAGTCTGTGGCCAAAGAGGAGACCAGGTGAGTTAAGGATATAACAGAAGTATATTTCTTTTGAATATTTTCTGAGGGAACTTAAAGCAGGAGTTGCGTTCATGGTCTCAGTTTGATCAGACAGAACATTTTTTCTTTTTTCAAAAGGAAGATGTTTCCTGTACATTTAATTTTTGCATTGATCTGTTTAAAAACAGATGTGCCCCTGTCGTACCTGATACATCTTGGTCTAAAGCAGGGGTCGGCAACCTGCGGCTCTTTAGTCCTTATACTGCGGCTCTGCGTGGTTTGGGAAAATAAATTACATTTAGCTGAAGTGTATTTTTTTGTATTAGTTCTTTTTAAACTTGTAGTTCTAAATTGGAAGATTATTGTGATATTGAAATATAAAAATACACTTTTATTTTCTATTATTTCTTCATCGCTCAAAATAAGCGTCACACTGGCGGAAGCCGGTGTGCCCGCTGAAATGCCTGCATTTACCGAGACTTTCAACCCCAGGTAGGCCAATTATGGATCTTGGGATCCACATTATGTCAGCAGCTCCACCGCGAACTATGTTAAAAACAAACACGCTCACGCCTCACAGACGACAGCTTACAGTCCTGTAAAGATGAAGTGACTTCACTGTGCGCAGAGGTTCAGGAGCAGAAGTCCCGTTGTAAACATGTCACGGCAGACCTGACGATGTTTGCATGAACACGCTTTACAGCATCTCTTTATTGACCACTTTCACACACGGCTGCTGTACGCACACAGCCGGCTGTAGCTTTGCAGCTCACAGCCCGACACACAACCGCAGAGAGAGCACAGACTTTAAGGCGGCGAGGCGTGATTGCTGGTGCCGCTCAGGTGCGTCCGCCTCCCCTGCAGCGGCGCTGCAGACCACGCCCCACCACACACATTAACCAGGTAAAATACATATTTAGGCAGAATTTTGTAAATATCTATTTTTCATTTTTCAGCAGCATAGAGCTTTTTTTCCAGTTATTTTTAAAAGTCAGGTCAAGGCTCCAAAAGCCCAAAGGAGATATAAGGCTGGCGGCTCACAGCAGTTTTTGTTTGCTGGATCATTGTAGTTCAGCTTTCCTTTTGTTATATTTCTTTAAGAGATCGAAATGTGTTCATTACATAAATAAAATGTAGTTTTCTCTGTAGCACTTCATGGATTTCATAAGCAACACACTTTAGCTGTTCACACAAAGCATAAAGGTAAAAAAAACAATATGTACAGTGTTATCTTCATTTTAGACGTCACAAAGTATTTGCGGCTCTCAGTGTTTTCTTTTGCGTGGAAACCGGCTCCAAGTGGCTCTTTGGGTCTTAAAGGTTGTGACCCCTGGTCTAAAGATACTCCTAGTGACCTCACACTGTCAGCTGGGTTAGTTTTAACCACCCTGGGTTTGACCAAGAGGTTTCTAATCATGTTATGTTTTCGGTTACAGTGACTCTGTGCCTTGTGGCACCAGTCTGAAGCAGGAGTACACCCTGCACCCTCTGCTGGCATACAACAAAGACCGCAGAGGACTCGCTTTGGATGGGCGACTTAAACACGAGGACACCAACCTGGCTTCATCGAGCATGTCAGAGACACACTGAGGTTTTAATGATGGTGTTAGACAGGAAACACGGCTGCTCTTTAAAGGACAGGTTCACATGATTTAACCTGGCAGGTGAGACAGATCTGTCATCAGAGCATTCTGGGCAAAATACACACAGTGTTCAGACCGGCTGCATTCTCACGAGATCTCCGGAGACTCCATCAGATGAGCCTGAAGTCTGGTCAGGCCGTCGAGGTGATGGAGCCTCAGTTGAATTTGAATTGAAATTTTTATTTCAGTCAACAACAACAACAGATTATAATTTTACATAAAAGTACTCAAACAGAAACCGAAAAGTGAATAGGCTGAAGCCTTATGGCTTATACTTATCCTATCCCTTACCCCCATAGAAGTAATCAAATCCTTAACCAAGAAAATAAATAGCATTGATAAATAAGTTGTATAACAGTTTGAAAAGAAATCAATGATAAATCAAGAAATTAAATCAACACAAAAAAATGTTAACAAACCAAATTTCTATAACCTTGTATAATACTAATTTTTAAAAGCTTCCTGAAGAATGACAAAGAAAAACACATCTTCAGTTCATCATTAAGTCCGTTCCATAATTTCACTCCCAAAACTGACACACATACTTAACATTGGTTCTCACTTTAGGCATTTCAAACACATAAGACCCCCTCAAATCATATTTTCCATCTCTTAGTTGAAACATCCTTAAAATACACATTGGAACATTCTTTTTCATCACACGATATATCATCTCTAAAGTTTTAGAATATATAATGTCCATGAATTTTAACATAGAGGATCCTACAGAAAACTGGTTGGTGGACTCCCTGTATCCAACTTTATTTATTATTCTAATAGCTCTTTTTTGCAACTTAAATATTGAATCCAAATATGTTTTGTATGTGTTCCCCCAAATTTCTGCACAGTAGGTCATATAAGGCAAACAAAGGGAAGTATACAATAAATAAAGGCAGTTCTTATTCAAAGAATCTCTTGTTTTATAAAGAATAGAAATAGACTTGGATAATTTTCGTTTCACATGTTCTATGTGGGGCTTCCAACAAAGTTTATCATCAATAATTACTCCTAAAAATTTTGGCTCATATACTCTTTCAAGTTCAACATTATTTAAATTCAATTTTACTTTAATATTACTTTTACTACCTCCAAATAACATAAATTTTGTTTTACTTTCATTCAATGATAGTTTATTAAATACAAACCATCTATTTAACTTCATGAGTTCTGTTTCTACTGTTTCCAGTCATTTCTTTATGTCTTTTCCAGAGCAAAATAAGTTTGTATCATCAGCAAACATCACATATTTTAAAGCATCACTGGCTGTACAAATATCATTTATATAAAGTAAAAGTAACTTAGGTCCCAAAACAGATCCTTGCGGAACTCCACAAGTTACTTTTCTAAGTTTAGATTTCATGTTATTAATACTCACATATTGGAACCTATTATTCAAGTAACTATTTAACCAAAATTGTACAACACCTCTTAAACCATACCTTTCACACTTCTGTAAAAGTAAAGAATGATCTATCGTATCAAAGGCTTTACGTAAATCAATGAACACACCTATTCCAAACTGTTTTTCATCCCCAGCCGTTGCAATATTTTCAATAAATTCCATCACAGCTAGAGATGTTGAGCGATTTCTTCTGAACCCATACTGATGATCATTCAATAAATCATATTTATCAATAAAAGAATCTAGTTTGTTTGCAAATAGTTTTTCAAGAATCTTTGAAAACTGAGGCAGTAAAGATACCGGTCCATAGTTTGACACAATCTGTTTATCACCAGTTTTATATAGTGGGATCACTTTGGCAAATTTTTCAATTTAAATCACAGCTTGATGACCTCTGACGACTGGAAGTCTCCAGGAGACTGAACTATGTTTTCCAGAACATCAACCACTGAAATTAGAAATATGATAGAAATGGACTCATCCAAGTGTCAGAGCCGAGGTCTCGTTTTGTTCTGTCAGGTCATGAAGCCTCCACAGTTTAACTTTCTTCTTAGAGGTGGAACCAGAAGCATCCCAAACGTTAGTGAGACGATTATTTGATTCGATGATTCGGACATCTCCCTCCTAATGTCTCCTCTGCGGGGTCAGATCTCTGACCTGTTTCTAGCTGCTGGGTTAGAAACACCACAGGGACTCTGGATGATCTGAAGCTCTGTGCTGCAAACGGTTCCTGACTCTCAGTTTGTGCCGACGAGCCTGAAACCTTGCTCGTG
>NC_140631.1:43102953-43222953 GCF_057382275.1 Copadichromis virginalis | reverse complement strand
AAACAAGAAGCTGCGTCACACAGATTAACATCCAGATTAGCACCGATTAATAGAGTTTAACACACACACGTACACACACGCACACGTAAACACACACACGTAAACACACACACACACTCTCAGGTGCACACTCTTGCGTGTTCCCAGTGTTACCCTCCAGGTGTGTCACTGCAGGGTCTACCTGACCGTATGAAACCAGCTGTTGTGATTTGGCGCCATATAAAAAAGTTCATATTGTTCATATTTCACCTGTTTCTCTTTTCTTGATGCTGACTGACCTGCAGCCAAGGACAGGTAAGTGTGACAGTAAACGACATCACTTCCTGTCCCACACAGTGACGTCTTCCTCTGTGTGACGGACATCATAGGGAAAGGTTGGCGCTTCCCAGGCCGATTCTCTGTCTTACAAGGGGGGGAGGGGCTCGAATCTGACTGGCTAAATTTAAAAGGAGCAGAGCAGCAGACGTAGCTCACGTGGAGCAGGAAGGTCAAGCTCGTCTTACGTGGAGGGCCGGACCAGCAAAGCGCCCCTGCTGTCCCTGTAAAGATTAATCCCACTTTTAATCCCTGAGAGGCGTAAATAATATAAAACAGGCGTCTCCTTTTTCCACACGACAACTAAACGCAGATCAAAGAAATCTGTCAGCACGACATGTAGAAAATTCGCTCGTCCTGTGACTGTAAAATGTTATGTTGTCGTGTTCTGTCGTCACCTCGGTGAGAACAGCGGATGGATTTTGAAATGAAAACACAGTTAAAGGCCAAAATTCCTGCCCTCCTTCACATTTGCCCAGCAGGCGAGATCAGAGGCTTTGCCGATCCAGTTGTGGCCTCCGAGCCTTATGTTTGACACCGCTGATAGACTGAAGTCCCACACTTTAGTTTTTACAACCTTGATCGGGCGGCTGTGGTTTAAAGCTGGTCATCGAGCCCCAGCACCTCCGCGTGGTCATGTGACTGTTTACGGCAAACGTGTGTTTAAACGTACACGTGTGTTTCAGTTTTTTCTTGTTTATCAAGAACAGGAAGTGACTTAAACTGCTGAGACAGGACGCGAAGCTTGCTGTTGATCTTCCCACTGTGTCTGTGCTGCAGTGAATCAGATGACATGGTGTTTGAGGAATTCAAACGGGCCTACCTGAAGGGCGTGGTCTACGGAGACGACGACGAGTCCCCCACCGACGCCTGAACTACAAAGATGGCTGCCTCAGGTCAAACGGCGCGGCGGCCACTCGGAGCTGAAGATGAACACAGCGTGGTCGTCCACCCGTGGTTTCCTCACTGTTTTAACGACTCCATCGTGTTTCCTGCAACACCACCCCCAGGCTAACTACAGCCGCGAGGTGGCGCTAGCAGGAACCAAAAACTCTGTCTGCCATAAATGACCATCTCCTCCCCTAATGCAGTACTTTTACCTGGAACCAGGTGTTTTTACTTTTTTTTCCTGCAGCATTTCCTCCATGGCTGGGTTTGGTGTGTACTTTAGGGTTTCCCAAACCTGATGCAGCGCCCTCCGGTGGCCACAGTGATTATGCTGTGAACAAAGCTGAGTGATGCAGTCGTGGCTGGGAGGACGCTGAGGTGGATGGACGGGTGGAGCTGCTTGTCTTTGATGAATGAAATGGTCTAAGTCACAGGTGTCAAACTCCAGGCCTCGAGGGCCGGTGTCCTGCAGGTTTTAAATGTGTCCTCGATCCATCACAGCTGATTTAAAAGGACCTCCTCAACATGTCCTGTAGTTCTCCAGAGGCCTGGTAATGAACTAATCATCTGATTCAGGTGAGCTGAAACAGGGTGAGATCTAAAACCTGCAGGACACCGGCCCTCGTGGCCTGGAGTTGGACACCCCTGGTCTAAGTGCTTCATTAGGGTTAGGTGAAGAATGCCGACGTGGCCACAGGCATCCATGATTGGCCGTCCTCCGTCCAACTCCACCTCCTCCTGCAGCACGTGGAGCTTCTTTTGTTCCAGAGGAAAGCAGCTGAGGGCCTGAGGGTCATTTCTGGGAGGCAGAGTTTAACATTTCCCGTCCTCAGAGGGTCGGTGTGTCACGTTAAATGAAGGAAATGCTGGATATGATGAGTGTCAGCAGGCCGGGCTGTTAGCCGTGAGGCTCTGAGCGAATGTAGACGAGTAAAGTGCATCTTTAGAGCTCAGTGAAACGAGCTGCTGACGTTCTGTAGAGCACGTCATAGCTGACCTGTCAGTGTGCTTATTTTAGAGGCAGCGATGTTTCTCCTGTTTCTGTCTGATACGGTGATACCTGACATACGTGTGTGTGTTCCACTTTTTCTGCATGCATTAAACAGATTGAGGTTGTGAGCTGTTAGTCGCTGTGCTTGTGTTTGATTAAAGAAGCCTGTTCTCCATGTTTCACACTCCGCGCGGCTCCATGTTTTTACATTTGGGTTTCTCACTTCTACTTCCTGTCACACAGAGGTACTTTTGTTATACGGTGACAATAAAGAGATCAGATCGAGTCCAGTGAGCATCCATCCATAATATTCTTGATATTTATAATTAAGTGATTTGTGTACATTAGTGCTATTTTTAATTCTTAAATTTGAAAAATCTGTAACATGTATTGTTTAGTTTAGCCTGTTACTGTCTTGGAGCAACTATAACTTACATCATTTCCTTAAGGATTAATAAAGTGTCATGATTAATGAGTACATCCACAAACTGAGGCTTCCTGCTGTTTTGTGTGTCTCTGCAGATGGACTGAGTATCTGTGGAGCCATTGTGTCTGTGGATACTAACTGTCAGTCACTTAACACTGAGGCTGTGGACCCAGAGGGCCCGGACTCTAAGGGCAGCTCGTCCTGGGCCCGGGGGCGTGTTCAGAGCCCAAATGTAATCCTTTGCCTGGGTCCACAGAGAGCGGCTAACAGCAGCATGTAAATCCACTTTTAATTCATGGCTTCAAAGGAACACGACAGTGTTTGGAAGAATTTATTATCCGAGATGAGTTTGTGACAGAATGACTCAAATTCAGTGTGAATTTGAATTTCATTTGGAAAAATAATAAATGTCTCTACAGGAGATGAGCTGATAGGGTTAAGAGTGTAGAGAAGTTTTGATTTGGGGGTTATGAACGGAGCCTCAAACTAAGATTTTTGAGCTCTTTTGTCAGACACAGAAATTACGAGGTATTGACTTTCTCTACCGTGATATTCTCAAAGTGCCCACAAAGCTGTCAAAGTTCCACCAACAAGCTCTCCTCTACTATACAAGCATGAGTTCACAACACATAATACACTCAAGTGAAACTAAGGACACATTGGTGCTAACAGAAAATCAAAAAGGGAGCAAAAAGCACCATGGTCCGTGACTCACTTCATGGACAAAACAGGTATGAAGATCGTCCCGGTACCCTTTAAAACAATGGTTCAACAGACTGGGAGATATTCCAACCTTGGTGTAGAAGTGAGACCGATAACTGTTGAAGGTATCCAGCGAGAGAGGGAAGACAAGAATCGATTAATAAGAAACCTTTTGTCAACAAAATGCTAGCCTGGCAAACTGAAAAGGAAATGTGTTGTTTTCAGTGAGGATGAGGAGGCCAAAAAATACGACAATGAATTTAAACTTGTGAACGAGTTTTCTCAGTTTTCACACTTTAGGCTGAACTGGAAGACTTTTCTGTGGATTCTGTGAAGACAACACTGAGACTGTGGAAAATGTTTTATTACAGCCCAACTTAGTTTGTGAGTTTGGACCGATTCTCAAAGTTGGCTTTGTTCTAAAACATTTCTTTGCTCTGTATATGATGTGGACTAACACTGGAGTATTAATGAAAGACAAAAATCTGGACTGAATAATGTGATTATTTTAGCAACATATTACAGTCCGAGCCCACTTCTGTGCGTGGAAGAATCATCTCAAAGTATTTTCCAGATCTGGACACAAAAGCCCTGAAATGTATTTCCTTACTGGACTTAGAGATGCTCTTGGACTCAAACCCCTGTTTTATTTTATTATTATTTAGTTTTCCTCTTGTTTCATATCATTTATATGTTTTTTTTCTCTATTCCTTTGCTACTGACTCAACAGCACCGTATGGCTGTTTTCTGTGTTTGAGTCAAAGGGTTGAACTTTGTTTGGTTTGGAAATTCAGCCTAAAAAATAAAATAAAAAACGACTCCGTTCAACCTAAGAGTACACCTGAGTCTCTGCCGTGTGGGAGCGAGCTTCACTAAATCTGCGAGGGCAAAGGTGTAACCCTCACCCCACACCTGCCATGAGAGCTTGTGTTCAGGTCAACTAGATTTGAGTTTTGATTGCTGTGTTTAAGTAAGATGATTTCATTGTTATCTGAAGATAACATTGATACGTGTATGCTTTTGCACGAGCTGGAGAAGGAGAACTTATTTTTGTCTTTAACGCGTGCATGATGAAACACCGGCACCATTGAGAGTGGACTATGTAAAGAAATCTAAATAGTTACCTAAAATCTAGTTAACCTGGTCACCGGTGACTTTCACGAGGCGTCGGGCTGCTTCACAGAGCAACCTTTTCAGGTAAGAGGCGGGAATGCTATGGGTCACACAGGCCTGTCGGAGCTCAGTGGACCATCAAACCCTCTCCGCTGAGTTCAGGCTGTTTTCACGCCAGCGGAGAACTCGTGTTGTTGTAATGTCACCGAGTGACCACCAGGGGTCGGCTCCGCTGTGCTGTCCGGTCTCTGCCGCTGGGGGGCGCTGCTCCCCCTAGCGGTAGACACCGGGGGTCTGATGGCAGGATGGCGGAGGCAGGGGGACCGGATTCCGCCGCGGCGCGGTGCCCTGACGAGTCATCAGATAGTGAGCCGGAACAGGAGCCCGGAACTCCGCAGAAACTCATCCGAAAAGTGTCGACGTCCGGCCAGATCCGCAGCAAGGTACGTGTGCTAACATCCGGGGCTCCTTGCGCATAGCCGGCGGTCAGCGGCGGCGCTCATTCAGCAGCGCAGGGCCACACGCAGCCTGAGGGCACGGCGCTGTCCACCGGCTCACCGGCCCGCAGAACTCCATGTAAAATACGGACTCTTTAAAAGCCGGTCCCTCTTTCTAGCGGTAAGCAGCCGGTTTATTGTTAGAGTGAAACATGTTCGGACCAGACATCGACCGTCGGATACTCCGGCGCGCAGTGAACATGATGTGTGATGTTTCAGCGCTGCTCTGACGTCTGTTTCCCGGACAGCCGTCCTCCACTGGCCGCTGCGGGCGGCGCTATCTTTGCCTTTAAAACACAAGTGTGAGATGTGGGCTGCATGCTGGTGACGCCGAACTGAAGACCGGACGCGTTTGCGCCTTAAACCGGTCTACTGTCTTTGGCCCGTGCTCCCGTAGTCCAAAGATTGGTGTCACTTTAAATCTGACCGATTTTAAACGGAGTTCTGAGCCCAGGCTTCAGCGTCCCTGGAAAAACTGTGCTTTCTGGGGTAAGGGCCACAGCTCTTAGACCATTTCTAAACCACATAACAGGAAACGCCGTAGCCAGACACCGAGTTTCAGTAGATGACCGGGTGTAAACACGGATCTGACTGGTGCGGTTTTTTCACCATCTGTGGAGCTTCCGTTAAACCTAATTCGGGCAGAAACGGCATAAAGTCAGCGGAGACGCCGGTAAAACGCACGGAAACAACAGAGAAACGTCGCGAGTTTAAACCGGTAACACATACCGGTTACTAGCTCACACCTGATAACGGAAAGATTTGGGCCCGCTGTGAGACATCGGTGTTTCCTATCGCTGGTGGCCTAAATGCGCGTGCTGCTGCGGGGTGGACAGAGGCGGCTGAGGCGGCGCTACGTTAGCTTTAGCACTGTGACACATAACGGTCCCATCACGGTCGACACGTAACGGCCGGTTTTCCGGTAAAAGCAGCGGGATTTTAACTGCGATAGAGAACAGCGGGAACTCAAACTGGCACCGCTGATCAATACGTGACAGATTATACTTTTATTGATTACTGATCGTTTTTCATATTGCTGCCTTCACGGGCAGGCTAAAGACTCGGAAATGTGGACATCGTGTTGTCAGACGATGTTAAAGCAGCTCCATTAGGAAACAATTTAAAAAACAAACCCGGAGTCCTGAAAGCTCACTGTGAGGCGCTTCCTTCGACCTACAGAGCTGACCAAAGACAGGCTCTGGTTTTCAGGGCGGTAGGCATCATTGATGAGCAGGACACAGGTGAGTGAGGTGTGGTTCCTGCTGCAGGGGGGCCTCCGGTGACTTAATCCCACTCACAGAGAGCGGTGTTATTGGGCACCAGATCAAATGTGCCAGGTGTTCCTCTGTGAACATGGCGTCGTCATGGCGAAAGGGTTAACGGGTCAACGCTGTGACCTGCAGATCTTCACCGAGTCCTCACTTCATAGAGCCGCACGGCAAGAAGGTCCTGAGTTCAATTCCACCATCAGGCCGGGTCTTTCTGTGTGGAGTTTGCATGTTCTCCCCGTGTTTGCGTGGGTTCCCTCCGGGTACTCCAGCTTCCTCCCACCATCCAAAGACATGCAACTTGTGGGGATAGGTTAATTGATTAATCCAAATTGCCCATTGGGAGTGAATGTGAGTGCGAATGGTTGTCTGTCTCTGCATGTTAGCCCTGACTGGCGACCTGTCCAGGGTGTACCCCGCCTCTCACCCTATGACAGCTGGGATAGGCTCCAGCGCCCCCCACGACCCTGGAAAGGATAAGTGGAAGCGGATGGATGGATGTTTCTCTGTAATAACAAACTCAGTGTAAACTATCTGTGTATAAACCAAAGCTGACACTATGAGACTTCATCAGAGGTGTGAGCATCACTGCAGGTGTCTTTGGTCGTGTCCAAATTCATGGACTGCATCCTCCTGAGGTGGTCGGGTAGGCCGGAAGTAAACGGCTGTTAAATTGGACGGTCTCGCCTTCTAGTTAGCGTCAGCGCTGTCTCGGTGGAGTTTAATGAACTCGGCCGTCTGCTCCTTGCTATCTAAAATATAACAGGACACTGGCGTAAACTCTCGACCGTCTCATACTTCTGTTTAATCAGTTTTCTGTTTGACGTTTAGTCAGCTGTGTGAAAACCAAGGAGGAACCCACCCGGGGGATTAATAAAGTTTTATCTAATCTAATAACTTTAATCTCAGCCAAACCGATTTACTCACGAACAAATAAAACACTGAAAAAAGCCCAACAATAACATTTTTAGGTTGTCTAAGTGACTTATATATCACGTTTAACCCGAGCAGCGAAAGTGATCTGAAAGTGATGTGCAGGGAGTTGTGCCGTTCTCGGCAGCTCCAGTGACCCGCGAGCTCCTGGCTCGCTGTCGAGCTGGTGGGTAACAGACGTCTCCGAAAACGTCGAAGCACTTTTGCAAATATGCGATATCTTGATAAACCGAGCAGATATTTGAAGTTTTCACAGCTACTTTCTCGCCTGAAAATATGTTAAAAGTTTATTTTGTGACCCAGAAAGATTAGTAATAGTAATATTAAAACTTAGTAGCGGCTGCCGTTGTTGGAAACTGGAGTTTGGCTGGGCCGCGCTATGAATTCTGGGATATGGTGGGCCACGAAGGACACACCCGACCCATCCTTCAAATTCGGGGAAAATGAGGACGCATTTGTCGGCTGCATTCGGAGGAGTCTACGAATTTGAACAGCCTTCGGCGCGTCGCTGTGACGTAATCGGTCTACAAATGCAGCCTCAGGAGGAAGCAGCCCAGGAATTTGGACACGACACAAATCTCTTCAAACACTGAAAATGAGAGAAAATTAGAATAATGTCAATAATAATTCTGACAGACATAAAAGACGGAGTTTTTTAACTTTTCAAAATAAAAGCACGGGAACGAGGAGATAAATCACAGGTTTAATGCCTGCTCATGCAGTGAAGTCTGGAATTTCCCGCGGCAGCAAATGGAAGAACAGGAAGAACATGGGTTATATTTAGAGTATGGGACAAACATTGAGATTGAGTCATGTGGGACTCTGACAGGAAGCTGCACTCCACTGTTTCCTGCTGTCCCACGCCTCAGCCGCCAGAAACATTCAAACACTTCCAACTTTATTTAAAACTGTGCAGCGGACAGCCTCCATCTTTACACAAGATTTACACACTTTCAGCTTGAGAAAGAAGAAATCTGTGCTCACAGGTGTGTGTGTGTTTCAGACTGTGCTGAAGGAGGGGAACCTGCTGAAACAGACGAGCTCGTTCCAGCGCTGGAAGCGGCGATACTTCAAGCTGAGAGGGAGGACACTGTACTACGCTCAGACCGCCAAGGTGAGCCCCACCCTGCCGCTCAGTTGCTGGGCTGTGTTCTGAGGACGCACGCGTGAGCATAACCTTTTCTGTGTGTCTGCAGTCCATCATCTTTGACGAAGTCGACCTGACGGACGCCAGCGTGGCCGAGTCCAGCACCAAAAACGTCAACAACAGCTTCACCGTGAGTCTTAATAATAATGGATTGGATTTATATAGCGCTTTTCAAGGCACCCAAAGCGCTTTACAATACCACTATTCATTCACTCTCACATTCACACACTGGTGGAGGCAGCTACAGTTGTAGCCACAGCTGCCCTGGGGCAGACTGACAGAAGCCAGGCTGCCATATCGCACCATCGGCCCCTCTGGCCAAACCTGCAGCAGCACGGCCAGGTTCATCCACCGCTGAAAATAGTCCCCACACAGGCCGCTGTTCCTGCTCTGTGTGGTTACACTACAGGAAGTGACCTCAGGATAGATTCCTGTTTAATTCACATTCTGTCTAATCAGCTGATCAGTGACTGGAAGCAGGCGTGGCTGAGTTACGTCTGTCACTCATTGTGTGTCTGTGTTTGTGTGTGTCTGGTTGTGTGTGTGTCTGTGTGTGCTGCTGGCGTCCATTAAAAACCTGGTTTTCCTTTAGTGTAAACATATTTACTCTAATTTATTTATTTACATATTTATTTTTTTCTATTTTTAACATTTTTCACAGATTAGTTTTTTTTTATAAATTTTGAAATGTTGTGTTGAATAATCTTCAGCTTTTCTTTTGTTTCTAACTGAATCCATTTGTGTGTTTTGTGCTGTTGTCGCTTTGATGCTCGGAGCTGTTTGTGCTCATCAGAGTTTCTGTTTTAGTCACACAACGGACTCACACAGGAAGAGAGCGTCTTATTTTGGCGAGTGAAGTCATTTCCTGTAATTGAGGCCTTTGAAGTTTGTTTAAAGAGTGTGTGTGTGTGTGTGTGTGTGTGTGTGTGTGTGTGTGTGTGTGTGTGTGTGTGTGTGTGTGTGGTCGGTATAATAACAGTCTGTGTGCTAAAAATACACAGTCACATGAACACAGCTGACACACACACTCCTCCTTCTTGCTGGTTGGATTGGGTAGAAAAGGAAGGGGGCGGGGCCGGTGCAGGGAGAAATGGTCAGAGCGAGGCAGAGACGACAGCAGACCAGAACCAGGATCGGGACTCTGAGCCGGACTTTCGTCAGGACGCGGTAAGTCAGCTATTGGTCAAAAGGTCATGATGTCACCGACAGCTGACCGGCTTCACGCTTCCTGACTCACCGCTGCGTCAGATCCTTCACGCTGTTATTGGTGACGTCTCTCCTCCGGGCCTTCACACGTGTTTTGCTCTGAGCCTCGGTGACGCTGACCCAAGTGGGCCGGGCGGTCTCCATCAGCGCTCACCGTTAGTCAGACGGTGGAAGCAGAGTGATGGCGATTAATCGAGCTTTCGTTTTGTCGACAGAGCTCATTAGTTCTCGTTTTAAACGCTTCCTTCGCCCATGTGTTCCGATCACACAAAGGAGGATTATTGTGAACTGTGGCTCATGCACAGCTGCTTTGGTGGCTTAAGTGAACTGTTGAGGTGTCCGCCGCGTTTTAAACTGAGCTCTGGGAAAAGACCCCGTGGGTCACATGACACGGGAATGAAGGAACGTGTTTTATTCCCCTGCGTTCATGCCGCTGTGTGTGGATCTGTGGACTTCCCGAGGCTTAGCATGAGTCGGCTGCAGCAGCGAGGACAGGAGCAGGAAGCTGGAAACAGGCAGAGGAGGAGACGTCAGGTGACTTTGTACAGCTCAGTGATTGGGTGATGACGATGTGGAGAGAAAGCAGAGGTTCAGGGACGGTGGGGGAGGGGCAAGAAACACTGCTATCTCTGTTTGTGCTCACAGAGGTCCATTGTGTGCGATGGCGTGATGTCACTTCCTGTTTGTGATGCCCGTTTGCCGACAGCGGCTGTACAGACTGAGGCTGAGCAGCTCCACGCCATCAACTGTTGTGATTGGTCGGTGAGCCGACGTGGAGCGCCCTCTGCAGGAACGACTTAGCACACAATTACAATAAAATACAAAATAATGCTGCGCTGCTCATCTGTAATCTGCAGGCTTCCCAACGCCAGCCAATCACAAGAAAGTTGTCTTACAGGGGGAGGAGCCCAGAATACTTGTAAAAGTTCTAGATGTTCAAAGCCGCAGCCCAACCCGGGCTGTGTTTCTGTCTGTGTGGACTCATCCCACAGTGTCAAAGTCCAGTCGGCAGCTGGGGGACCCGTGCTCCGTGCTCGCTCTTCCTGTTCGTCGGGTTAACGTGACCACTGACGGCTGATTCCTTCTCTCCGTAAGGCACCGCGCTGCGAGCTCTCCTGACCAGTGTTGGTCAAGTTACTTGAAAAAAGTAATCAGTAACTAATTACTGATTACATCCCCAAAAAGTAATCCTGTTACTTTACTGATGACTTATTTTCAAAAGTAATTAATTACTTAGTTACTTTTTAAAAAC
This sequence comes from Copadichromis virginalis, assembly GCF_057382275.1. Classification (NCBI taxonomy): domain Eukaryota; kingdom Metazoa; phylum Chordata; class Actinopteri; order Cichliformes; family Cichlidae; genus Copadichromis; species Copadichromis virginalis. The sequence continues at coordinate 43,212,214 of NC_140631.1, read as the reverse complement.
ATGATTTCCAACCTGAGTAGGTGATAAAGTGATAGATCTTTCAGCCCAATTCTACTTTTTCTGCATAATCCATCATACAAAATGTAATCAAATGGAAAAGTCTCTTTTTAAAACTTGTTTTATTAGTTTTAATCTTTTAACTTTATGCATCAAGCAAACATTTAATTATCTGCAACATTCTCTGACTGGAAGAAATTAGTTTAACATTTAAACCTATTTTCTGCACATTCCAGCACATAAAATAAAATGTTTTTTGTGTTTACACTCAGTCTTTCAAATAGATGCAAGTAAAACACAGCAGAAAATAAATAAAGTCAAAGACTCAGCGGTCCTGTTGCTCTATTTTCACCTGTAAAGCAGGAGTGGGGTAGGCGGAGGTTTACCCTGGTGCAGGTGTGCAGCGGTCAGTGGAAGAATCCGCGAGTTTCTCTGTGAGTTTCCCATTACGTCGTAGCTACTCGGTGCTTGCTCGGAAGTTTAGGGGTTTTTTCGCTGTAAAAAGAAGTTTTCTTCCCACGCACAGCGGACACTAATGTTTTTGTCACTTTTTATGGAATCAAGCTCAAAGTAAGGTCAGTACTTCCACGCTTTAAACGCTGCACGCTCATACTCTCTCTGCACTCGATATGTGATCCACTGTTGATCTGCACACAGCTGTTGTCACGAACGTCGCACTCGCTTACGTCACTGTCGTGAGACATTCTGGCAAAAAACTCACGGTTTTAGTAACGCGGCTCACGGGAAAGTAACGGTAATCTAATTACCGTTTTTGCAATAGTAATCCCTTACTTTACTCGTTACTTGAAAAAAGTAATCGGATTACAGTAACACGTTACAAGTAACGCGTTACTGCCCATCTCTGCTCCTGACAGGTGTCAGCAGCCCGAGCAAGGAAGTCTGCTCCCAGATATCCCGGCGTCCTGTGATGCTCTCCGTGTGACGGCCGAGCCTGTGCTGCAGGTTCTGTGGTCGCGTCCTGAAACGAGGCTTTGTTGGGACGTGACTAAGCTCTCACACGGAACCCTGATCATTCCCAGAGTGTTCGGACTGAGCCTCGTGTGCTTTTATTCCCAGACATCAGAGTAAAAGTTCAGGAAACTGCAACAGCAGGAGCAAAACTGATCCAGAACAAGTCAGAATGTAGCCACTCATCAGACCCTGCAGCAGTCTGAGCGCGTTTCCCAGCATGCACCACACCTGAGACACAACCTGAGGAGCAGAGTGACAGAGGCACCAACTCTAACACACACACAGTTTGCGTGTGTGTGTGTGTGTGTGTGTGTGTGCGTGTGTGTGTGTGCGCGTGTGTGTGTGCATGTGTGTGCGCGTGTGTGTGCGCGTGTGTGTGTGTGTGTGTGTGCGTGCGTGTGTGTGCGTGTGTGTGTGTGTGCGCGTGTGTGTGTGTGTGTGTGTGCGTGTGTGTGTGTGTGTGTGCGTGTGTGCGTGTGTGTGTGTGTGTGAGCACTGGATACCTGATAAGGGTTTCTTGGTTGGGTCTGTTTCTGTCATTGAGGAAACAGAAGCTTCATTGTAGAGCAGCTGATCAAGAAGTCACAGAGTTATGAGGGCAGCAGCTCTTCAAGCTTCCAGCTGTGTCCTCATGATTTGACATCTTGTTAATTAAAGTTTGAAGTGTGACATCTGAAACTCCTACATCTGGCTGTGGACTGTGAATGCACCGTGATGTATGCACCTGTGTGTTTCAGGTGATCACGCCCTGTCGGCGCCTCATCCTTTGTGCAGACAACAGGAAGGAAATGGAGGATTGGATGACGGCGCTGCGCAGCATCCAGAACAGACAGAATTATGAGGTCAGTCTTGTCCCTGCCATCCCAGTGTACAGAGACTGGTCTCTGTACAGCCTGCTCACTGTGTGTGTGTGTGTGTGTGTGTGTCCCAGTCCACCCAGTATAGCATGGACCACTTCAGTGGGATGCACAACTGGTACGCCTGCTCCCACGCCAGACCCACGTACTGCAACGTGTGCAGGGAGGCTCTGTCAGGGGTCACGTCACACGGCCTCTCCTGTGAAGGTACACAAGTACACACACACACACGGTGCAGAGCAAAGAGCTGTTATAGTGACAGTGAGGAGTGCTGTCTGTGAGCAGCAGCGTGTTCCTGATCAACAAACTTGGAGCTGAGTGTGCTCCACCCACCTCCACCTGTGTACACGTGGAGGTGGGTGTGAATCAGCATCCTGTGAATCAGCATGCAGGCGGACTGCATCCTTCAGATACAGCTTTCCTTTATTGGCCTGTAACAAAGCTTTTGAGGCTGAATGCTATCAGCAGACAGCTCCAGCTCAGGGGCTGTGCTCTGCAGTTTGTAGATGAGCCGCAGGATAATTTGACCTGTGTGTCTGTGTGTGTGTGTCTGTGTGTGTGTTTCAGTGTGTAAATTTAAGGCTCACAAACGGTGTGCAGTCAGAGCCACCAACAACTGTAAATGGACAACGCTAGCTTCTATCGGGAAGGACATCATTGAGGACGAGGACGGGGTGAGACACACAGCACAGATGTCCTGTCAATTCTGAGTCGGGGAACGGCTCACCTCTGACCTTTGACCTCTGTGCTCAGGTGTCGATGCCTCATCAGTGGTTGGAGGGAAACCTGCCGGTGTCGGCCAAGTGCACCGTGTGTGATAAAACGTGCGGCAGTGTGCTGCGGCTGCAGGACTGGAGGTGTCTGTGGTGTAAAGCAATGGTGAGACACACGCACACACGCACGCACACACACACACACACACACACGTCAGATGTGTGAACAGGTGAGCTGTCTCCACAGGTGCACTCCAGCTGTAAGGAGCAGCTGTCCTCCAAGTGTCCCCTTGGTCAGTGCAAAGTGTCCGTCATCCCTCCGACGGCACTCAACAGCATCGACTCAGACGGTGAGTGTGCTCCTGTCAGTCTGAGCCCCCCGCTGCCCCCCGCAGGGCAAACACACTCACTGCAGATCTGCTCACACAGCCGTCATCCCCACCATCACCATTATAATCACTAACATTACCACCTCACGCTGACGCGACCCTGCAGGTTTCCTTCTTATTTCTCCTGATGTCAGTAACACACACAGTGAACCCTCTGAACATGATCGCACAGTCAGCGTTCTCCTGAATGATGGGTACGGCCGCTCGGACAGTACCGCCACATCTCCGTCTCTGTACCTGCACGTCTGTGCTGGAGCTTCATTAAAATGGCGGTAAAAACGGACATGTCAGAGAACTAAACACAGCTGTCTTCATCCCACAAGAAAGAACATCTCCAGACTGCAATTAAAGATAATAAACAATAAAGATGAGTGTGCTCGGTAAACAGGCAGGTTCATCCACACCATCAACGTGTCTCCTCACAGAGAAACGTTGAGCTCTGTGCCATAAACTTTGAAGACGTCAGAATGCCGACACTTCCTCCACAAAGATGACCTTTGACACCAATACGAACCAATAAAGTTGTGGTCTGACGACCGTTGAAAAAGCTCACCACCCTCACCGGTCACTACAGCAGACCCACTCACTCTGTGCAGGCTGAAATATGACAGCAAAGGGCCTCAGGGTGGGTCACCAGTACCTCTTGACTCTGATGTGTGTTGCTACCCGTTTTCCCGAGGCAATTCCGTTGCGCACCCTTAAGGTTAAACCAGTTGTTAAGGCATTGGTGAACTTTTTCTCTATTTTTGGTTTACCAAAAGCTGTTCAAACTGACCAAGGCTCTAATTTCATGTCTAGGATTTTTGCTCAGGTTTTGCAGTCACTTGGCATTAAACATCGGAAATCTAGTGCCTATCATCCGGAGTCGCAAGGTGCGCTCGAGCGGTTTCATCAGACATTGAAATCGATGATGCGGAAATTTTGCCTTGAGTCTCAAAAGGAGTGGGATGAGGGGTTGCCGCTGCTTCTTTTAGCAGTGAGAGAAAGTGTGCAGGAGTCGTTAGGATTTAGCCCTGCTGAGCTGGTGTTCGGTCACACAGTGCGTGGCCCCTTGCGATTGCTTAAGGAGAACTTCCTGTCCGACACTGTTGCCCCTAAGGAAAATGTGTTAGACTATGTGAGCTCTTTCAGAGAGCGTTTGCATAAAGCGTGCGCAATTGCACGGGATGCTCTCAGTGCAACACAAGGTAGGATGAAGAGGAAGTTTGATGTGAAGGCTGTGCAGCGAAAATTTGAGGTTGGTGATAAAGTTTTAACACTTTTACCGGTCCCTGGATCTTCCCTCCAGGCCAAGTTCAGTGGTCCGTATACAGTGCAGGCGAAATTGAGTGACACGGATTATGTCATCGACACCCCAGAGCGAAGGAAAAAGTGCCGTGTGTGTCATATTAATATGATGAAGCCCTACTTTGCTGGTGGTGTGTCAACAGTTGCGACTGTGGGGGTGCCGGTTTCCGAAACTCGGTATGACCCAGTAGGTGACGATTTGGTTTTCGGTTGTGCTGTGGGCTGCGCACGACTTAGGAATTCTGAAATCCTACGTGATTTAAGGTCACATTTAACTGGGGTAGACGATGATGTCCGAAATGACGTGTGTCGGTTGATTGAAAATCATCCTAATCTTTTCTCGGACACTCCATCCTGTACCACCGTGTTGGAGCATGATATCGATGTGGGGGACCATCCTCCAATCAAACAGCATGCCTACCGGGTGAATCCCACTAAGCGTGCTCTTTTCCAGACAGAAGTCTCTTATCTGTTGGAGAATTGTCTTGCTGTCCCTAGCTCTAGTGCGTGGAGTTCCCCATGTCTCCTAGTGCCTAAAGCGGATAAGACCCCACGGTTTTGTACAGATTTTCGGAAGGTGAACAGTGTGACCAAGCCTGATTCCTATCCTCTGCCCAGAATGGAGGATTGTGTTGATAGGGTCGGTTCTGCGACCTTCGTTACCAAGCTGGACTTGTTAAAGGGCTATTGGCAAGTTCCCCTAACATCACGTGCGGCCGAAATCTCTGCTTTTGTTACTCCTGACCATTTTCTCCAGTACACTGTCATGCCTTTCGGGTTGCGCAACGCTCCCGCCACATTTCAACGGCTCATGAATATCGTGCTGGGCGGCGTCTGCAAGTGTGAAGTGTATTTGGATGACATTGTCGTCTATTCAGACACCTGGTCAGAGCATATGGAGACACTCACTGATGTGTTCCATCGCTTGGAAAGGGCATCCCTCACCCTCAACCTCGCCAAGTGTGATTTTGGTAAAGCCATGGTAACGTACTTAGGAAAGCAGGTGGGTCAGGGGCAAGTGCGCCCTATCTCGGCCAAAATCCAGGCCATACTGGATTTTCCTGCCCCTCAGACTAGGCGTGAGCTTCGCCGTTTCCTCGGCATGGTGGGCTACTACCGGAGTTTCTGTCAAAACTTCGCGGACGTGGTCGCACCTCTCACTAGCCTCACTAGTGTGTTGAGACCTTTTGTGTGGACCTCTGCGTGTCAGAGTGCGTTCCGGGCTGTTAAGACTCTCCTGTGCAGTGCGCCAGTGCTGGCCGCCCCTGATTTTGCACGCCCTTTTAAGTTGGAAGTGGACGCCAGTGCAAACGGGGCAGGTGCCGTATTGCTGCAGGAAGACCATCATGGTGTGGATCACCCAATCGGCTATTTCTCAAAGAAATTCAATGTCCATCAGCGAGGGTACAGCACGATTGAGAAAGAGGCCCTCTCTCTGCTGTTTGCATTGCAGCATTTCGAGGTGTATGTCGGTGGCAGTCCCTCGCCTGTGATTGTTTATACCGACCACAATCCCTTGGTATTCCTAATGCGGATGCGGAACTCGAACCAAAGGCTGATGAGGTGGTCCCTCCTGGTGCAGGACTTCAATTTGGAAATCCGTCATAAAAAGGGCACAGAGAATGTGTTAGCGGATGCCCTATCCCGTGTTTTCCCTTAAACATGACTGTCCAAAACATCTACAAAGGAGATGTCTTTGATTTTGGGAAGGGGGGTGTTACGGCTGTGGCCATAAGAACACTGTGTGGGCTGTTTGTTCTGTCTCTTTACTGTGTTTAAGACTCTTTACAGGTCCCTCCCCTAATGAAGAGTAGTGAGCAGCTGATTGGACCATGGAACAGGTGACCACATTCAAAAAGCCGCTCTGACAGCTCCAGAGAGAGAGAGAGAGAGAGAGTGTGGAGCCGTCGCAGTCCTGACCCTGGTTTTCCCAGCCTGTGTTTATCTTGTGTATTTGTGGGAGTGTGAATTGTAAAAGCACTCGTGGGCTGAAGCGGAAGGGGTGAGCTGCCTTTTCTTTTGGAATCGTTTTCTCCTGTTTTCTTGGTCAGGGAGCGAGGGATAGCTCTGGCATTTGTTTGTTCTTTTTTCTTTCTTAGGGTTTAGTTAGTCTTTTCTGGTGGGACTTAGTTGGTTTTGTTTATTATTTTGGCCTGGGCTCACCCTGGAGCTATGCTTCTTGTCCTTAAATAAAATCACTTTTTTTTACTCACAACTGGTTTGGATGTTTGGCTTGGGAACCAGGGCGGGGATTTGTCTCTCTCTCCTCCAACCTTATGTGCGTCCCTACCCGCCTAGACTAGGGGCGTAACAGTGGGCTCTCGGGTTAAAGCGGCTGTTACAGAGGTTTTAATGTGTGCAGCATCAGAGCCAGCACCGCCCACGTCGGTCTGCAGGAGGTCGACACAAACCAGTGCCCCACTAACCCACGGCAGACCAACAGCTGGTGTGTGTGTGTGTTGTGTGCGCAGGTTTCTGGAAGGCGTCGTGTCCTCCGTCCTGCACCAGTCCTCTGTTGGTCTTTGTTAACTCTAAAAGTGGAGACAATCAGGGTGTGAAGTTCCTGCGGCGCTTCAAGCAGCTGCTGAACCCGGCGCAGGTGTTTGACCTGATGAATGGAGGGCCTCACCTGGGGTGACACGCACACAGACGCACACAGACAAAAACACAGTAACACACAGTATGTTTGACATGCAAGTTCACACCTGTGTGTGTGTGTGTGTGTGGCAGTCTGCGGCTGTTCCAGAAGTTCGATACCTTCAGGATCCTGGTGTGTGGAGGAGATGGCAGCGTTGGCTGGGTGCTGTCTGAGATCGATATGCTCACGCTGCACAAGCAGGTACGAGCTTGCAGGTTAACTCGTGCTCTGCCTCCCGCCGTGCTCGCCGCTGACTGTGTGTATCTGTGTTTCAGTGTCAGCTCGGCGTTCTTCCTCTGGGGACCGGGAATGACCTTGCCCGGGTTCTGGGCTGGGGTTCGGCCTGCGACGATGACACCCAGCTCCCTCAAATTCTGGAGAAACTGGAGAGAGCCAGCACCAAGATGCTTGACAGGTGACCAGTTATCTGATGTCACACGAGGATGGGGACGACCTACGGGTCCGGGCTGTAGCTCAGGTAAACCACGCCTTTCTCTCTTCCTGTTGCAGGTGGAGCATCATGGTCTATGAGACTAAGTTTCCACGGCAACACTCTGCATCCACTGTCACCGAGGACTGCAGCGATGACTCTGAGGTGAGACCTCAGCACTGCTCTGATGAAGAATGGGTGTGGCCAATCTCATTGTCCTCTGCATTGGTCGTGTGTGGGTTTCTGTGATTCTTTCCTCTGGTGGAACAAACCAAAGCCACTCATTTACAAAGAGTATAACAGTATTCAGAGGCTTAGCATGCTTGGATGAGGCTTTATGAGCAAACTGGCTTTTTCTGGTTTGTGCAGGACCAGCTTTGGCAGGTTTTAATATCAGCTAATCAGATCATCGTCAATAAGACAATAACCAGGGCAGCAGTGATGCCAGTGCTGCTCCCTGACTTTAATACTGATCAGTATTAAAGTCAGGGATCAATGTTACCTAGCAACCTAATGATGAGTAAGTGGATATGTTTCCGTGAATGTGGCTGAGCTTGTGCTGAATGTGAGCAGAGGGGCCGATCTGACACTGACAGAAGCCACCATGATTTTATTTTGAAAGTGTCGTGCTTTCTGAATCAGATTGGGAACAACGAACAGACTCCTCTGACTCGACTGTTTCCATCCTCTAATCCAGGTCCAGCACATTCTCACGTATGAGGACTCAGTGGCTGCTCACCTGTCCAAGATCCTGACCTCTGACAAGCACTCGGTGGTTATCTCCTCGGCCAAGTACGCCCACCCACCTGCGCAGCCATCTGTGTCGTGTCTTAGGTGTAATTGAGTAATGGTGGTGTTTGTGTGGTTCATTGCAGAGTTCTCTGTGAGACGGTGAAGGACTTTGTGGCCCGGGTTGGTAAAGCTTACGAGAAGAACACGGAGAGTTCGGAGGAGTCAGAGGCCATGGCCAAGAAGGTACCACAACTGAAAAGGCACCAGTCTGTGTTTGATGACTCGAGTCTGTGTTTGATGACTCGCGTTTTCTGTCTCAGTGCGGTGTGCTGAAGGAGAAGTTGGACTCGTTGCTGAAGACTCTAAATGAGGAGTCTCAGGCGTCCTCTGTGCTCCCTCCAGCTCCTCCCCCAACCATCGCTGAGGAGCAGGAGGAGGTGGAGGGACTTGTGCTGCCTCCTCTTCATCTTCCTCCTCCTCCCCACTTTCTGCCCATTTCCACCTGCTCTTCACGCCCCACCCCTTCCACCTCCTCCTCTGTGGTAACAGCTGCCATTTTTAAACCTCGAGAACAGCTGATGCTGAGAGCCAACAGTCTGAAGAAGGCCATCCGGCAGATCATTGAGCACACTGAGAAAGGTGAGCCCGTCATGGTCAGGACTCACCTGAACAGGTGTGGTGGTTTCACAGAGGAGCTGTTCAGATACAGCTCAGTAAAGTCAAATCTCCATGAGGCTGTGGATACTCAGCTACAGTCAGTACAGCTGCCCCTTAGCAGGCTGCCACAGGCTGGCCTATCAGAGGAAAGCAGGTGTTTGGGGAGGAGGGCTTTAAAGAGATGAGTGATAACAGGTTTATTTTCGACGATGGATCGGGGGGCTGTATGAGATGCAATTAAAGGGAAAAATTAGATTTTCTGTCCTTCTGAAAAATTTGGGTAAATGCTCATCAGTTCCTCCCACAGATTGAAGCTGGGCTGAGTTACAGAAATGACAAACACACTGATCCAGGATCAGATCTCAATGTCTGCTGCTGCAGAACAGCTCGGCCTCAGGTTTGTTGTTAGACTCTGTCCACAGACAGACCCCAGCTGCGGGACTCAGCTGGGGTCATGCTGGTTCAGATTCAGGAAACCAGGGCAGGAAGCTTGATGAGTTCGGTCACTTTAATTCAATTCAATTTTATTTATATAGCGCCAAATCACAACATAAGTCTCCGCAAGGCGCTTCATAGATACAGAGAAAAACCCAACAATCATATGACCCCCATGAGCAGCACTTTGGCGACAGTGGGAAGGAAAAACTCCCTTTTAACAGGAAGAAACCTCCGGCAGAACCAGGCTCAGGGAGGGGCGGGGCCATCTGCTGTGATTGGTTGGGGTGAGAGAAGGAAGACAGGATAAAGACATGCTGTGGAAGAGAGACAGAGGTTAATAACATATATGATTCAATGCAGAGAGGTCTATTAACACATAGTGAGTGAGAAAGGTGACTGGAAAGGAAAAACTCAATGCATCATGGGAATCCCCCGGCAGTCTATGTCTATTGCAGCATAACTAAGGGAGGATTCAGGGTCACCTGGTCCAGCCCTAACTATATTCTTTAGCAAAAAGGAAAGTTTGAAGCCTAATCTTGAAAGTAGAGATAGTGTCTGTCTCCTGAATCCAAACTGGAAGCTGGTTCCACAGAAGAGGGGCCTGAAAACTGAAGGCTCTGCCTCCCATTCTACTTTTAAATACTCTAGGAACAACAAGTAGGCCTGCAGAGCGAGAGCGAAGTGCTCTAATAGGGTGATATGGTACTACAAGGTCATTAAGATAAGATGGGGCCTGATTATTTAAGACCTTGTATGTGAGGAGCAGGATTTTGAATTCTGGATTTAACAGGAAGCCAAAACAGGAGAAATCTGCTCTCTCTTTCTAGTCCCTGTCAGGACTCTTGCTGCAGCATTTTGGATCAGCTGAAGGCTTTAAGGGAGTTTTTTGGACATCCTGATAATAATGAATTACAGTCGTCCAGCCTGGAAGTAATAAATGCATGAACTAGTTTTTCAGCATCACTCTGAGACAGGATATTTCTAATTTTAGAGATGTTGCACAAATGGAAGAAAGCAGTCTTACATATTTGTTTAATATGTGCGTTGAAGGACATGTCCTGGTCAAAAATGACTCCAAGGTTCCTCACAGTGTTACTGGAGGCCAAGGTAATGCCATCCAGAGTAAGAATCTGCTTAGATACCATATTTCTAAGCTTTTCAGGGCCGAGTACAATAACCTCAGTTTTATCTGAATTAAGAAGCAGAAAGTTAGCGGCCATCCAGGTCTTTATGTCTTTAAGACATTCCTGCAGTTTAACTCATTGGTGTGTGTTATCTGGCTTCATGGACAGATAGAGCTGGGTGTCATCTGCATAGCAGTGTAAATGTATGCTATGTCTTCTAATGATGCTGCCTAAGGGAAGCATGTATAATGTAAACAGAATTGGTCCTAGCACTGAACCCTGTGGAACTCCATAACTAACCTCAGTGTGTGAAGAGGACTCTCCATTTACATGCACAAACTGGAGTCTATTAGATAGATATGATACAAACCACTGCAGTGCAGTACCTGTAATACCTACAGCATGTTCTAATCGCTCTAATAGGATATTATGGTCGACAGTATCGAACGCTGCACTGAGGTCTAGCAGGACAAGCACAGAGATGAGTCCACTGTCAGAGGCCATAAGAAGATCATTTGTAACCTTCACTAAAGCTGTTTCTGTGCTGTGCTGAGCTCTGAAACCTGACTGAAACTCTTCAAATAAACCTCTGCAGATGATCTGTTAGCTGTTTGACAACTAATTTACTTTAGAAATCAGTAAATGACCAGCTCTGATATTTTTATCAGTGTAATGTGAGGAGAGCGTGGTGCGAGCGAACTGAGCTGCTTCTGTGTGTTTGCAGCGGTGGACGAGCAGAACGCTCAGACTCAGCAGCAGGTCTTCTCTCTGAGCCGGGCCGAGGAGGAGGGTCTGGTGGAGGAGGACGAAGAGGAGGACACCGAGGAGGACAAGACGTCCCTGCACTCGTCCTACAGCTCCAAGCATCGTGGCGCTCGCAGAGGTCAGAAACATCCAAAGCGTGCTTTCCCCACGGGACGGCCGCCGCACACTCATGCTTTGTTTTCTGTCTTCAGTCAGTAAGACGCCCTGTGAGAAGCTCATCAGCAAAGGCAGCCTACCACTGGGCAGCTCCGCATCACTTCCTGTCCAGACAGGAAGCCGGGACAACATGCCTATGCTCAACACAAAGATCCTGTATCCAGGTAACAGGCCGGCAGGTCTGACTCCTTAAAGTGTGTGTTTATGATGCCAGTAGTGATGTGTGTGTGTGTGTGTGTGTGTGTGTGTGTGTGTGTGTGTGTGTGTGTGTGTGTGTGTGTGTGTGTGTGTGTTTTGCAGGCTCGCTGTCCAACAGCTCCGTCATCAGCCGATTGTTGGTCAACGCCGACCCGTTCAGCTGCGACCCCGACAACATGTGAGGCTCCGTGACTGCGTCATAAGGTCCTCGCCGCGTCCACACGTGCTCTCATTAACCCTGTTGTGTGTGTGTGTGTCAGGGACTGCTACACTGAGAAGTGTGTCATGAACAACTACTTTGGCATCGGACTAGATGCCAAAATCTCTCTGGACTTCAACAACAAGCGAGACGAACATCCAGAGAAGTGCAGGTAGGAGTGGGCACGGTGACGGCGGCGTGGCGAGCTCCAAGAGCGCTAACTGACTCAGATGTGTCCTGATCTGCAGGAGTCGCACCAAGAACATGATGTGGTATGGAGTCCTAGGAACCAAGGAGCTGCTGCACAGAACCTACAAGAACCTCGAGCAGAGAGTCCTTCTGGAGGTGAGAGCAGAACCAGGAAATCCCTCACGCTCTGCTGCCTCCTCAGTAAACTCACTCTGACCTTCATGACATCATGAATGTCTTCAGGGTCTTTAAGGCCGAGTTCAGTTTTCTTCACAGTATTTTTTATAAATGGACGTAGTCCAAACAACCTGCAGCCGACGGGGAGGGGCACGACCAGGAAAACGACAACTTCCTGCTTCCTCTTAGGTCCTGAGAGCGCAGACACACCAGCTCTGTAAACCACCTGACCTGTCACTCCACTTCTTACCGTGTTCCTGCAGTGATTAAAGAGATTAGCTGGTAATACGCGTGACACTGTGTGTTTCAGTGTGATGGTCGGCCAATCCCTCTGCCCAGTCTGCAGGGAATCGCTGTCCTGAACATCCCGAGCTACGCAGGTGGGACCAACTTCTGGGGAGGAACCAAAGAGGACGATGTAAGACCTCCACCTCCTCCACCTGTCTGTACTCGTGTGAACATGTTGATGCTGAAATGAAGTAATACATTACTGTAGTACTGAACGTCTCATGTGAAGGTTGGCGTTTGCGTAGCTGCAGTCATTGTGAGCGCCCCCTGTGGAACAGGAAGTTCTCTGGTGGTTACTAGTAGTTGAGCGGTGCTGTCATGACTCGGCCTATGTGTTTCTGTCAGACCTTCACAGCGCCGTCCTTCGATGATAAGATCCTGGAGGTGGTGGCCGTTTTTGGCAGCATGCAGATGGCCGTGTCCCGAGTCATCAACTTGCAGCACCACCGCATCGCTCAGGTACCCATCCACCCACCTACCTGTCCAATCCACCCGCCTATCTGTCTGTAACTGTCACCCCCTCCCTCTCAGTGTCGGACAGTGAAGATCACAATCCTGGGCGACGAGGGTGTCCCGGTTCAGGTGGACGGGGAAGCGTGGATCCAGCCTCCGGGGTACATAAAGATCATCCATAAGAACCGGACCCAGACCCTGACCCGAGACCGAGTAAGTGAAGCAGCTCTGGGTTGTTCTGGGAGTCTCGATCCGGCCCGGCGGAGGTTTTCACCTCGTGTCTGTGTTTCAGGCATTTGAGAGCACCCTGAAGTCCTGGGAGGACAAACAGAAGTGCGAGTTTCCCCGGGCGCCGCCTCAGCCACCACTGTCCTCCCAGCCTGAGATCGTCTCCGAGGAAGAGGCGACACTCATAAGCGAGTTCGGTCAGGCAGCTGGAGTGCTCATCCACAGGTGAGACCCACCCAGTGTTCCCACCTGCTCCATGAACAAATGTTTTTACTTTTGATAACATGGCATGGCGGTGTCACAGTGGTTAGAACCATCGCCTCACAGCAGGAACTGGTTTGAATCCTTTGGTAGGACCTGTCGTCCTACCGCAGCTCAATAAACAGATGGATTTGGTCTGATTCTGTGGAAGAACAAAGGCCTTAGGGTCGACCTCTGTGCTCTTGTTGTGAGTACCTGAATGTGTTTGTGGCGTTTCAGCATCCGTGAGGTCGCTCAGTCTCACCAGAGCATGGAACAGGAACTGGCTCACGCTGTCAACGCCAGTTCAAAGGCCATGGACGTAGTCTACGCCGACTCCAAGAGCTCCAGGGTACGACAGCTGCTCTTGCCATTTCTATCGTTCACGTAAGTCCTTGAGCCTTCAGCTGTGTAAAGTATCACTGTTTGTCTACAGGCTCTGAGCTGCAGCGTGGTCATTCAGATGGTCAGCAACATCAAAGCTTTGGTCAGTGAGACTGAACTTCTCCTGTCTGGAAAGATGTCCATGGTAACTGCTTTGGTCCTTTACTTTATCCCAGAATGTTAGAAACCTTAGGCTCTATCTTTATCTGTTACACAATGCAGGTTGACAGGTTCCTGCCATGTTTTACTCTGATTGTTCATGGGTAACCACACCAAAAAAACAAAGCCTGGTCCTCGTGGTCCAGTCCTAACATTGTGTGTCTGTCTCTGCAGCAGCTGGATCCTCCTCAGCAGGAACAACTGAATGCAGCTCTGAGTTCTGTGGCTCAGCAGCTCCCCCGCCTGGCTGATGTTCCCTGGTTGTGTCCAGTCATTGACCCATCAGACCATGAGGTAATTACTGTACTTTACTTTATTGATTTATACAGCACTCTTCACAGGATAAAAACAACAAAGTGCTTCACAATAATATAAAACAGTACAATCAAACATACAGCACAAATCTAATTAAAAGCCAGTCTAAATAAATGAGTCTTAGGATGATGTTTAAAAAAAAAAAAATACAATCCAGGCAACATAGAGATGGAGGGAGAGCAACCTGGGGGCCACCGCTCTAAAACCTCTGGTTTTAAAACGTGTTCGGGGAACTATCAGCAGCCTTTGATTAGATGATCTCAGGCTGCGAGAGGGAGCGTGAGCTTCTAAGAGATTAGAAATAAAGAGAGGAGCGTCATGATTCGAAGCTTTAAAAGTCAGTACTAAGATTTTAAAATGAATTCTAAAATGTACTGGAAGCCAGTGTAATGAGCGTAAAACTGGTGCAATGTGCTCTCTTTTTCATGTCTTTGTTAAAAGCTTTGCCGCGGCATTCTGGACTGACTGGAGACGGTCATGGTTCTTTTTGCTCAAACAAAGAAAAAGACTGTTACAATAATCTAAGCAAGAAGAAATAAAAGTACGAATAATCATTTCTAACTCAGATTTAAACAAAAACATTCGCAGTTTGGAGATATTTCTCAGCTGAAAAAGGCAGTTCCTAATTAACTGTCGAGAGTGTTGCTCTAGAGACATGGCAGAATCAAAAACAACACCGAGATACCTGAGGCTTGGGTGAGCCTCAGGTATCTCTGAGCCAAGAGAACTAAGATGCTGTTTGATTATAGATATCTGGCTGTCAGGTAGAGCTGCCATAAACGATTATAGTCGACTAGTCACCGATTAATTTTGCGATTAGTCACTAATCAGATCATCATCCATTGTACAGCTTATTGCACCAGCAGCATCTGCTCTTATATAACTATCATTAGCTTACAGCTTTAAGTGTTTAAGGTGCTAACTAACAATAAAGACAAGATGATAGGTTATTAAATTTTAATGAAATTTTCAGATTATTTCAGTGGAGATTAATAAACTCAGCCGTCTGCTCCTTGCTATCTAAAATATAACAGGACACCGGAGTAAATTATCGAGCAGCTCACACAAATCAGCTCCCTGCTTGATGTTTATTCAGCTGTGTAAAAACTATAATTTAATCTCAGCCAAACCGATTTACTCAGGAACAAATAAAATACTAAAGAAAGCCAAACAATATCATTTTTAAGTTATCTAAGTGACTCATATATCATGTTTAACCTGAGTAGCGAAAGACGGCGGTGGGTTTGAAAACGATTTGCCGGGAGTCCGGTGTTCTCACGGCTCTAGTTAGCCTAGCCCCCGGCTAGCTATCGAGCTAGTGGGTAACAGACGTCTCCGAAAACGTCGGAGCGCTTTTGAAAATATGTGGTGTCTTGATAAACCGAGCAGATATTTGAAGAGATCTGAAAATATCTTAAAAGTTTATGACCCAGAAAGAACAGGACAGGGCACAGGAGAGGAGCAGCTACGATACCGGACACAGCTTCTTCTTCAGGGTTTAACGGCAGCTGGCATCCTTGTACATGCAGTGCTGCCATCTTCTGTTTCAGTCCGTTATTACACTCTTAAATCCTACTACTTATTCCTGCGTCTTTTGGGATCTTACAAAGTTTCAAACGACGCGTCGACTATTAAATTAGTCGTTGACGTAATCGTGACCAGTCGACTAATCGTGGCAGCGCTACTCTCAGGGGCAATAATTAATGTTTTTGACTTCAGTTCAGTTTTATTTATATAGCGCCAAATCACAACAACAGTCGCCTCAAGGTGCTTTATATTGCAAGGTCGACCCTACAATAATACATATAGAGAAAACCCAACAATCATATGACCCCCTATGAGCAGCACTTTGGCGACAGTGGGAAGGAAAAACTCCCTTTCAACAAGAAGAAACCTCCGGCAGAACCAGGCTCAGGGAGGGGCGGGGCCATCTGCTGCAACCGATTGGGGAGAGAGAAGGAAGACAGGATAAAGACATGCTGTGGAAGAGAGACAGAGATTAATACAAAGTATGATTCAGGGGGCGCTAGTGAGCCGACAATGGAGTAAGACGTGTTGGACTGGGCTCCCGTCTAGCTAGCTTATATTTTAACAATTGCTTTTAAAGGCTTATTTAAACGAACTACCACTCCCCGTAACACCTGTGACCGACGAGAAAAAACGGGCCAAGGTTACAACCAGAATGGCATCAAAACTCTGGAAATATAGGGTATACTGGCCCCTCGGGCCAGCGGACAGACACATCCTCGGCACACGCTGATAAAGCAGGCAGGAGCTCGTCGCCTAGCTCGCAGTCAGGCACCGCGATGGAGTATGAAGGCCTGAAATCGGACATCCTCTCCTCTCTGAAAGACGATATCTCCATGATTATCAGGTCAGAACTGAAAAGTGCGCTTGCAGAGGATTTCGACTGCCTCAAGAACGAACTAAGAGAAGTTAAGATGGAGATTACTAACAACACAGCAGCAGTCCGCTCAGAAATTAACAACATCAAGTCCGCTATTAGCGACCTGGAAGAGGGTTTATCATCAAGGTCGTACAAGGTTGTCAGCCTCCAAGAGATGGTTGCAGGATTACAGACTGAGCTGGCTAGCTTAAAAGAAAAGAACAAAGATATGGAGGCAAGAATGTGGAGGTGCAATATTTGTATTGTGGGTGTTGCAGAGGACGCCGGTTCCAGCTCGACCAGCTCAGTTTCTACTCTATTGAAAGAAGTTCTGCAACTGGATAAAGAAATCCCAGTGGACTGCTCACATAGAGGCCTTGCTCCCAGAAGATCTAACGGGAAACCTTCAGTTATCATCGCCAAACTCCATTACTACCAAGACTGCGTCAGTGTGCTACGGCAGGCCCAGGAGTGGGGTGTGTTGCAATATAAGGGGAACCCTCTGGCCATCTTCCCTGACTACACCGCGAGCATTGCCAAAGCTCGCAGTGCCAAAGCTCGCGGTGTAATCGCTTTTAACTACGTGAGGAACCTGCTTCGAGGGCATCAAGATGTCCGCTACGGAATAATGTTTCCAGGGAGACTGCGTATATCTTTCAGGGGCAAGAGTAAGGAGTTTTTGGATCAACAGAAGGCAATGATATATGTGAAAAACATTGTCTTTCACAGAAGTCCAATAACAAAACACCGCTCAGGTTCAGATCAGGGAGGCCGTTCCTCCCAGTCACGCCCCTCCGGGTCTCGCTGTTGTTACCCACGTGAGCATTGAAGTCTCCCAGTAGGACAACAGAGTCTCCAGGTGGAGCAGCTTCCAGCACCCCACCCAGGGACTCTAAGAAGGCTGGGTACTCTGAACTGCCACTCGGCGCATAAGTGCAGATGACAGTCAGGACCCGTTACCCGACCCTAAGGCGCAGGGAACAAACCCTCTCATCCACCGGGAAGAACCCCAACGTACCGGCAGCAAGCCGAGGGGATATTAGAATACCCACCCCAGCCCACCGCCTCTCACCAGGGGCAACTCCAGACTGAGACAGAGTCCAGCCCCTCTCCAGGAGACTGGTTCCAGAGCCCAAGCCATGCGTAGAGGTGAGCCCGACTATATCTAGCCGGTACCTCTCAACCTCACGGACTAACTCAGGCTCCTTCCTCACCAGAGAGGTGACATTCCATGTCTCAATTGCCAGTCTTGGTAGCCGGGGATCAGTTCGCCAGGGCCTCCACTCCTGGCCGCCGCCCGGCACCTGACCCCTACGGCTCCTCCTGCGGGTGGTGGGCCCGCGGGAGGATGGGCCCATGTCCCCTTTTCGGGCTGTGCCTGGCTGGGCCCCACGGACTAAGGCCCGGCCACCAGACGCTCGGCCTCGGGCACCCTGCCTGGGCCTGGCTCCAGGGCGGGGCCCCAGTAACCCTATCCCGGGCAGGGTAAACTGTTCCCTCTGTTTTTCTCATAAGGATCTTCTGAATCGCTCTTTGTCTGTTCCCTCACCCAGGACCAATTTGCCATGGGACACCCTACCAGGGGGCAAAAGCCCCCAGATAACATAGCCCCTGGGATCCCTGGGACACACAAACTCCTCCACCACGATAGGGTAGCGATCCTACGACTCTCCTGTCCACAAAACATTCTCTCAGATTACTTTTTTAATTGATAAACTTGCTCTTCCACTGGTTGAAACTTGAGATTATCAATCTATTGTTATTTCAGACCATGCTCCCCTAGTGATGAGAATGCACATCCCTGGTGCCAATCGTATATACCCCCCTGGAGGTTTAATGCTCTTTTATTCTCTAACGAAGTATTCGTGAATTTTACAAAATCTGAGATTAGAGACTATTGAACGAAACCAGACCCCTGGGATGTCTGCTCTAAAAGAACGCACGTACCTGGACCCGCCTACTATCCTCGGAAACGTAAAATTATTGGCTAGAAGTGTATCACAGCTCAGGAAAAAAAAGCACCGAAATAAAGCACCGAAATGTGCGCTGCTTTTCGGTCTGGTTACTACCGTTTATGTCAGAACCGGTGCCATCATGGCACCGGACACCGGTACCCATCCCTAGAGGAGGCGGACACACTTTTTCTCCTCTCCTCTCCCTTATCTTCCCTGCTTAGCTCTTATGTCCTTGTCTAGTCTCGTGTTTTTTGTATTACTTTCCCTTGAACAGTCTCTCACAGTCTGTTCTCTAAAACCTAAAGAGAATTATTGATTTGATCAACTGGTCTCTGAATGCTATTGACACCCTTTTCTCAACGAGAAGTCTGGGCTCGGGAGAGCCTGAGTGCCCTGGAGGGACTTTCCCTGCCGGATACACGATGGACGGGTGGCAGAGGGTCGTGTGCATGGCGGGACTGTCGATCGAGGACGCTGAAGATATCTACCTATTCGGAACCATGATAACAGGGTTCTTGCTGATCGGAGCTGGCTTGGCCCTGGCTTATCGGAGAATTAAGAGAGCAGAACCGGCTGTTCAAACCCCCCCCAAGGCTGCCCGCTGGGATTGGAACGATGGGACGAATCGCTACTTCTCAGAACGGGCTCATTGAGAGCAGCATGGTTAAGACCTTGGAGACGCTTACATCTGCCGTGAATACTCAGAATAACACCTCTGAGTTTATATTGGGTTACATCAAGGAGAGGCCTGCTCAGAATAACACCTTTGAGCGAAAGTTGGATTACATCGTGGAACAGCTCACTGCAGTCGTGAGTTCTCAGAATCGGCTCTCTGAGCAAAAGAATGACAAGACCACGGAGCGCAAGTTTGATACCATCATGTGGAAGCTCGCGGTTCTCCAACGGGAGATTGAGAGACCAGTGTTGGAGTGTTAAAGAACAGCTTGAAATTCTCATGAGTTGTCGCAAAAGAAAAATTACCATCATAATCCGGCTACCCCTTCGGCGCCAGCTGTGGGCTCAAGGCTGGAGGCGAACAACAACACCCTGATAACGACTGTGTTGAGTCTGTTCTTCCCATTCCATGCAAGGTCACCTGGGTTGGCTGGAAGACTGTTTACTTAGCCTGGCAGGGCGAAGGACACTGTCTCAGCTGAACTATGGACACGCACACACATACACATACTGATACTGATAAGCACTCACCGACGCATCACCCTCCCTACCCCGGATCCAACGCCACGTCCAACGCTTACCTCCCCTCTGATGTGGACATCGGGTCAGCTGGAGGCGCAGTCGAAGATTGCAGAGGTCCCAGATCAGATGTACACACTGGGACTCTTTCCCATGTTGCTTGTCTGTGTTTATTGTGCTATGGTGTGTTGATATCTGTGCATTCCTGTATTATCCTTCTGTGTTACACATTTCGATGTTTTTTTGAACAACTTCTTTAGTCACCTCAGTATAACCACATTTGACCCTAAACTGGTTACCGAACTCGAAAGGGACCTCTCTATCCAGGAGGTCATGATGGTGATTGGTGGAATGCAAAGTCCCCTGGACCAGATGGTTTCTCATCTGAATTTTTTAAAACGTTTTCTAACGAACTTTCACCACTTCTGCTCTCAGTCTTTTCAGAGTCCTATTCATCTGGCACTCTCCCTCCAACTATGCAAGAAGTGGTTATTTCACTCATTCTGAAAAAAACAAAGACCCTCTCCAATGTAGCTCATACCGGCCGATTTCACTGCTAAACACCGATGCAAAGATTCTCGCAAAAATGTTATCACAGCGCTTAGAGGTCGTGTTACCTGGCAGAGAAAAGGACATTAAAGAAACTGATGGACATTATGGACAATGCCAGGCATCCTCTGCACACGGCCATTAACAACCAGAAGAGTCTGTTCAGTGACAGGTTGCTTCTCCCAAAGACAAGAACAGACTTAAAAACTCCTTTGTCCCACACGCCATCAGACTGTTTAACTCCTCTCTGGAGGGGAGAGGGAGGGGAAACAGGAGGACAAAGGAGGGAACAACTAAGCTGTAGTGCCTCTTCACCTCACTGTGCAATACCTTTTGTGCAATACTTTTGTAAATAGTCAACAGTGCAATAGACTCAATACTTGAAATGTGCAATTCACTTGTATTTTTATTTTTTATTCCTATTTATTCTATTTATCCCCTTCGTATATTTTATTTATATTGTCTCTGTATTTATATGTGTGTGTGTGTGTGTGTGTGTGTGTGTGTGTGTGTGTGTGTGTGTGTGTGTGTATATATATATAATATTCTGTAACTCTGTAACTTCTGTCGGTGCTGTGCTTTTTTGGAAATCGAATTTCCCAGAGGAACCCACCCGAGGGATTAATAAAGTTCTATCTTATCTTATCTTATCTTACCAACAATCATCTCCACAGACCAAACCGGCTTTATCAAGGGCAGACACTCTTTCGTCAACATTAGACACGTCTTAAGTATAATTCATGACCCTCCCTCAACCAATACACCTCAAGCCCTACTGTCACTTGATGCTGAGAAGGCCTTCGACCGGGTGGAGTGGGACTACCTTTTCTATAGTTTGAGCAAATTTGGTTTTGGCCCCAGATTCATATTGTTGGTGAAAACTCTCTACAATTCACCAATGGCAGCTGTGCGTACTAATAATACGATCTCTTCTTATTTTAAATTCCATAGGGCCACTAGTAGGGATGCCCTCTAGCTCTACTTTTGTTTGTCTTTGCTATAGAGCCCTTAGCATCAGCCATACGACAGGATACCAGTATCACAGGAGTCATCAGAATAGGCCAAGAATACAAAGTTTCACTTTATGCAGACGATCTATTGCTTTTTTATAATTGACCCCACCCTCGCCTCGAAACTACTAAGCACTCTGCAAAGATTTGGTTCAATGTCTGGCTACATAATAAATCCTCAGAAAAGTGAATTCATCCCAATCAATGCGGCTGCAAAAAATATCCCATCTAATCTAAT
Source organism: Copadichromis virginalis (assembly GCF_057382275.1). NCBI lineage: Eukaryota > Metazoa > Chordata > Actinopteri > Cichliformes > Cichlidae > Copadichromis > Copadichromis virginalis. The sequence continues at coordinate 43,190,897 of NC_140631.1, read as the reverse complement.
ACCATTCAAAGTAAATAATAAAACGTTTAAATTCCTCGGAATCTGGATCTCCAGCTGTTACAAAGATCTTTATAAAACAAACTACCTGCCAATGTTGGAGAGTGTCTGTGAAGGTTCTCAGTCATCCAGGTCATCATAGTCAAAGGAGCTTAGAAAGAAAAGCGTCTGGACTTCTTTAAGTTGCTTGAAGACGTTTCACCTCTCATCTGAAATCTGGGACTCTCCACCATTTGACCTTAGAACTGAAGAAGCTTCTCGGATGAGAGAGAAGACGCTGTTTTTGGGGTTGAGTTTTGTTTTTGTTTTTTTTGCAGTATGCTGTACTGCTTGTATGTTTAATTTGTTGTTTGTGATTGTACAAAACCTCTTTCAATAAAAAGACTTTGGTACTTTTTAAAAAAAAAAAATCATTCAGTGCAGAGAGGTCTATTAACTCATAGTGAGTGATAAAGAAACACCCAGTGCATCACTTAAGCAAACCGCCTCGAGGTGTTTAGCGGGTGGTAATATGAAAAACACCAACCCAGGAAGCGTGAAAACATTTAATGGCAAACATTTCTGCCCATCTGTCTCTCAGGGTCCACTGACAGATTTTTCAAAGCGCAGTCGGGGCGCCAAGTTCCGCCTCGTCCCAAAGTTCAAGAAGGAGAAGAACAACAAGAACAAAGAAACATGTGCCACGTTCTCTCTGCCAGGTAACATCTGTCTCTCTCTGTGGGATTAAATTCACAGAGGATAATATAGTCATGGCATTTTATGAAATCACTGTTTGCGGTGTTTTCTGTCTGTCTGAACCACTTCCTGTTGATGTCTCAGTTCACCAGTGGGGGACAGAAGAGGTGGGGGCATGGCTGGACTTTCTGTCTCTCACTGAGTATAAAGACATCTTTATTGGTCACGACGTCCGTGGAGCTGAGCTCATCCACCTGGAGAGGAGGGACCTAAAGGTACGCCGCTGGGTCACCGCTAACTGCTGATAGGTATAGGTTGATGTAGCATGGATGGATGGATGGTGAAGATGTGATGGATGGTGGTGATGTAATGGATGGTGCTGGTGATGGGATGGATGATGGAGTGGAAGTGCCTGCCCAGCCTCACTGACCTCCTCTGGTGTGTGCAGGACCTCGGCGTGACGAAGGTGGGCCACATGAAGAGGATCCTGCAGGGCATCAGAGAGCTGAACAGGAGCAGCAGTGCCAGCGAGGCCTAGCTGCTGCCAGGTGACTGCTGCTTTATGTGGACAACCTGACGTTCTCGCTCATGTTAGCTTGGCGCTAACAGACTCAGTGTTGTCTTTGTCACATGGTAAAAGCGTCTGATTCGTCCCAAGTCTGCGGACTGACTGATCTAACTTTATCAGCTAATGTTAGGAACCAACCCAGACAGCAGCGTCTATCATTGATGTCGCCATTACAGAAAACGTAGTCAGTAAATCACACTGAGTGTGTTGTGTAGGTGGTGCTAGCTCTAATGTAGGGTAGGTGTGTGTCTTTGTCATAGGGAAGAGGTCGTTTCTCCGTCGTAGTGCTGCTCTGCCTACATTCCACCTCTCTGTGCATGACCCTCACAGTGGACAGTTAAGTAGTGCCAATGTGGCTTTCCGCCGGGTGGGTGTAGCTTACCTGCTTGGAGATCATGAGTGGTGTAGCTGGAACCTGTCATACATGGAACTGTGAATGCAGGGATCATTTTTTTAACACTGAACACATGTTTGTAGCAGCCTACACGCTGAATTTTATTATGTAACTGTAGGTATGGGTGTAGATGGGCCACCACCCACGTGGCGAATGTTTGAGGTCAACATGTCGCTGTGCCGTCTGGGAAACATCAGCACATTTCTGCAGCTAACTCACAGCTACGTGCTAATGCTATCTCAGGAACATTAGCACAAGCTGCAAAGCTAACATTAGCTTGATGAACACTGTGGTCTTCACTGACTCTGAGCTGTGTTTGCAGGTTTCACTGACTGTTTTTTTTCCCTTTTTGTTGCCCAGCAACAGCTGCCTGCTCTCCTGTGTTGCTATTCACCACTTCACCTACCTGACCTCTGACCCTGGACCAGCGCCTCAGCCTACAGACGCAGGTCCAGGACTCGCTGTGATTGGACTTGGATCGGTCTGTGCTGGTTCTCAGTAACCTGACTGAACCCAGACACCCAGGATTTCAGGAGAAACAACCAATTACATGACCCCACAGTGCCTTGTCACCCCACCCACCAGCCAATCAGCAGGAGGTCAAGGAGGGCGGGGTTTATCATTCAGGACATTTGTGTTCCTGCAGGCTGTTGAAATGTTCAGGAAACACAGAGCTCTCTCTGTGCATCTCGTGACCGTCTGCGTCATGTTTCAGAAAGTCAGAGAAGCTCCCAACCTGATTTCACAGCTGGAGGAGGAGCCAGAACATCGCTGTTGGTTTGAGTGTCTGAGCATCAGAACGAGAAGACTCTCACCTGACCAATCATAAGCCGTGTCAGTCGCTGCCCGAGGTGTATCCCCACTTTGAAACTCGTCAGACCCAGATCCAGTCTGCAGGACTGAGGTGCCCACCTGTAAGTCAGCAGCAGACCAATCACAGCGTCCTCTGGTCTCTGACACGTTTAACCCTTTAATGACTTTACTTCAGGCTGCTGAGCAGGAACTCTGTAACTTCATCACCAAAGTGTGGACACCTGAGGGGGGAGGGCCTATGTTACCCAGGTAACAGCAGCTGTAGCAGGTCAGATATTTATGTCTTGTATGGAGTGATCTGTGGAGTCCAGAAAGTATCTTTAAGAAGAGTCATGATGAGGAGATGCTGGAAGAGGGGTCCTGTGCCCTTCAGGCCTGCATTTGTGTGGATTCTACTTCTGAGGTTTAAGATAAGCCTTAAGCTCCGCCTTTCTGGGGGCCCAGCATCATGTTTCATATCGTTCTTATCTGTCCAGCGTGCTTATTTTAACACAAACTTATCAGACATGACAGGACCTCCTCCTGCCTGTGGACACTCACCTCAGCCCTGTGACATCACAGGAGCGTGTTGTTTACCTGAATCCAAACGAGCCTTAAACGCACCGTCAGCCCTGCCATTTCAGCTGGACGCTGCCCTGCCGCTGCGATCTGATGATGTCAGCTGCTGTAAATGTTTTGTTGAAAAGCGCAGATGTGTTGGGTTTATAAAGCATCTCCCTGTCTGTCTGTCACAAACACAGCTCCAAGTTCAAAGTTACAAACTCAGCAGAGTTATGTTTCTGTCAAAGGTGACGCGAGACAAGACGCCATCACAAGGCCTGAGGACAGGAAGTGTGTGCGTGAGGACAGGGCGTGTGTGTGTGTGTGGTTCATCCACAGCAGAAATCCCAGCGACAGCTCAGACATCGTGTTCTCCGTCATACGTGTGCTGTTCCTGCCTGTATTTATACGAGCCGGCCGTCATCACCAGTTCTTTGACAGAATGTAATAAAAATCACTCAGACGTGTGGAGAAACGGTGTGTGTGTTGGATGCTGATGTTCCGTCTGTGGTCGAGATCAGAAGCTGCACCGCTTCCGTCCGTTCAACAGTTACCAGTTCGGGACTCGCGGTAATGTTCGCTCCCAGCGGCACAGCGAAGCCGATCGTCAGGTTTGTGACACAGAAGGAAAGAAAAGCAAAGACGCTGTGTCTCATTTATCAAGAGTATCCGCCACAGGACCGCACACGTCTTTGAAACACTGCAAACATCCCAGTTTATGGAAGTAGCATCTGATCCACGAGGTTAGCATCATGTTTGAGCAGAAGTTCAGTCAAAGTAAAGCCAAGAGCCGCTCCTCAGATCATGGTCTCTTCCTCTAGGCGGCGCTGGAATGTGCTCAATACCACTAAGTGATTAAAGTGGGCCGGGTGACCTCGGTCCAGCTCCCTGATCCTCTGTCCAGTTTGCTGATGGTTTTACACACACGAGCTCCACCATGAGGGCAGCTCATCGTTTATACAGGCAGGTTCACAGGATGCAGACGGTTTTCTGGAGATGCAGGTGAAGTGCAGACGTTCAGCTTTGACTCAGTGAGTTAAACACAGACTGCTACAGACTTTATAACACACCGTCATTTCAGGGCTCCAGGGTATGGAAGCCTGTTTCTGCCACTAAGGGGGGAAAAAGGATCCATAACTCAAAATTTTGAGTTATTTTCTTGAAATTTCGAGTTGGCGCTGCCAATCAGTAATCTATGTGAATGATGTCATTTCCTTGTTACCCGGAAGCTGAAGCCCTCAGGTACAAATGCTACAGCTACATGCAGTCATGAATGCACAGATTGCTGAGTATTTTCAGCGTGGCTTCAAACGATGAAATCCTTGTGTTATTAGCTGAATCACATGGCGTTACTATCAGCAAACGTACTCGCGAAAGCGCCAGTTTGTTGCGATCCGGTTTTGAATGCGCGCTACTTTGCACCATATGCTTCCGGGTAACAAGAAAGTGACCTCATTCATGTAGATTACTGATTGGCAGAGCTAAGTCGAAATTTCGAGTTATGTTTCTCCAAATTTCGACTTATTAACTCAAAATTTCGAGTTAATAACTCGAAATTTGGAGAAACATAAGTCGAAATTTCGACTTATGGATACTTGGGTTTTTTGGCGTAAACGGGCTTCCATACTAAGGTAAGTAAAGATAAGTGAAAATAAAACGTTCATTTTTAACACTTGGTTGCAAACCCTCCGCTGACACTGACAGCTCATGGACGTTACCATGTGCTTCTTTGCTCTTTAATGCGCTGTCACCTTTACTGCAGCGGCTCTCAGCTGCTGTTTGTTTGTGGACATTTCTGTCTTCAACCAGTGAAACGCTCGCTGGCTTCAAATCAGCTGACTGAACAATGTTCCCCGTGTCTGCGGTGATAAACTCCGGGGTTGCTTTGGCAGACCGTCGGTCTGTTCTGCATCGACAGAAACCATCAGCTTCATTAACATGAAATAAAGTTGTGTTTAGTCAACATTAATCTTTGTTGTATAACTGCACAACTTTCATACCAACATGATTTGTGTGTTTGTCATTCATGTGAACTCTTTGCAGTCACCTCATGTTAAAATAACTCCGACAGTTTGGTTACATTTACACCTGTTTATGTTGACTTTATGTTAAACTGATATGATTTTATCAGAAGAATTATTTATTCTGTCAAGCTGCTGTTTAACATGTTTGCAGTAAATGGATTTTCTACATCCTCTAAAAATCACCTTTAAAACAGTAAGACAATAAACACAAACACTTCTTTAACCAGTTACCTGTGTCCAGCTGGATTTGAACTTAGTGTCTTATAAACTGAAAAACAGCAGCAGGTGTCCCGGAGTTTACCAAAGGACAGCCCGGTGTCATCTGGTTGATTGCTGTCGTCCCCTCAGTGGATCCTTGGGTGTGGAACGAGTGTTTCTGCATCAAAGCTGAGGAACATTAGGCTGTGTCAGAGTCTGGGTGGCAGTAGTGACACGTCCACAGGACCCCATCCACTGAAGAGTTCAGCAGTTTCCAAGCATCGGATCCAAAAGCCGACGCTTGAGGTCAGTGTTAATGACGCAGCGTCCATCTCTGACAACTGATGTCTTCAAGTTATCAGACATCAGGTGTGTTTATCAGATCAAAACGTGTGTTACATACTGCCATCATCACAGAACATTTTTATAACCATCAAAAACTGATTTAACCCTCTGGAGTCCACGGACGCACCAGCACGTCCAAACGACCTATGAATGAACTTTATTTAGAACAATAACAATGACAATCTCAAAGAGACAAGCGACATATTGAATCATTCAGAACAGAATCACACCTTTTTCTTTTCTCCCGATCAGAGGAATACACATCACTGCCACAGTGCCGTTGGTACACCACGATGAAATCGACAATAACTGAAAGTAAACATACATACATACATATATATATATATATACATGCATACGCACACATCTACATAATAATAATATAAAAAGATGAATAACCAATACAAAAATAAATAAATAACAATAAAAAAAGAATGTAAAACAAGGAACAGAAATAAAGGAGACAAGGGGGATCATAAACTCTCTAAAAGTGAGGTTCCATAAACAAGACTCATAACTTAAATAAGGGGCTAAGAAAAATCAAACTCTTCAAAAATCTATGCAATTTGATTGCTTGGGGCTTATTTATTAGCTTCAGAGATTTACGGAACAGGGAGAGTTCGTTTTTAAGAGCAGGCCATGAAGGGGGGGATTTAGCATATCGGCATTTATGTATGTAATACTTTGTTATAATAATGAGATTGTTAACTAAAAACTCACTATTTTTGTCCTTAAGGATTACTCCAATTTGAATATTTTGAAAAGACCAAAAATCAATATTTCCATACTGGGACAATATTAGGACATGGAGAGATTTCCATAAGTTCTGGATTGTCCCACACCCATAGAACATGTGCTCTGTTGTTTCCGAAGTTGTTTTACAAATATAACAGTTGTCTAACACAAATTTAAATCTGTCTCTCATAAATTCGATGGAGGGGTAAATATTTTTTGTAGTTCTAAAATGGACAGAAAAACAGCTTTGCGCTTAATTGAGTCTTTAAGTCCCCTTGTGTTAATTCATTTTTACTTCTTACACTGTTCAACTAAAAACACTTTCAGAGGAAAGAGCAGGGAACTCACGTGACCCGGCAGTTGCGCTGCTTCTTCCGGTCTAAGCGCTCGTGTTTCCGGTCCGCCCACTGACAACAGCTACAGCCGCAGCAGTTTACGGCAGGTCGGGACCAGGCGCTCCCTCGTGAGCTCGGGGATTGGATCGGCTGACGGACCGGAGAGTCGGAGTGAGCCTCGGATCGGACCGTAAGTGCGCATGCTCAGTCGGCTGGTTCCTCAGCTGTTTGTCGGCTCGGAGAGTGTCAGTCAGCAGACGATACAAGTTTGGAGCCAAATTTCATTTAGCTATTAAAACACTTCACGTCTCCTACGGAGCAGCAGGTCTCTGTCTTCACGTCAATAAAGGTGAGATTTGATTGTTCGGTATCGTTCTCACTAAAGACCAACAAAGACGAGGCTCATTAAACTTCAGTTTCAGCCGGTGCTCATTGAGCTCGGTCTCTGAGAGGCAGCGGGCATCTCCAGGTGAGCTGTAGAGCTGGGAATGGATCCTTGACTCTTCAGCTCAAAAATCAAAGAAATCTTCTGCAGTGAAAAAGCAAAGATAAGGCTGAAGATTTTTATAAAGAACTCTTCAATGATGAACTCTTATGAGAACGCTGCTGTCTTCCTCCTCTCTAAACAACACATTTATTATTACTCAGCTTCCTACAAGCATGTGTGATGTCATCTTCATAAACTGGAGCTTTTGTTTCTTTGTCTGTAATTCTGATGTTGTTGAAACTGTGATGAAGAGGTCAGAGCTCTGTTCCAGGAGGAAGTCTTCTGTTGGAATCGCCTCGTCTCTGGTATTACCTGGAAGAAGGACGTGTCCTTTAAACGTGTCCACAGGTGTGTCCTACCATAGGTTTCCTTAAAACAGTCAAACTGTGATGCCACACACGAGTCTGTTCCTTTGTTCTGGCGTGCTCACACTGCACACGTTTATGTCAGACTATAAAAAGTGATCCCAGTGGTTTTGGAACGGCGTTTTATCCGGACCACATCAGGACAACAAGTTGTGAAACGTTGTGTGCTGTATGTATTTCATGTAATCTGTGTGCGACTGAGGTAGCTGCTGCACTTGGACTTTGTTCTTTTGTGGAATAAAGTTTTTCTAGCAGCTCGCCATCATTTGATCCTCCTGCAGAGGCTGTGTGTGTGACTCTCACACGTCAGCTGACTGAGTCCTCTGTCTCCACAGGTCGTCCTGATGGAGGCGCTGTCCTGCGGGGAGCGGCGTCTGGGCTCTGAGGAAGAGTACGCCGCCCCAGCTGTGGGAGTGAGTTTGTGTGACTCCGCCCCGTTGGTGTGGAGGATGCAGGACCTGAGGGCTGTTAGGGCTCAAGGCCTGGTGGGGGCACTCCTGGGGTCGCTGCCCCGAACGCCCCGACAGAACGGGCGCCTGGGTCGACCGCTGCTGCTGCTGCCGGAGGAGGAGGGGCTGCTGAGGGAGCGCCGCGCCGCTGCAGCCCTGCCGGACCGCTGCCAGGTCAGAGCGGGTCGTTAGAGGTGCTGGCGCTCATCGTGGCACCTCATTAAGCTGGCCGCCATGTTGGCTGTTCCGAGGTCACTGTCACCCTGTACGTACAGTTAGCGTGCCAGGCTGGAGACATGTTTATTTTAACACGGGACTCTGTGGCACGGACTCACTGCTGGTTGTCATAGGAACTGCAAGGCCGAGCGTCCTGTGTGTTTGATGTGTTGTTGTTGTTCTCAGCAGGATTGGGGGGGGGCGGAGCTCCGTCAGAAGCACGAGGAGGAGGAGAAGAGGAGCTTTGAGGAGCAGAGCGTCCTCGCACTGGAGGACAGGAAGTTGGCGCTGCTCCGAGCTATGACAGGTGAGTGTTGCCGTGATAAGGTTTCTGCATTCTGTACCTGGCGGCTGCGCTCACGGTGCCCGTCCTCTCAGGTGCAGAGTCTGGCACTACAAGTGCAGATGAAGCCCTGCGGCGCCGCCTGCAGGCTCTGGACCAGAACTTCACCTTCCCGCAGTCAGCAATGGCAGTCCAGCTGAGCACGGCGAGGGCGGGGCTAAGTTACTGTCCTGAAGCTCGAGCCTTCCTGCAGGCCTACGGGCCAACTGGGGCTGAGCCCCGCTGTGACGCCAGGTACCAGGTGTTCAGAGACCTACGGGGGCGGGGCTTCTACCTGACCTCAGCAGGAAAGTTTGGAGGAGACTTCCTGGTGTATCCAGGTGAGTGAGGAGCTCAACACCTGACCAGAATGATTCCTGAGGCTGACAGCCTGACATCACTGCTGACGTCAGTGATGTCAGGCTGCTGCTGACTCTGTGCGGTCATGTCTCGTCAGGTGACCCTCTGCGGTTCCACGCTCACTTTATCGCCGTCTGTGTGTCTCTGGATGAGTCCGTGTGTTTGCTGGATGTCCTCGCCGTGGCTCGTCTGGGATCCAACGTGAAGAAGACGGTCCTTCTGTGTTCGCCGGGGCCAGACGCCAGGGTCTGCTACACGTCGCTTCAGTGGAGCGGGATGATTTAAACCCGGGGGACAGGACAGACGGCGCCCGCCGGCCCATGTTAAGGCAGGTCCGCATCCTGCATCTAAAACCTGTTTCTGTAAGTTTGAGGCTGAAGAACAACTGCAGGAGGTCATGTGACTGACAGGACGGAGCAGGGCCGCGGCCTCTAAAGGACAGTAGAGCGTGATCGGTCTGCTCTTTGTTTCTGCGTGGCGAGCGTCACAGAGACAGCTCTCTGCAGCTCAGACTCATCCACGCGGTTTCTCTGATGAAGCCTGCCGTGCAGCCGAGTCCAGCTCTGACCTCCGAGCCGTTCGACAACTTTGTCTTAAAGCAGCGTGCTGGAGGTGAAAGGGCCCCGACAAACCCCGCCCACTTCTTTATTTCTTTTCATTAGTGTCAGTGCGAGGAAACAAAGGACAGCTCTCCTTTTTTCAAAGATTGTATTTTCTCACTGAGTCATTGTGTTGAAATAAAAGTGATGTGGCATTGATCTGTGATTTCTGCCCTGACCGGCAGACCTGCTGTGAACACGAGCCACACGAGGCAGTGACACTGAACAGAGGATGATCTGATATCCTCGTGTTGTTCCCACATCATCATAATAAATGTTGTCCCAGGTTCAACATTGCAACTGACCAATCACATTGTTGTGATGTCATACTTTTGCAAGCCAAGCAATTGATTCATTTATGACATTCCAGTGTTGCAAGGACAGCATGTGTAATGCTTACGGTTTATTAAAGAACAGTATCCTGAAATGCAAAGAATTACAGCTGCTGGATCGGCGACAGCGGCGGTTTCTCGCAAGTTCAGTAGATTTTTTTTTTTTTTTTTTTTTTTTTTTTTTTTTCAGCGTTTTTTCCGAAGTCACAAAAGTATGACGTCACAACAATGTGATTGGTCAGTTGCAATGTTGAACCTGGAACAACATTTATTATGATGATGTGGGAACAACACCAACACGAGGATATCTGTGCATGAACAGACGTGATAAAAGGTAACGACGCCAACAAGGATCAGAGCCGAGAGAAAATCAAACACACCCAAATTTACTGCAAAGTTTATAATAATAAAAAGCTCTGGGAGAAGGTAGGGCTCCTCAATTAATTGAATTTTAATCACGATTACAATCTGGGCTTTCAACGATCATTAAAAATGACTGAGCCGATTATTAGCCCCTCCCTCGTGCTTTACTCTCACGCTGCTCCGTGTGGCAAATCGAGCGCACCTCTCTGCATTTCGAACACGCGTCACAACAATTAAGAGGACCCGAGGGAAGCTCGGAAAGCTAAGCAGAAGTTATTTGGAGAGGAGAGTGACTGCTGTTGGTTGAAGAGGTAAAAAGCTTCAGTGGTGTGGAAACATTATGGGTTCAGTCAGACGTGGATCAAGTAGACACAGTGTGTAAACTTTGCTACAGTAGCTGCACCACAGAGCAACACTGCAAAGCTCACTAAACACAGATGTTTACATTTTTCATTGATTTCTTATATTGCAAACATTTGCACTGTTATCAGTATTTGCACACTATTTTATATTATTTTTTAAAGTCATTATTCAACACATTGTTATTATTAAATAAATATCGTCAAATAATCGAGATCTCAATGTCAGTGAAAATAATCGTGATTATCATTTTTGCCATAATCGAGCAGCCCTAGGAGAAGGTATTGATCAGTCTCTGTGCACTTGACCCCACCCACACCAAAGTGATCACATCTGTATGTCTCTGTTTCACGCATCATTCTGTTATCAGCAGCTGAATGTCAAACAATCACCTGGATCCAGTGATGATCAATAATTATAGATGTTTTTAATCTTCTCTTCTTCTTCAGAGTATTAGAAATAATTTACAACTACCTTTGATGTCACAGTCTTTATGATAAGAACCAATCGCAGCAGCTCTCCCTGAAGTCATCAATGACCTGAGGATCAATAATTTTTATTGATCTCACTGTCGATGATGTTCTGACTCAGGTGGTTACCAGGTTAGGCTCCTGATTGGCTCGTACTGCACGGTTACTGTGTAACCTTGGTTCTCTTAGTGAGAGACTATCTCTCCACACTGTTACATATTCCATATGTACGGGGTACCTTGGTCGTGGTGCGTGGATACTTCTTTAAGATGCTTCGGCACGCCTGGCCACGCCCCACAGCTCACGTATAAAACAGTTGTGCAGACGTCACGCCGGTGATAGAACGCGTCTCCCAGCAGCCTGATGGTGGAGAGATAGGCTACGTTCACTCTGCAGGTCTTGATGCTCAATTCTGATTTTTTGATCAAATCTGATTTTTTTGTCTGCTCGTTCACACTACAAATAAAATGCGACAGCAAACGCGCTCTAGTGTGAACCCTCAAAGCGGCCGCATGCGCAAAAGAAGACGTCACACACAACGCGCTCTGTTTAGACCCAGACCAACAGTATTGTTTGACTGATGGCCCTTAATATAAAGACTTCGGACTTTACGTTTCCCAATTTTTGCTTTAAGTTATTTTGTTATTTACATAATAATGTAAATAACCTAATAATGATCCTTGTTGCTGTTTTAGAGGAGCGCTGCTTCAAAGGATAGCTGCAGATTTCTGTCAGAATCTGCAGATTAAGATAAGATAAGATAACTCTTTATTGTCATTGCACAGTCATACATAGTACAGTAGTACAATGAAATTGGAAAAACTGTCCTACGTCGGCACTACATATAACACAACACGACACGATATGACACATCACAACGTAACAAACAACACAACACAGTATATTAACTTAGTATAAAAAAGAAGAATAAGTGTATGTGTAAGTGTATTATACAGTACAGTACAAATAAAATGTTCACGTTGTCTTCCCAACAGTTTCACTGACATCTACCATGGATGTCCAGGAAGCGTTCACCATGTCTGCTCCACCGCTGATAATTGGCGTCTGTCTTGTGTCAGTGACGTAAAAGACGGATTTAATGCGACATGACCATCAAACAGCAGGTTTACTAACAAAACACCATATTTCTGTCATTATTTTAAGGATGTGGAAATGTACATACAATCAATATCAGACTCCACCAACAAAAAGGCTCTCAAAACAACTTGTGTATGTGGATTTTTGCGTGTATTCTTATAATTGTTACCTTTTTCTTTTACCCCTGGCTTTGTGTGTTCATGTTCTGTTGTTTTGTATACTTCATCTGTTCGTATGTTTTTGTTTTTGTTTTGACACTTTTTATTTGTTTAGGAACATTTTTATGCAACAAGATAAAATAGAAAAAGAAAAAACAGAAACAGTATGAGGTCATGGGAAGATAACATACACCTGTACATACATCTGCACATCCACACATACATACGTCAACAAGTCTGCATTACTAATTCTATGCATCAAAGGGTGCTGCCACAAGCTGTAAAGTCCAGCCATTTTCTCCACCGTCTCCTTCCCAAATCTCCCTGCAGTCGCAGAGTGAAAGTCATACATTCCATCAATTTGACGTCTTCCACTATAGAGGTAAAAAGTGTTACAGTGGGAGGATCTCTACAGAGCCAGCGTTTTGTTATGGCCTTCTTCGCAGAAGCCAAGAGAACTTTCAGAAGGTAAACATCATCTGCAGCTAAATCGTCTGTAAAATATCCCAGATACAATGAGGTAAATGTACAAGACACGTGGAATCCCAACACCTCTGTAATTATCTTTATAACTTCCATCCAGAAGGGTCGTATGAGTGGGCAGGACCAGAATATATGACCGTAATCAGCCACGTCTTCCCCACAACTCCTCCAGCAAAACGCAGGTGTAGCACTGAATTTAGACTTCTGTTTAGGCGTTATGAAATAGCGTATAATGTTCTTCCAGCAGAAGTCCCGCCACATGTTGGAGTTAGTCGTGGTAAACTGTGTCTCCCAGATCCGTGCCCACCCATCTTCTGTAATCACAATGTCCATTTCTTTTTCCCATTTCTGCTTTATGTAAATCGTTGAGTGCCCTTTGAGCTTAGTCAGACATTTATACAGTTTACTTATCAAGGCTCTGTTACTCCCAGAGTCATAAGCATCAATGAAAATATTAACAATCGAGAAGTCTCCACGGACACAGCTCTCCAGTCTTTTGCCAATATAGTCACGGAGTTGCAAGTATCGAAAAAAGTCTTGTTTCCCAAGATCGTAAGTCTTGCATAGGGTATCAAAAGCCATAATTTTAGATTTTACAATAACCAAACACCCAGCAGTGATTCCATGCAACACCCATTGTTTAAATCTACTATCGTGGGAAGCAGGTAAAAAATCAGGGTCATACGCTGGCCACCTCAGAAGTTTTATCTCTTCCTGGAGTTGCGCCTGCTTGACCACTCCCCTCCATATTTTTAATGTAAAAGTGACCCAGTGGCTGGGCGTCAAGGTATCGTCCAAATCAGAAGCCGCGTGACCAAGTCTAGACTGGATTGGCGTGTCTGAGAGAGACATCTCAATAGTCTTCCACCTCGCACAAAAAGATGGATTACACCAACACACCAAGGACCTCAGCTGAGCAGATAAGTAGTAATTCCTTAATGAAGGTAGAGCCAAGCCCCCTTTGTCTTTCGGCACCTGCAAAGTAGAGAACTTCACCCGTGGTCTTTTGTTAAGCCAAATGAATCTCGAAATCTGCTTATTCCATTCCCTGAATTGCTTCTCTGGAATTAGAATAGGTAAAGCAAGAAAAAGATAGAGTAGTTTGGGGAGAATATTCATTTTAATTATCTGTATCCTGTTGCCAAGGTCGAGAGGGAGCAAGGCCGAAATGTTGAGATCGCTATATATTTCTCTATTAATATGACTGTAATTAATATCGTACAGTTGTGTCAGATCTCTAGGCAGAAACACTCCCAAATATTTGATAGCAGTTGCCTCCCAATTAAACTTGAATTTTGCCAGTAGTGTCTGGTCCGGAGAAAAATTAAATGACAGAACTTGAGTTTTTTTGACATTAAGGACATACCCTGAATACAGGCCATATGTTTCCAACATCCCCATTAATACTGGTATACCTGAGCTGGGATCCATGATTGTCACCAAGACATCGTCTGCGTATAAACACACCTTGTACTCGTCCCCTCCTATTACAATCCCTTTCAACGATGTTTCCTGATGTATAGCCTGGGCTAGAGGTTCGATAAACAAGTTGAAGAGGTAGGGGCTTGCTGGACACCCCTGTCTACATCCTCGTTCTAAAAAAATAGTATCGGAGAGGCTACCGTTAATTTTTATTCTGGCAGTAGGGAGAGAATAAAGAGCTTGGAAACATCTTATAAACTCGCTACAGAAACCAAATCTTTTCATCACTAGGAAGAGGAAGTCCCAATTCACTGAATCATATGCTTTTTCAGCATCTAAGCTAAGAATAACTGAGCTTGTTTTCTTATTATTAATGTGTTCGATGATGTGTAAAGCTCGTCTAATATTATCGTGGGTTTGTCTATTTTTCAAGAAACCCGTTTGGTCTTCATCAATCAAAGAAGGCATTACAGCATCCATTCTTCGCACCAAAATAGTTGTGTATAGTTTATAGTCTGAGTTCAGGACACTTATCGGCCTATAAGATTTGCAGTTTAGTCTATCCTGTCCCCCCTTTGGCAAAACAGATATGAAGGCCTCCTTCCAAGAGGGAGGTACCAGACCTCCTTTCAAAATGTAGTTAAAACTAGTTTCCAACAGGGGAAGAAGGCTTTCCCTCATGGTTTTGTACCATTCGGCAGGGAGCCCGTCGGTACCTGGTGATTTATTGGATTTAAGGCTGGAGATAGCTTTAATTATTTCTTCCCGAGATATTAAGGACGTTAACTTACTATTTGCCTCTCGACCAATCGTAGGCAGGTCTAAGGAATTCAAAAAGTCAGTCATCTTATTTACATCACCCTGAGTAGATTGACTATATAAGGATTTGTAATACTTTTCAAACGCTTTTTGAATTTCATCCAGGTCAGTTACAACATTGTTACCAACCGGGTCTCTAATCTTATAAATATTATTTTCAGCTTGCTGTTTTCTAATCCGCCACGCCAACTGCTTCGCCGCCTTAGGCCCCGCCTCATAATACCTCTGTTTCATGAACCTTATGTTTTTCTCTACTTCTTCGCTCAATATCTTATCTATCTCCTGCTTAATCGGTCTGATCTGGTGGGTTACTGTAGTATTTTTATCCTTTAGACCTGACTGTTCCAAGGCCATTAATCTATCCTGCAGTTGTAACAATTCTTGTGACTTTTTCTTTTTAATCACGGTCGACCACGCAATTATTTTTCCTCTGAGGACAGCTTTGGCTGCATCCCACACAATACTGTGATTTGTCTCTCCATTATCATTGTCCTGCAGGTACAAGTTAAGATCGGCTGTCATTTGTTTCACAAAAGCGGGGTAATTTAACATACCGGTATTTAGTCTCCACAAAGTTGTCTTCCGTGTCCCGTCCAAATGTAACGTTATATAAATTCCACTGTGGTCAGAGACATCTCTTGGACCTATTCTGCAATCTTTTATCCTGTGTAAATCCCTATTAAACATAAAACAGTAATCTATCCTCGAATACACTGAGTGTCGAGCAGAGTAAAAAGTGAATCCTGACGCTGACCCATGGATAGATCGCCACACATCAATAAGTCCTAATTCCGTTAACATTCCTTTAACCCGTTTCCCTCCAGACGTGCTTTTCTTGGCCCTATTATTTGAGTCTAATCTGGGATTTAACAGTAAATTAAAATCTCCTGCACAAATAAGAGTTCCCACCGTTTCCTTAGAGATCAAATCAAATATCTTCTTAAAGAAGCTTGCGTTGCTTCCTGGGGGTGCATAGACATTTAATAGTGTCACCGCCTTATTCTCTATTCTACCTTTTACTAAAACAAACCGACCTTCCTTATCACTTAGAGTAGATATATGTTCAAATTTTATTTTATTTGAGATAAGGATAGCTACTCCTCGTTTTTTCCCGGCCCTATACGATGAATAGAATGTATGTCTGAAACCCATCTTTTTTAATTTCTCATGTTCTGCATTATCTAGATGAGTTTCTTGCCAATATGCCAAATCTACTGTCTCCTTTTTCAATTTGGCAATTAATTTGCTTCTTTTAATAGGGCTATTCAGGCCATTTACATTTAGTGACAGCATTTTATAGAAATTATAAGCCATCAAGTGGATATGTGGAATACAACATAATCCTCGGCAGCTTGGCTCGCGGTATTATATAGGACATTGCCTGACGCATAAAACACTCGCATCTTACTTAGTGGTGTCTGGAAGCGGATCCCGCTGTCCTTCAAAGCCTTCTTAACTGGAATATATTCCCGTCTCCTTTTCTGCACTTCCAGGGAGTAGTCATGATCGAAATACACCCGTTTGTTTTGGATATGTACCCCTTTGTTCCATGCCGTGCGGAGAATCTCTTCTTTAACAGAGAACCGGAGGAAGCGCACTATTATTGAGCATGGTGGGGCGTTCGGGGGTGGTTTTGGTCCCAACGCGCGGTGTGCGCGCTCAATGCCGAGGGCACGGTCCGGGCCGAAATCTTCGCCTAGGTGTTCTTTGATCAGATTTTCGACAAAGGTAGTCACCGACGAGCCCTCCGAGTTTTCCGGTACGCCGTAGATCCGGATGTTTTTGTGCCTAGCGCGGCCCTCCATATTGGACACCTTTTCCTGAAGCGCCCGTTGATTTTCCAACAGCTGCACAAGTGTATCCCTAACACCAATGTCCCAGCGTTCCGAGTCAGCCATGTTGTCCTCGACGTGCTTTAGCCGACCAGTCATTTCCTCCACCTGATCCGCCATCTCGTGTAATCTTTGATTCAATTCCTTAGAGAGTTCGGCCATTTGCTTCTTTATATCCTCCCGAAATTCCGTACCGAATGCTTTGAAGTCACTTTTCAATTCGGTTCGCAATGTAGCCATTTCGGCCACCAGTACGCTACTCATAATTCAATTCAATTCAATTCAATTTTATTTATATAGTGCCAAATCACAACATAAGTTGCCTCAAGGCACTTCATAGATACAGAGAAAAACCCAACAATCATATGACCCCCTGTGAGCAGCACTTTGGCAACAGTGGGAAGGAAAAACTCCCTTTTAACAGGAAGAAACCTCCGGCAGAACCAGGCTCAGGGAGGGGCGGGGCAATTTGCTGCGACCGGTTGGGGTGAGAGAAGGAAGACAGGATAAAGACATGCTGTGGAAGAGAGACAGAGGTTAATAACAGATATGATTCAATGCAGAGAGGTCTGTTAATACATAGTGAGTGAGAAAGGTGACTGGAAAGGAAAAACTCAATGCATCATGGGAATCCCCGGCAGCCTACGTCTATTGCAGCATAACTAAGGGAGGATTCAGGGTCACCTGGTCCAGCACTAACTATATTCTTTAGCAAAAAGGAAAGTTTGAAGCCTAATCTTGAAAGTAGAGATAGTGTCTGTCTCCTGAATCCAAACTGGAAGCTGGTTCCACAGAAGAGGGGCCTGAAAACTGAAGGCTCTGCCTCCCATTCTACTTTTAAATACTCTAGGAACAACAAGTAGGCCTGCAGAGCGAGAGCGAAGTGCTCTAATAGGGTGATATGGTACTACAAGGTCATTAAGATAAGATGGGGCCTGATTATTTAAGACCTTGTATGTGAGGAGCAGGATTTTGAATCCTGGATTTAACAGGAAGCCAAAACAGGAGAAATCTGCTCTCTCTTTCTAGTCCCTGTCAGGACTCTTGCTGCAGCATTTTGGATCAGTTGAAGGCTTTTCAGCGAGTTTTTTGGACATCCTGATAATAATGAATTACAGTAGTCCAGCCTGGAAGTAATAAATGCATGAACTAGTTTTTCAGCGTCACTCTGAGACAGGATATTTCTAACTTTAGAGATGTTGCACAAATGGAAGAAAGCAGTCTTACATATTTGTTTAATATGTGCGTTGAAGGACATGTCCTGGTCAAAAATGACTCCAAGGTTCCTCACAGCGTTACTGGAGGCCAAGGTAATGCCATCCAGAGGAAGAATCTGCTTAGATACCATATTTCTAAGCTTTTCAGGGCCGAGTACAATAACCTCAGTTTGATCTGAATTAAGAAGCAGAAAGTTAGCGGCCATCCAGGTCTTTATGTCTTTAAGACATTCCTGCAGTTTAACTCATTGGTGTGTGTTATCTGGCTTCATGGACAGATAGAGCTGGGTGTCATCTGCATAGCAGTGTAAATGTATGCTATGTCTTCTAATGATGCTGCCTAAGGGAAGCATGTATAATGTAAACAGAATTGGTCCTAGCACTGAACCCTGTGGAACTCCATAATTAACCTCAGTGTGTGAAGAGGACTCTCCATTTACATGCACGAACTGGAGTCTATTAGATAGATATGATACAAACCACTGCAGCGCAGTACCTGTAATACCTACAGCATGTTCTAATCGCTCTAATAGGATATTATGGTCGACAGTATCGAACGCTGCACTGAGGTCTAGCAGGACAAGCACAGAGATGAGTCCACTGTCAGAGGCCATAAGAAGATCATTTGTAACCTTCACTAAAGCTGTTTCTGTGCTGTGATGAGCTCTGAAACCTGACTGAAACTCTTCAAATAAGCCATTCCTCTGCAGATGATCTGTTAGCTGTTTGACAGCTACTCTTTCAAGGATGTTTGATATAAAGGAAGGTTGGAGATTGGCCTATAATTAGCTAAGACTGCTGGGTCTAGAGATGCTTTTTGAGTAAAGGTTTAACTACAGCCAGCTTGAAGGCCTGTGGTACATAGCCGATCATTAGAGATAGGTTGATCATATTTAAGATCGAAGCATTAATTAATGGCAGGACTTCTTTGAGCAGTTTTGTAGGAATGGGGTCTAAAAGACACGTTGATGGTTTGGAGGAAGTAATTATTGAAGTTAACTCAGAAAGATCAATTGGAGAAAAAGAGTCTAACTTAACATCAATGGTACTAAGAGTAGCTGTAGATAATATTACATCTGTGGGATGATTACTGGTAATTTTTTCTCTAATGATAAAAATTTTATTTGTGAAGAAGTTCATGAAGTCATTACTAGTTAACGTTAAAGGGATGGTTGGCTCAAAAGAGCTCTGACTGTTTGTCAGCCTGGCTACAGAGCTGAAGAGAAACCTGGGGTTGTTCTTATTTTCTTCAATCAGTGATGAATAGTAAGATGTTCTGGCTTTGTGGAGGGCTTTCTTATAAAGCAGCAAACTATTTCTCCAGGCTAAATGATGATCCTCTAAATTTGTGACACGTCATTTCCTCTCCAGATTACGAGTCATCTGCTTTAGGCTACGTGTTTGAGAATTATACCACGGAGTCAGGTACTTCTGATTAGAGACCTTAGTTTTCACAGGAGCTACAGTATCCAGAGTCGTACGTAGTGAGGAGGTGAAATTATTAACAAGATGATCGACTTCTGTTGGGTTCAGATAGCTGCTCTGCTCTATGTTGGTACAGGGCATTGGAGATGATAACAGTGGGTGGATTATATTCTTAAACTTAGTTACAGCACTTTCAGAAAGACATCTACTTTGATAAAGTCTACTCTCCACCGCTGTGTAATCAATTATTGTAAATGTAAATGTTATCAGGAAATGATCAGACAGGAGAGGGTTTTCAGGAAACACTGTTAAATGTTCAGTTTCTATGCCATATGTTAAAACAAGATCTAGAGTGTGATTAAAGTGGTGGGTGGGTTCTTTTACATTTTGAGAGAAACCAATTGAGTCTAATAACAGATTAAATGCCATGTTGAGGCTGTCATTTTTAGCATCTACATGGATGTTAAAATCACCCACAATAATTATTTTATCTGAGCTCAGAACTAAATCAGATATAAAGTCTGAGAAATCAGACAGAAACTCTGTGTAAGGCCCAGGTGGACGATAGATGATAACAAGTAAGACTGGTTTCAGAGTTTCACAGCTGGGGTGGACAATGTTAAGCATCAGGCTTTCAAATGAATTAAAAGTCTGTCTTGGTCTTTCATTAATTAATAGGCTGGTGTGAAAAATTGCTGCCACACCGCCCCCCTCGGCCTGTGCTTCGAGGTTTCTGGTAGTTAGAATGACTCGGGGGTGTTGATTCATTTAAACTAACATAATCATCCTGCTGCAACCAGGTTTCTGTAAGGCAGAGTAAATCAATTTGTTGATCAATTATTAAGTCATGTACTAACAGAGACTTGGAGGAGAGAGACCTAATATTTAATAATCCACATTTCACTGTGTTACTCTTTGGTTCAGATGTGGATACTTTATTGTTCTTTCTTTGTAATTGTTTATGTTTAAGTTGTTTGTTGCTGGTTTTTAGTTTGTTTTTTGTCTGTTTGGGAGCTGACACAGTCTCTATGGAGATGGGTTTTTGGGGGGGTAGCAGGAGGAGAGAAGCTGCAGAGAGGCGTGTAAGACTCCGACACAGCATCCCGAAGCCAACCCAGACCTTCTCCTCGGTCGCCATCTTGTCCCGATGCGAGGCTTGCCTCACTAGCCGCGGCGTCCTTCTCCATTTCACAGTCAAGAATGTTTCGTAGCCCGTATCCTCCCTTTTTAGATTTATCCCCACTCATTCTTGCGTCGAAAAATGGCAGTGTAGCCCCAATACAGCTCTCGAGTCCGGGGAAACACACGGTTGGTGCCAGAGGTCACTCTCTATGCGGCCATGCGGTGCTACGAGCCACCGGAAGTCCCCATCTGTTTGTATGTTGTATACTCATTGTTTGTTAAATAAAGTTTATATAAAAAAACAAAAAAAACCCCCATCAAACAGCAGTCGCTTTCTAAAACATCGGATTCAGCACCACATACGAAAGTGACCCAGGTCGGATTTGAAAATATCGGATTTGTGCCGTTCACACTGTCACACCATGATCGGATATGGGTCGCATAGAAATTCGATGCGCTTTCGCCTGCAGTGTGAACGTAGCCTAAGAGGACCCAGGTTACACAGTAACCGTGCGATCTCTAGCTGGTCGCATAAACCTATGACATGTGGGAAATACGCCAGATAGAGAGATGGCGCTACAGGCTGGAGAGCTCTCACTCGCCACAGCGAGGGCCGACTGACAGAGGAGCCTCAAGAGTCAACTTGAGGACGATACACTCGTGCACAGCTGGCGCCGCAGGCTGGAACACACACGCTCGCTGGCTGACGTATCAGACACAGCGTGGTGCGGCTGGCGCATAAACCAGCAAAGTTCGGGCAAGACGCCAGGGGGAAACAGCATGCAGTTGCATGAGCAGCAGTAATAGCAGTGGCTCAAGCTGCAGAGGCGAGGAGCCGCCCCACTCGAGCAATGACAGGAGCCCCGCTGGTCATGTGAACCACGCACGTGAGCTGTGGGGCGTGGCCTGGCACGCTGGAGTGTCTTAAAGAAGTATCCACGCGCCACGACCAAGGGAGATCGTACCCCGTACATATGGAATATGTAACGGTGTGGAGAGATAGTCTTGATGTGCTAGAGAACTCCAGGGTTGAAGTTTTCGTGTTTCAATCAGCCGCGTTCGAGCTTCTCGGGTGTCGGTCCGTCCTACACACAGGCAGCTCTGATCACTGCTGGCTGAAGCTTTTAGACCTGAACAGAGTTGAGAGGTCGGAAAGTCGGCTCTGAAACACAGACTCAGGAACCTCGAGCTCACTTTAGTCACCAGAACTTTTGCCTGAGAATGTTGTAACCTTGGATAACTCCGACATTGCTCCATGCTCCCGTATCCAGCTGCTCGGTTTACTGTAACGCTGTTTCATCTTCAGACATGTGACCACAGACCTGTGGCCAAGGTGCTGAAGGCCCTTCTATCCTTTGTGTTGGCCCCAGTGTGTTGATGCGTGCTGTATAAATACAACAGTAATGTGCAAAAGTCTTGAGTCAGATGTTCTTGTAGTTTTTAAAGTGCCCTTGAGCAACAGCTCTCCAGCAAAGAAGCCGTTTTAAACTGTCTTTAGGCTCTTTGTCAGCAGCAGCCTGTCATGCCAAAGGTAAAATCAGAGGAAGCTGATCATGTTCACTGAAGCCTCGGACGGCTTTCAGGAAGCCGTGGGCCTCCTCAGAGCCGGACCTCACTGAAGCAGTGTGACAGGGAACAGAAACCTCCAAGCCCGGAGATCACACCAAACAAACACAAGTTTCCATGGATGTTTAAACATGAGTCAGATTTATTTCTGTTACATTTCAAAGGAACAGAAGACTTTCAGCTAAACGAAGATCAAACAATTTAAGATGAGGACACGAGACTGAAACATCATCAAAGACAAACACCAGTTTGGTTCAAAGGTTAAACGTTGGGCAGACGTGACGCTACTACAGAGCCGCCTTCAGCTTCACCCAGAAACACGGAGACAAGAACAGGAAGTCGTCAGGGTCTGATGACAGAGACGAGTCCAGAGGACAGCAGGGAATAACGTGGGATGCAAACAGGCTGGAGTCTGGATTCATTTTACCTCCAGACGCTCTGTTTGTGCTCGGTTGTGTTCGCTGATTCGTCAGTGACCACGGTGACCTCGCCAACACCTCTGGTCCGAATCATCAGTGGTTACTGAAGACGTGAGGTTCGTAACGGGACTTTTAACATCTGGTTTCCTATAATGGTAAAAACAGTCGGGAGTGCTGTGACGACCGCAGACCAGTGTTTGTGGTGATGTTCAGTAGAAGGGGGAGGTGCCGTTCCAGGCGATCACAGCTCCGTCCCACTTGGTCCTGATGGTCATCTCCAGTGAGGGAAACCGTTTCTCTGGATCTCCTCCATCTCTGGACGACGCCTCCCAGTGGTGGGAGTGAGTATCTGTACAGGAAACAGGAAACAGATGGTGGATGAAGCACGAGAGGGATCCCGGTCAGACCTGCAGACGTGCGACCGCAACGCTCACCGACTGTCAGCCTGGCCGTCGCTGTCTGCGAGCTCTGCCCACAGTAGTAGTACAGCTGGAACAGATGCTCCGCCCTCCAGTCTGACAGCAGCGAGCGTGTGGCGCTGAACAGGACCGAGCAGCTGCTGTTGATGCTGCAAACCCACACCGGGAACCTGGGAGTCTTCAGCATGCTGCCCACCTGCAGACGGAGGGAGACAGGCAGGGGGCGCTCTTCTGACTGTAAGAACTCAGCTGTTTAACTTAAAGAGCCTCGTGGAGAAAGTCTCTGATGTAGGTGGAGGTGGTTGGTCAGTGCCTAATGGGACCTGTTGGCTAATATTAGTTTTTGGTTTTGTTTGAAGGTGGAGAGGGTGGAGTGCTTGGATATCAGCTAACAGGGAGTGTTTAGCAAGCTGCATCCATAAAATGATGAAATCCTAGTATCGCTCTCACCCAAATTAACGGTACACCCGCATCAACGAGGCCACGCCCCTAACAGAATGATCCAGGTGGATGAGTGATAACACATTATCCACAGGTCCTCAGTCATGGTTATCGTGGAAAGAAAAGCATCTGGACTACTTGGAGGCGTTTCATCTGAGAAGCTTCTCCAGCTCTGAGGCAGAGGATCAATAGGGGATCCACGACCCTCTTAGGGACACTCCCTATAGGGCCACCATCTGCTCTCAGAACTGAAGAAGCTTCTCGGATAAAACGTCTTCAAGAAGCTTAAAGAAATCCAGACGCTTTTCTTTCCATGCTCCTTAGATCCACCCTATTAGAGCACTTCGCTCTCGCTCTGCAGGCCTACTTGTTGTTCCTAGAGTATTTAAAAGTAGAATGGGAGGCAGAGCCTTCAGTTTTCAGGCCCCTCTTCTGTGGAACCAGCTTCCAGTTTGGATTCAGGAGACAGACACTATCTCTACTTTCAAGATTAGGCTTCAAACTTTCCTTTTTGCTAAAGCATATAGTTAGGGCTGGACCAGGTGACCCTGAATCCTCCCTTAGTTATGCTGCAATAGACATAGGCTGCCGGGGATTCCCATGATGCATTGAGTTTTTCCTTTCCAGTCACCTTTCTCACTCACTATGTATTAACAGACCTCTCTGCATTGAATCATATCTGTTATTAACCTCTGTCTCTCTTCCACAGCATGTCTTTATCCTGTCTTCCTTCTCTCACCCCAACCAATCACAGCAGATGGCCCCGCCCCTCCCTGAGCCTGGTTCTGCTGGAGGTTTCTTCCTGTTAAAAGGGAGTTTTTCCTTCCCACTGTCGCCAAAGTGCTGCTCATAGGGGTCATATGATTGTTGGGTTTTTCTCTGTATCTATGAAGCGCCTTGAGGCGACTTTTGTTGTGATTTGGCGCTATATAAATAAAATTGAATTGAATCCACAGAGCCCAAACGGTGTGTATCAGGCTGTAATATAATGGGTAAACCAGTAAAGGACACAGTTTTACTGGTTTCTGCTGTAGTGAAACGACCTCACAGCACCACGAGCTGCTTCCCAGCCTCAGCTCACAGCTGCCGGCCGTCAGCTGTTTAAAATGAGAAACTGAAGGACTGAAGACTGATGAGAGCAGCATAGACGGATGTAACACACACCTGAGGCACACCTGAAAGGTTACTGTGAGTATCCTGATTACATCAGCTGTGCTCTGCTGCTTCCTCATGTCACCGAAAGACCTGTAATCAACACATAGCTGTGAGTGTGTGTGTGCCAGCGTTGCTCGGTTACAGGTCTCTACCTGCGGCAGCGCACCGCGCTCCATCTCCTCTCGACTCCAGCGCAGATATCCTACATCGCTGCGGGACAGGACGCCCTGCAGGGGGCGCTGCAGAGGCAGGCCGTCCTGCCCGAAGTGCCGCATCCCGTTGAAGAGGTGCGGGCTGGCTCTGCCGGTCAGTAGTAGGTTCAGCAGAGCCTGCATACACAAGCAGAGACCTGGAGGCTCCTCCCACTTTGCACTCTACAGGTGCGCACGCTCGCAGACGCTCTCAGGCTAACAGAGACGCTCTGATCGTTGAGCGGTCAGCACAAGAGCTGAGGCTGACGGAGGCGACATCAGCAGGAAACACAAACGAGCATCCATGTCTGATGATGTCACTGTCAGCTGTTTAGCCCCCCCAGCAGATTTTTACTTCCCATGGTGCTCTCTGATTGAGACATTTTTAGCTGAACACAGAGCGACGAGGAAGCTGCTGAGTGAATGACATGAGTGGGCGGAGCACGCATGTAAAACGACACACCTGTGACAGGTGCGGGCCTGGTATCTGATAGTGCACAGGTACAAACGCCTTACATAAAGATTTCTAAATGAAGTCTGGCAACATGAGTCAGGTGAGCTCTTACCTGCCGACAGGCAGAGCTGCCCGGGCTGAGGTGCAGCAGGTATGACGTAGGAGAGTCTAGGTCCTGCCTCAGCCTGTGAGGAAGAGGACGCACATGGTCAACGGCTCAGTTAACCAGCGGGCTGTAACAGACTGTTTCCTGTCGGGGGCGCTAACATCGCAGAGCTGTGTGGTTACCTCTCGATGGTACGGGAGCAGATGAGGCTGTAGAGGAAAAGGATGACGCCATGACTGCCCTCCTCCTGAAACTACAAGACAACAGGTCATACCCCATGCACAGGGCAAACGAATTTTATTTGATTAACTTATTGATATTATTGGCCAAATTTCATATACATAAGTCGAAATTTTCTAACGCAAAACCATCCTTTCGGTGCTTTTTAAATGAAACCAAACAATATGTTAAAACCATACAACATTCTCAAAATCAAAAAGCTGTCAAAACCATAAACCTATGTTCCCTGTTCAATATCATGTGATTCTATAATAGACTGTGTCTATTTTGCTTTTTTATACGAACCCCCTGACATTGTGTTTGCTATTTTGTATTTGTATATCTGTATTTTGTGCTTTGTCAATAAAAAAAACAAAAAACAAAAAAACAAGACAACAGGTCACGTCGCACGGCGGGCTCCAAACCACCCGAAACCTTTCCGACAGCGGGCCGACGGAGCTCCACGTCCGATCGCAGGCCGTATTTTTGTGTAGTCGTGTCACGTGCGTAAAGATCAGTGCTCGTTTTTCTCACCTGAATCCGCATTAATGCAACAAGCTGAAGAGTTAGCGCTAAGGTAAAGTGACCTGATTCTGGCGTCCTGATTGGATGCTGTACTCACGCACTGGATGTGGTCGAGGATGAAGTTGGTGATGGCGTCCTTCTCGCTGAACGTGAAGAGCTGCAGCTGAAAGACATGAAAGAACAGACGTGACGAGATGCTGGGGACGGAGCAGCGGTCGCAGCGCTGTGAGGAAGGGCGGTACCCTCTCTGTGAAGGTGTCCAGTTTGTTGTCCAGGTGAGATGTGATGCAATAGTCTTCGGTTACCAAGGTGACAGTCGCGCTCGCCTCCTGGCCGGCCAACCAGAGGCTGTCGCTCAGGGCAGCCGCCAATGCTCTGTCCTGCTCCCGCCGTCCTACCTCTGTCAGACTGGAGGGTGGACAAAATAATAGAAACACATTAGAGTTGTGGGGAGCCGAGGACACCAAAGGTCAAAGGTGACGCAGGATGCTGGGTGCTAAACTGACGCGACTTCAGAGAACCGCTGGGCACAGAGAAAGACCAGTTACCGTCCCACTGTTCCCATTTTCTGTCATGTTCATTTTTCATCATGTGACATCTCACCTTTACCATTTCCACGCCAGAGAGGCCTCACCTGTGCAGCGTCTGTCCGTCTGAGGTGCTTTGTTGGGTGAACAGCAGGTGCTTAATGATGCGAGCCTGGACGACCATCTGAATGGCCCGAGCCCCACCCTGAAACACACACCTGACCTTAAAAGATGTAATATTCTGGGCGGGGCTTGATGCTGATGGGTTAAAACTGCCAGCCTATCAGGAGTGAGATGACGCTCTTAGTCGTGTCCGGGAAATTCTGGGCTTTTAATGTTTGCTTTGAACTCTTTTTGTTTACACTATAAAAACCAAGTTAACATTTATTCTGTATTTTCTCTGATCTACAGGGTCAAATGTAAACACCCACTCAGTCTGCTATTAAGTGGTGCTGAAGCTTCTGCAGCAAAGAGGTTGGTTAGAGGACGTTTGTTCAAAAGCAACACGGTGAGCGCATTCTGTAGTCTACCTGCCCTTTCACACGGGACGCGGCACGCACCGCGCTCTGAAGCCCGTTCATTTCTATTGCTCGTGCTGCACAACAACGTTTTAACGCTGCGCTGAGCCAGGAGTGCTCACACAATCAGCGGGTGAATTTTGACCGCCGCGCGCTGTGACGTACCTTCACGCAGCCAATAAAAACGAAGCCTACAGCTGCGCTACGTTCAACCACGCGAAGGAAAACGTTGTGTGGAGCTTGGTAAACTTTTAGGCCCAAGTGTCCGTGCGTTCCTTTCAGCGGCTCTGGGCACCTTGGGAGGAAAGCAGTGTTGTGGAAACGACACACGTAGTTACCTTCTTCTTTATGAACGAGTGATACATTTTTTTAATAAATTTGAGAGGGTCTTAACAATTGAATCAGCTGTGTGACAGTGAAAGTAAGAACGTTCAACATTATTTATCAGGTACATCACTGAACTGGAGGATAAATAACACTCCTGTATTATATAGAATATTATAATGTAAAATTTATCAAAAAATTAAGAAAGGTTAAAAAGCTAAAGGTTTAGTTCGAGTTTCTGCTTTTCTTTTCCTGATATTCATATAACATTTGTAAGGAAATATTAACTTTAATTCCTCCGTTCCCTTTCTCTCTCTTTCCTGATTTACTTCTTCAGACTTCATCTGGATGCAGGTCTGGAGTTGGTGTGTGAGAGAGTTCAGCATCCTGACAGCCTGATGGATGAAGCTGTCTCTCCGTCTCAAACAGCTCTAACTACATGCTTTAGCAAAGAGGAAACTTTGAAGCCTGATCTTAAAAGCAGAGTTGGTTTCTCACCCCATCAGCCTTCAGAGCGTATGCGAACTCGGAGTTTGGTTCCCTGAAGTGGAAGACTGCTTTCCTCCACTCGTAGTCGAAGACACGAAAGTTTCCACCCAGAAGAATCCTCCTCAGGCTCTGACATCAACACAGAGACAGGTCATCGGTCAGTCGTTTGTCCTGAATGCAGCCTGACGGGGAACAACAGGTCAAAGCAGCTCTGAACACTCCCTGCTCTGTTCAGACCTTCTGTTTGCTACAGGCAGCCAATGATAATAAAACTAGTGTAAAGGAGGAGGAACTAAAACTGTTTGTTTCAAGCAGAAGTCTGACTGCATAAAGATAACATCATAGAGCTGGAGTTTCAGCACCTGCACACCTCCATCCTGGTATCCTCATAAACCCCGCCT
This sequence comes from Copadichromis virginalis, assembly GCF_057382275.1. Taxonomy (NCBI): domain Eukaryota; kingdom Metazoa; phylum Chordata; class Actinopteri; order Cichliformes; family Cichlidae; genus Copadichromis; species Copadichromis virginalis. The sequence goes on along the minus strand of NC_140631.1, from coordinate 43,162,620 downwards.
CCCTTTAGCCAAGTGGAGGAGTCGCATAACACGGCTGATCTGTGGTCAGGTGAGCTCATCGTGTTTACAGGAAAACAGGTCACCTGACACCGCTGGGTGTCAGGTGACCTGTTTCTGAATCCTTGTGTTTACCTCAATCAGTTGGGGGGTGACCGGCGTTCCCCCGAGCCCCGCAGAGATGGCCAGCCTCCGGGGGATAGAGCAGAGGGCTTGAAGGGTCCTCCGGGGTGGAGGGGCTTCCTCCTGCTCCTCCTCTTTCTCCACATCCAGCAGCCTCTGAGGAGAAAGCGAGACAAACAGCTGCCTTCGACCATTCAGTCACAATGAAAAAAACACTTCCCACAGCTTCAACGCTGAACAACGGAAACATCAGATTTACAGCAAACCTGCAGTCACGTTACTCAGGAAGGCGTTTACCTTTGTCTCCCCTCAGTGCACACACCAAAATAAATCAATATGAGCTCCTGGACAGCTGATGAACAGAGCGGAGCGTGAGGGTGACACTGATCAAACACAGTACGTGGTGGTAGTAAGTGCAGTAGTATTTTCTTAGAGGTGACTCACGTGAGGATTCCTGCTCACTTCCTGCCAGAGCAGCTCGATGTAGTCCAGCCTGCGGTCTGACATCACTGACTACAGCTGAGGGACGGCCCTTACTAACACTACAGCGGAGCCACGGCGAGGATGACGAGCTGCTCCTTCATCCTGTCTGAAGCTGCAGCCTGACTGAGTGTTACACAGTCAGCTGAAAACTGACCTGAGTGCAGTGCAGCGGCACCACCAACAGAGGGCAGAGCTGATCTATCTATCGCTCTATCAGGCGTGATGGATGCTGAGAGAGGGTCTCTGAGTTACTGTCAACATTTCAAATTCATTTCTAGTTACAGAAACAGAAATATGCTTTCTTTTGGAAACAGTGGCAGTCTGAGTCGAACCCAGACTTTTGAACCATCAGCTGAAGAGCTGTTAGCTGAAAACTCTGCACACCTCAGCATGCTGTGCATGGATATGTATGCTCACCGTGACAGCCGTCTTATTTTCCTGTCATGTTTTTGGATATGCGCAGACTCATGTATGGAAGGTGTCTAAGTCCTGCCATTAATTAATGCTTCGATCTTAAATATGATCAACCTATCTCTAATAATCAGCTATGTACCACAGGCCTTCAAGCTGGCTGTAGTTAAACCTTTACTCAAAAAGCATCTCTAGACCCAGCAGTCTTAGCTAATTATAGGCCAATCTCCAACCTTCCTTTCATATCAAACATCCTTGAAAGAGTAGTTGTCAAACCGCTAACAGATCATCTGCAGAGGCTTATTTGAAGAGTTTCAGTCAGGTTTCAGAGCTCATCACAGCACAGAAACAGCTTTAGTGAAGGTTACAAATGATCTTCTTATGGCCTCTGACAGTGGACTCATCTCTGTGCTTGTCCTGCTAGACCTCAGTGCTGCGTTCGATACTGTCGACCATAATATCCTATTAGAGCGATTAGAACATGCTGTAGGTATTACAGGTACTGCGCTGCAGTGGTTTGTATCATATCTATCTAATAGACTCCAGTTTGTGCATGTAAATGGAGAGTCCTCTTCACACACTGAGGTTAATTATGGAGTTCCACAGGGTTCAGTGCTAGGACCAATTCTGTTTACATTATACATGCTTCCCTTAGGCAGCATCATTAGAAGACATAGCATACATTTACACTGCTATGCAGATGACACCCAGCTCTATCTGTCCATGAAGCCAGATAACACACACCAATGAGTTAAACTGCAGGAATGTCTTAAAGACATAAAGACCTGGATGGCCGCTAACTTTCTGCTTCTTAATTCAGATCAAACTGAGGTTATTGTACTCGGCCCTGAAAAGCTTAGAAATATGGTATCTAAGCAGATTCTTCCTCTGGATGGCATTACCTTGGCCTCCAGTAACGCTGTGAGGAACCTTGGAGTCATTTTTGACCAGGACATGTCCTTCAACGCACATATTAAACAAATATGTAAGACTGCTTTCTTCCATTTGTGCAACATCTCTAAAGTTAGAAATATCCTGTCTCAGAGTGACGCTGAAAAACTAGTTCATGCATTTATTACTTCCAGGCTGGACGACTGTAATTCATTATTATCAGGATGTCCTAAAAACTCCCTTAAAGCCTTCAGCTGATCCAAAATGCTGCAGCAAGAGTCCTGACAGGGACTAGAAAGAGAGAGCAGATTTCTCCTGTTTTGGCTTCCTGTTAAATCCAGAATTCAAAATCCTGCTCCTCACATACAAGGTCTTAAATAATCAGGCCCCATCTTATCTTAATGACCTTGTAGTACCATATCACCCTATTAGAGCACTTCGCTCTCGCTCTGCAGGCCTACTTGTTGTTCCTAGAGTATTTAAAAGTAGAATGGGAGGCAGAGCCTTCAGTTTTCAGGCCCCTCTTCTGTGGAACCAGCTTCCAGTTTGGATTCAGGAGACAGACACTATCTCTACTTTCAAGATTAGGCTTCAAACTTTCCTTTTTGCTAAAGCATATAGTTAGGGCTGGACCAGGTGACCCTGAATCCTCCCTTAGTTATGCTGCAATAGACGTAGGCTGCTGTTGTGATTTGGTGCCATATGAATAAAACTGAGTGTAAATGAATGTTGATACTTACAACCACAGACTGTGACTGCAGCCTGCAGGAAGAACACAACAGGATAAATCCTTCAGTCTGAAAATATCTGTGCAGTTGTCTCTCTGAAAGCCTTCACACACCTGACACATAAAATCCTACAAATATTTTATGTGTTCTAAGTGTTTTTGGGACTCATCTGTTCATGCAGCAGCAACAAAGAGGCTCCATGTTTCTGATTGTCACATGTCGATGTGTCTCTCACAGCTCTACACACACTGATACTGACACAGTAAAATAATTGTGTTTGACCAGATTCAGCTCCAGGCTGTGCCACGTGCTGATATGCGGAGCAAAGCTTCAGCTCCTGGACCAGACCAGGAAGTCCTCACTGATGCTGCTGACGCTTAGAGGACAGAAAAATGCCGTACTCAGTGTGTACGAGTTGCACGGCCAGTTCAGAACCAGAAAATTCAGGATTTTGTGGTGTTTCTTTGGCGGTGTGTGTAGGCCTTCAGATTTGGGGAGCAGATCGGATTTTTTGAAGCAGGAAGTGAACTTTCCTTTGGTGCTGCAGCTCCGACACCTGGACCAGGATCTGCTGAATCTCTGCCTCCATCTGAACACACATCAGTTCATCAGTTTACAGGAAACACCACAGCTTCAGTTCCTCTCCTGACAAATCCATCTACACGCTTCACTGTTTTCACAGAAACTAAGCAGGAAGTATTTAAAGTCTAAAGCAGACATATCTGCTCGACACTGAAATATCTGCTCGTTCTGAACTCTCCATGTCTGGACTGAGACCAGATGTTCCTCTGTGCTGCTTGTGAAACAAACAATACAAACTTATATACATTGTATTGTATGTATTGTAAGTGTCACAGAAATGGCTTATGTATAAAGAAGTTTAATAGATGGTTCCAGCAGTTAAAATGTTCTTGCTTGTACGTTTCTGTGCAACATTGTAAGGGTGTGTTTATCTTGTCACAAAGAGCAAGTTTTTGTTACACCGCTATTATCGCGAGGTTTGGGCGTGATAGTATAGGCTGTGAGCCCACGTTTAATAATCACGCTAAGGAGTCCAGCGAGCTATCTGCAAAGGCCTGGTTAGTCTACCAGCGGTACAAGGTATTTGTCATTTGCCATAACTGTATTGTAATATTGTGAAAATTTGTAATGTGTGGTGTTCTAATTATTTTATGTTTTAATTTAGAATGCACAAGACTGTAAAGCTATTCTTCTAGGACCTCCGAAGTGGCAGGCGGCCACGAGGTAATTTTTGTTGTTAAAGCACAAGTGTTACTTTTGATAGACTGAAGCGCTTAAAGCCTTTGTGTTTTATGTTTGTAGTTTTCACGGCGTTCAATAAATGCAGCGAAGCGCCCGTCCTGAAGAAGCCGTGCCTGTGTTGTCATTTCGGAGTTACATGTATCTTACATGACATATTTTCTCAAATATTTATTTCCAAATCATTTTAACTTTTTCTTGTTAAACAAAGACAAATTAAAATAATTTTAAGAAATTTTACAATTTTAAACATCAAGAACAGAAAATTGAGAGAAAAAAATGAAGAAAAAAGTTAGTAAATTAGAAAAAATATTAAATAAATAAATAAAATAAAGTAAAAATAAATAAAATTAAACAATAAATAAATACAAATAAAAGAATAGATGGGGCGGGGCTTAAATCCTGTGCCTACCTTAAAAAAAGAGTAAATTTCAAATTCTTTTCAATCTAGTTGCAGGTGGGTAAATCACATTGTTCTAAGGAAAAGATCTGAGATATTCCACAAAGTGTCCACTTGTGGATAAATTTAGCAGGACTACCTTTCACTGTGAGTGAGATCGTCTCCACCCTCAAGAATGTCCGGACAGTATTAAGCCATTGCAATGCAGATGGAGGCGTAAAATACAGCGTCTAGCAAGAAGGGAACAAAAAGCCACGATCTCAGTTTGCTGGGGAGTTATATTAAGAGGGTCTTTGGAACTCCAAATATGGCAGTCAGAGGGTCTTCTCGGATCGGATCCAAAAACCTCTGAAAACCCAAAATGTGTTCAAACATAGAAACTTCTTCTTCAACAGAAGAAAACATATGGATTGCAGGGGGAGGTCACATTGATCTATAATTGAAGGAAAATTTTAGACAAACGGGATTTTGAGAAATGGACTCTGTTTATTACTTTACACCAGGGGTCAGCAACCTTTCTGATGACGAGTGCATCTAAAATTCCCTCAGCAGTCAGTGTGCCATATGATGCATTAGCAATAAATTTAATAACACTCTACACGAACAGTTACACACTATATAAACTTTACAGAATGATATTTGTTCGCAGATGTTGGCAGCTGTCAGCGAATAGTTCTCAGCTATTTTGAAACAAAACAAACACTTTTTATCCATAAATCCAGCTTCGTGTCTTTTCCTTTGTAGCTGAAGTTCGGGAAAAACTGCTCCTTTTCAGCTCAACACGAAACGCGTAATATTTTCTCTGAATACGAGACGATTGTTTTTTACGGGACGTGTGTTTGAATTACGGCCCAAGGGTTTTCACAGATTTCTATTTGTTTTATTTACACGTCACCACGTCCTGATCTGCAGGACCCTCAGTGACCCTCCGACAGTAACGGCAGCTGCACCGTCAGTCACAGGAAGCCTCTTGCTTCTTCTCATGAGAGTAACATCTGCTACCAGCAGCACCGTCTAACTTCAGCAACAAGACCATCATCGTCACCTTGACCTGCTCCAGCACACACCAAAGTGCACCTACATGTCATTGTACATATATCAGCGTGATCCTGAATCTTCGGAGCTCTGCTGTCAGAGGAAAATCGGGAGTATTACCTGTGAATCGGAGCTCGGCGATCCCGCTGTGAGGAAGCGTGTTACCTGCAGTGGTCTGAGTGACGGGAAGCTGTGTGTCCGAGGCCGGACTGTCTGAGCGGGCTCTTTTTACCTCCCACGTCTGACTGCCATCCCCAGGGTCAGCCAATTAACTGTGACAGTATCCCCTCGGGCATTGCGCGCATCACTCCCTGTTCATTCACAAACGGCACAGAGCTCATCGGTGTTGCTCTCACTCCCTGGGGTGTTTCAGGCTTTCCAGCTGATGACGTCTCCGTGTTTGACTCCCTGACGCGTCTGCAGCGTTCAGGCCACCAGAGGCGCGCTCACGGGTTTCGCAGTCGCACGTGCTCATTAAGCTGCAGCTCTTCGGCCAGCAGTAATCACACCCCGTGTCCTGCCTGGACTTCAGGCTGAACATGGTTAAAGTTTAAAGTCCTTCTAAAAACAGCAGATCCAGTTTTCTCCAGCTGAGCTGCCGTCTGCCATCATCATGTGTGCGATGAAATCCTGGCCTTTAATTGGCCGGCTGCTAAAGAGGATGCCACCATTAAACACACAGTGGAAACAAGAGGACAACAGACAGTCCAGTCTGCTCTGTCAGCACGTCCAAACACGGAGGGCGGGCTCGGTGTCACTGCAGGGGGCGGGCCTCATCACAGCGCCCTGCAGCACCGCCAGCTTCATGGCCCCGTTAAAGCCAACACACGCCATGAGGTTTCAGTCCAAAGGCTCTCAACGCTAATGCCGACCCGATCACAGGCTTCCTGAAGCACCTCGCTCACCGCTGTCGCGGGTTTTCTGCCACGTGCGGCTGAAGCTGCTCAGGATTCAGCACGCTGTGTGAACGCTGCCGAGGGTTTCGGGATATTTCTGCTTTCATGATGATGTGCAAAAATGAGAACATCACCATGGCAACTGATGGCTTTCTGTATTTGGACCAGTAAACATCTGATCAGCCACAGTTACAGGTCATGTCACAGAAAAAAAATAAACTCTGGTCTTTTATATTGTAAAAAAATGAAGTCCTACGTTTGTCTCCTCATCAAACCCGTCAAAGGCGAGGACCTCCACAGGGAGCGTAACCTCCGACCTCCAGGCTCTGCTCTCTGCTGGTGACCTCTGTCCTCGTCATGTAAAGCCCTCAGAAAGATCTCAGAGGAGCAACGGACCAGCAGCTGGTCAGAGATCAGTCACAGAGAGCTGCAGGAACAGAAGAAATCCAGACGTGAAGCCACCAAACAATCAGTCAAACCCAGAAGCAGACGCTCAGATACAGTTTTATTTTCCTAACAGGCACATTTAGCTCGTGATGGTTTGCACAGAAACACACTTTGTCAATGATTCACTGTCCAAAACCTTCCTCTGCGTTCAGCGATCACGTTTGCTTTCCCACACAGCAACACGGCAGAGCCGAGGCATCGCCTGTCCTCAGAACCAAAGAGCTCGGATCAGGACGGGCTCGGCGCCGGATGCGTGGTCATCGTGATCGGTGAAACACAAGAAGCTAAAGGACGAGTGAGCCAGCGAGGACCTAAACATCACAGATCTGCAAAGAAACGAAGACACAGAGGAGCTCGACGGCATCATCTACCACAGAGTAACATTTCAAATCTATGAACTGTTCGTAGTTTCAGCGTCAGAGTCACGATCGTCGCTGTTACTGAGGGAAACGCCCTCACGCTGGTGAAGAGCGAGGGTTCGGCTTCTTCAGTGTGGAACAGACTGTGAAGGAAAGCCGTCTGACAGAGCTGCGGCGACAGGAAGTGGCGGCTGATGAAGTCTGGCGTTCAGGCCATTTTCCCGCTGAGCCGTGCTCCTCTCCTCTCAGTACATGAGGTCGGCCGCCCCGCCGCTCAGCTCCACCTCTTTGTTTTGTTGAAAGGGAAACTGGATTCCCGCCAGTCGGACCAGCAGGGCGTTCAGTCCCTGAAGGAGGAAGATGAGGAAGAAGAGCCAGAAGCATCGGTCGTAGCGCTCGGTGTACGTCTGGAAGATGAAATTCCCCTCATTGAAGTTGGCGATCCGCTCGGACAGACGACTGAGCTTTACCTCCGACACAAACAGGACCATGACGAGGCAGCTGCCGACACCTGCAGGAAACACAGACAGGAACCATCAGGCTTACCTCTGACCTCATCACCCTTAGACACCACCTCCACCTCTGAGAAGGCCAGAGGAGGCGAACCAGACGCCACAACAGAAGGAGTGATGATGTCATCAGAGGAGCTCAGGCGGTGAAAATAAAACCCGTGATGGAGCTTATGGTAACGTGGCTCAGCTGAGCTCAGGTCACATGACTGACAGGCGTCTCCAGTCTGTGCATCACTGGTTCCCCATCCAGGGTTTGGACCAACCATCCAACTGTGAGGAGCACAGGCTCCAACACTGCAGTTCCTCCCCCGTCCAGCGGGGGCAGCAGTGAGTTCGTCCACACAGACCGCTGCGTTAAGATGCTTCAGCCTGATGCATAAGCTGTGTGGTGTCTGTGAATATTGAGCCCTCGTAACACCTGTTTCTACTACACACCTGCATAAACTGTGTTAAGGTTCAAGTTTGCATCGTTAGGGGCGTGGCCTCAGACAGGTGCCGTGGCGGCCTGCTAGGCTTCTGCGGGCCTTTGTGAGTGAAACTGGAGTATTTGTGGGGACGCTGCCCGGCACTAATTGGGGTCTGCGGTTGCAGGCACACATTGGACGGGCCGATTAAGTGAAATGAACCCGGAGAAGGAGGAAATGAGCGGAGGATTGTTGGGTCTTAATGCTCGGCCAGGCCGCCCCCCGCCTGCTTTATCCCTCTCCTGCCCTGGGCTCTGTTATCAGGCTGTTTGTCTGTGATCCTCTCCGAACTCATTTCAGACCATCCATATTTTATATCTCGTTACAGGCTCACAGGGAGCCCGCCAACTGTCCCAGCATGCATTTCAGTGACACTGTCCTTCCTCTGCCCCCCCCCCATCTCTAACAGTCGTGCTTTTGGTCGTATTTTAGCGAACAGTTGTTCTTATCTTATCAGCCCTTCTTCAAATGATGACGTATTTGGCTGTGCTGGGGGCAACCGTGAGGACGGTTATCTTTGACACATGTTACAGTACAAACAAAAGCTTCCCGTGGACTGGCAGGTGAAGCTGTGAGGGTGTGGTTCTCACAGGTGATGAAGGTCCACAGGTAAAGTCCCACGGGGCCTTGCAGCGTCTCGTAGGGTCTGCCGAAGGCGTTGAAGAAGAAGAAGCCGGTGGCCACGGAGGAGAAGAGTGTCACAACACCACAGAAGAAGATGACGGTGACGTGGAGGCCCGTGGGGATGGCACTCAGGAGGTCAGGAAAGACTGGAAGACATCAAGAGACAGACCTGCAGTGAGAGGCGTGTCCGGTCTGCAGCGACCACAGAGGTCACCGAGCCTCGGGACACACAGCCAGCACTTCCTGTTAGAGGGTCAAACAGCAGGGCGAAGACACGCTGACACAAAGCAGACGAGACCGACACAGGAAGAGACAGAAACATGAAAAACAGAATCAAGAGCGCCAACGTGACAGAAAATCTTCTGTAAACTCACAGAGACAGGAAGTGTGCAAAACAGACACAAGAAGTGAACATTGTCAGATATTTAATAAGAGATTTAAAACCAGAGAACACGAGCTGCTGGAACCTGGAGCGTGCTCCACCTCCCCACTAAGTTCAGCTGTGACAGTAACACCCCCACTGCTGGAACACCCACGAAGGCTGACAAACGTCCCACAGAGACGCTGACGTGAAACAAAAAGCTCTGCACTGAAGCAGAGACGCAGGTCCTGCAGGGACAGAGCGGCTTTGTCTCTGCTCGCAGATCCCACGCAATCAGGCGGAAACCTCATTAGTGCTGCGCTGCCCAGGACCTCAGAGGGAGCTGCTTCCTGTCCCAGCGCTCAGAGTCACGTGACAAATGTTTATTCGCCCGTTTGGAAAAGATTATCTGACAGTGGTTTCACATCTGCAGCTGTATTCATTTAACCTTTAATTAACCTTATTTATGAAGGACGCCTGCTGCTGGCCGTGTGTCCGAGCCAATGAGACGAGCTCAGCGTTTGTCTCAAATCAGCATCAGGGTTCAGAAATCATTTTTCTGCCACCCCGGTGACAACAGAGCTCCGGCTCCAAAACCCCCAATGCAGAAATGCTGATGCTGATCCTGGTCTGGGTCCTGGTCTCAGTCCTGGCTCTTCAGTTTATGGAGTTCTGGTTACTATGAAATCTCATCTGTTTGACATCTTGAACTTTTTCAGTTTGCTGTCCCAATTGAATCAGTGTTTTTATTTTTATAGTTTTTTTCAGCTGAAATATTTTCTGTCACAACAATAATGTGATGACAGCAGTCACTGCAGATCAATGAACAGGGTTATTGATTAACCTGATTATTATTAATGCAGAGTTGTTGATAGAGCCGTGAGCAGACTCGCAGCAGCTCGTGCGTGAATTACTGCTCGTGCGCATGCATCATCGGCGATCACTCACAGGAGAAGCGCGCCGCGCGGCCCCCCAGCCCGCACTGCTTCACGCGCTGTCCGTGGAACAGCCCGTAGCTCAGCTCGCCCACGAACTTGTCCAGCTCGGCCCCGGTGGCGTTGACGAGCTCGGCCCCGGTGCGGCACAGCACGGCCCCGCGGAGCCAGAGTGGCAGGCCGGTGGCCACCGCGGCCGTGAGCGCACAGGAGAGGCCGAGGAGCCCGCACACGGAGAAGAGGAGCTGCTTCTGTCTGCCCGGCATGATGGAGGAGGAGGAGCCGGGGGAGGAGGCCACCACCACAACGCCCCCGCCTCCACCTCCGGGAGGAGGGGGGACCGCGGGAAACGTCAGGTGCCAGCGCACACCTGGCTGGGTCCATGGCAACAAGGGCTCGGTTTACAGCCAGGAGGTTCGAGTTCTCATTAAAGACGAAGCACGAGACTGTGATGCGCGCGCCCGCAGCAGACTCATCTTTCTTTCACAGCAACCTTACTGCTGAGCGCGGTTTGTGGTCACGTGGGACCTTTTTCAGCCTAAAACCGGCTCTGTGACATATCACGGAGGTGGACAGGAAGTGATGCTGAAATATTCAGATAACGTCTGGAATAGGACTGAAACAGAGGCGGGGAAGGTTTCAGCACACCTGAGTCACATGAGCTCATCACCATGCCTCTGCAGAACTTTTTAATTTAGCCTTTTAAATCAGCTGAAAACTCTAAAACCAGGCTGCGGCCTGGAGTTCCTGACCACTGGTCTAACAGGTAAAACACTGAGAACGGAAGTGAGTGACTGGAGCAAGAAGCGGGAGATATCGCCATCTTTTACATCCAGTCTGTTTTCTTCTATGACACTGTTACACCCCGGCCTAGGCAACCGGAGTGCAACACGAAAAAAATAGAAATAAGGGAACAAAGGCCCCCAAGGTCACTGCTCTTAAGGAGGGCGAACTCATAAAAAAGACTAATACGGGCTAGCGCCCGCCTCTCTCTGCGCAGTGACCTGCTGGGGGAGCAGATCCACGGACAGGAGCAGGGTTGACAAACTGGTGCGGAGATCTAGCTCTGTGCTGGGATGTCCTCTGGAGTCTGTGGAGGTGGTGGGCGACAGGAGGATGTTAGTAAAGCTGACATCCATCATGAACAACCCACACCACCCTCTGCATGAGTGTGTGAGTGGGCTGAGCAGCTCCTTCAGTCACAGACTGAAACGCCCTCACAGATCAGTCAGCAGCAGTTAGCCTCCTCGATCATGATGTCATGAGTCACGTGGACAACCACAGTCACCGCCACATGGATAATGCACCTTATATGTATGGACGTGTGCATGTGTATATATATGTGTATATTTGGTGTGTATGGATGTATGTGTATTTGTACGTGTGTTTGCACGTACATATCTATCCTTATGGATTTCTTAGATAGAAGAATAGCTGAAATGAATTTCTTGCATGTTTTTCTCCGTCACACACACTGTTTGTGCGTGTACATAGAACCTCAGTTACCGTGGTATATATTGTATTATCTTATTGATTTTGTATTTTTGGGCTTTGTATTCTTCTGCTCTCTGTACCTGAGCTGTGGGAACGCACGCATTTCCCCGCCGTCAGGTCAATAAAGACTCATCTTATCTTACTTCTTAACAAAGAGGTTTTATTGTGTAAAACCACAGGAAGTGTCTGTGCTGTCATTAGTGCTTTTACTGTGAAAAGACATGTGAGGAAAACGCTGAGGGTCTTCAGGTGAGCTAATGATAGGTCACGTGTTTTTCCTTCGTGCCAGAGGCTGATGTACTGCAGTACTGCATGTAAAAGTACTTTGACTGCGCCACTGTTACACAGGCCGGATGTACTTTTTACTTTTACAAGTGTACATCTCTTAAATCGGGTCTTTTCTGACTGGACTCTGGCAGCTGCTGCAGTCAGGAAACAGGAAGTTGATTAACTGTGACGTAAAACAGGTAAACAAACAAACAAACGGACTTCAGTACAAAAAGAATCACTTTGAGCCCCAGAGGGCGCTGCTGTTCCTCCAGGCTGCTTCGGCATGGCACGTGATGACGTAAGCCTCTCAGTATACGTCACGCCGGGGTGAAACCCGGGGGTCGGTGTCCGGAGGAGCACAGAGGAGCGGAGGAGCCGCCGAAGGAGCTGAGAGGAGCTGCCACGTCCAACATGAGGTAAGGAGTTTCGGGTCACGTGATTGCAGGTTCTTGTAGTCGGTGCTGATCAGGATCGATACTCAGACTCACTGACGGACGCGGTGTAGCGGAACTCCAGGTGATCAGGTGTCATAAACGCGCCGCGGGGGCGTGGTCCCGCAGCTCAGCGCTCACGCAGGTGGAGGTGATGAAGAGGGAGGATGAAGGTTTGTGCGCTTGGGTCTCAGAGTGAAAGGAGCTGCGGGCCACTGCTGGCTCTGTCATCTGATTGGAGGAGATTTTACCGTTCAAGTATGTCTGTGAAGGTTCTCAGTCATCCAGGTCATCGTGGTCTAAGAAAAGCGTCTGGACTTCTTTAAGTTGCTTGAAGACGTTTCACCTCTCATCCGAGAAGCTTCTTCAGTTCTAAGGTCAAATGGTGGAGAGTCCCAGATATAAACCTAGCGGGAGTATCCCCCCCACAGAGGGACAAAAGGACCCCCTGATGATCCTCTAATCGCCTGAGCTAAGGTGTGAAACCGGGTGTGGGTCCCAATCAGCCAGAGTTTCAGGTGAGCTTACTGTGAAGGTGGGGGTCAGGTTTCACAATGGCACAGAACTGAAGAAGCTTCTGGATGAGAGGTGAAACGTCTTCAAGCAACTCAAAGAAGTCCAGACGCTTTTCTCTGTAAGCTCCTTTGACTAGTGCTCAAGTACAAAACAAACAAATATTTCCTAAAATGTGTTTGTTTTTAAAATTTCAAATGTTGTGTAACAAGAGTTTGTTTCCAATCTCTTAACCAGTGTTGGTAATCGATTACATTACTGCCCATCTCTGCTCTTCACTAACACATGGGTCTGTGCACACACACGCAGCACTGCGGCTGTCGTTGTGTTTGTATGCAACAAACTGCACATAAGTGCGTGCATGAGTTTGTGAGTCTGTCACTGCACTCACACAGCCTCAGCATGTTTGTGCTCTCTGCTCATGTTGGCTTCAGATTCATCTTTTTTGGCTTTTTAAAGAACTTATTTTAACAAAAAGTCACTTCAGGGGTCAAAGTGCATTATATTTCTGCACATCAAGGTACGGGCAGCGAGTGGCCCCCAGGCCACGGTTTGAGACCCCTGGGTTAGGGTGTGAGTTTACTGTAGTGGCTGCACACGTCACTGAAACCGAGGAACAGCTGAAGCAAAGCGGTTATAAAATGTGAAACTATCATCGGCCGGGCGTTTCCTTTCCAACATCCAGCGAGCAGCAGATGCCTCGCTAAGGTCAGAGGTCAGGAGCGCGGACAGGCTGCTGATAGGAAGCAGCCTTTCTGGAACCTGACTGACGTCCAATCAGGTGCTAACCAGCTGTACCAAATAAAGTGTCAGGGGGGCAAGGCAAGTTTATTTGTATAGCACAATTCAACAACAAGGTGATTCAAAGTGCTTTACAGAGACATTAGAAACAAGAACAAATAAAAAGCATGATTTAAAATTGATTAAAACAAACAAACAGAACAGTAGATAAAATCAGTAGTTAAAATGTAAGTTTTGAAATTTAAGCTTAAAAGTAAAACAGTGTGTATTTGGTGCTTTATTCAAATGCAGCTGAGAACAGGTGAGTCTTCAACCTGGATTTAAATAAACTGAGTGTTTCAGCTGATCTGAGGCTTTCTGGGAGTTTGTTCCAGATATAAGGAGCATAAAAGCTGAATGCAGCTTCTCCGTGTCTGGTTCTGACTCTGGGAACTGATAAAAGACCGGATCCAGATGACCTGAGGGATCTGGAAGGTTCATGCTGGGTCAGGAGGTCATTGATGTATTTTCATTCATTCATTTCATTCATTTATTTGTTCATTTCCAGGCACAACAAATACCGATATTGAACATAAAATGCACAAAACAAAAAACAAAAATTGCCTGAAAAAGGAGTGGGACGAAGAAAACTTATTAAATCCCACCCCTATACTCACTCATCAACAAAAAAAACAAACTTCCCGCAGCTACGCCCATCATTGCATACAGACCCATCAACAGCCCCGGGCACATACAAGCATCTAAGCGGCAGCTCGCAAACAACAATTAGAGCCTTCATAACTGAATACAGAATATATAAATTATAAATTGCATTACCACAGGTAACAGGCAGTAATAACTACAAGTAACGAACACACACACACACAAACACACATACATATACATACATATATATCTACACACACATGTACATATATGCACATACATGCGCACACTCTTTTTTTTTTTTTTTTTTTTTTTTTGGAATCCATACCAGCAATGGTAAGAGGACAGACATTACAGAGCACACTAAAAGCATCATTGAGTATACTGTGACCAGACCAACTGTTTGTAGAGGAATTTAAATCTATGAATATTTTTGCATTGTTTCAATTGTAAACTCAGACTGTTCCAGAGTTTCACACCACATACAGACACACAAAAGCCTTTACGGGTTGTTCGAGTTCTGGGTAATTTGAATTCTCCAAATCCTCTCACATTATAAACCTTTTCTCGAATTTCAAATCTAGTTTGTAAATTAGCCGGTAAAAGTTTAGTAAAAGCTTTATACAAAATTATGGATGTATTGTAATTAACCAGATCCTGGAATTTAAGTAACTTTGCCTGAAGAAAGAATTTGTGAGTATGATCTAGATAACCAGCCTTGTGAATAATACGCAGTGCTCGTTTCTGTACTGTGACTAATGGATTAGTTGTATTTTTATATGTATTTCCCCACACTTCCACACAATATATAAGATATGGAAGAACCAGAGTACAGTACAGAGTACGAAGTGCATCTTTATCAAGGTATGGTTTCACTTTGTTCAAAACTGCGAGGCTTCTGGAAATTTAGGTTTTTATGTGTCTGACGTGGGGTTTCCATGAAATTTTATTATCAATTACGACTCCCAAAAATTTGTTTTCACTCACATTATCAATTGGTACACCTTCAATGATAATTGGTAATTCTATATTATATTTTAAATTACCAAAAAACATTGCTTTAGTTTTATTTATATTTAATGATAATTTATTTATGTCCATCCATTTTTTTTATTAATTTTAGCTCCCTGTTTACGGTCATTACAAGATCAGTATAATCATCGCTACTGAAAAATATGTTGGTGTCATCTGCGAACAGTATGAGTTTAAGTACTTGAGAAACATCAAAAATATCATTTATGTATACATTGAAAAGTTTTGGTCCCAACACTGACCCTTGGGGAACACCACATGTAATACCAAGTTTCTCTGAATGGTAATGCCCTATGCTAACATATTGTTCCCGACCTGTTACCAGCTTTCCCTCGAATACCATATCTTTCCAATGTATCCAATAAAATTGAGTGATTGATTGTGTCGAAGGCCTTTTTGAGGTCAACAAAAATACCAACTGCATATTTATTTTTATCCAGTGTATCAGTAATTTCTTCTACTGCCTCAATTATCGCCATTGAAGTGGTTCTTTGCGTTCTGAAACCATACTGACCAACATTTATTATTTGATGTTTTTCAAGGAATTTTTCTAATCTTGAATTAAAAAGTTTTTCTAGAATTTTTGAGAATTGAGGCAGTAGAGAAATAGGCCTATAATTGGTAAAACTGTGTTTGTCATTACTTTTATATAGTGGTATTACTTTCGCAATTTTCATTTTTTTTGGAAAACAACCGGACTGAAATGATAAATTACAGATATATGTTAAGGGACTAGCAATATTCAGAATAACCTGTTTAACTACAGACATATTTATGTCATGATAATCCATTGAAGACTTACTTTTACATTCTAATGTGATATTTATTACTTCTTGCTCATTTGTAGCTGAGAGGAACAGTGAAAAGGGATTTGATTTTATATTACTGATATTTTCATTTTTATGACACGGGATGTCCGCTGCTAGTTCAGGGCCAACATTTATGAAGAATTTATTGAACCCATCGACAATATTACTCATGTTGTGATTTTCACCATTTGCATCAGTAAAATATTCAGGATATGATGTTCCAGAAGATCCTTGTTTAATTAAGTTGTTTAACACATCCCAAGTTCCTTTTATATTGTTTTTATTTTCATATAATCTTCTTCTATAATAAAGTTGTTTGCTCGTTCTTATAATATCAGTCAATTTATTTCTATATGCTTTATATCTTTGTTCCACTTCTTTTGTTTTTACTTTGATAAACTGTTTATACAGATTGTTTTTCTTTTTGCAAGCATTAATAATTCCTTTTGTGAGCCAAGGACTTTTTATCTTTTTTTTCTTTGTCATGTGTTCGTTTACAGGACAATGTTTATTGTACCACATAGTAAAAATATCTAGGAAATTGTCATAAGCCTTGTCCACATCTGACTCTTCATACACCGAACTCCATTTTGGTCCTAAACCATTCAGAGCTTTATAGGCCAGCATCAGAACTTTAAAGTCTATCCTCTGACGGACAGGCAGCCAGTGTAAGGACCTCAGAGCTGGACTGATGTGGT
This sequence comes from Copadichromis virginalis, assembly GCF_057382275.1. Taxonomy (NCBI): domain Eukaryota; kingdom Metazoa; phylum Chordata; class Actinopteri; order Cichliformes; family Cichlidae; genus Copadichromis; species Copadichromis virginalis. The sequence goes on along the minus strand of NC_140631.1, from coordinate 43,146,061 downwards.
CCACTTTTTTGGTCTTAGTGAGGACTCGAGCAGCAGAGTTCTGAATGAGCTGTAGTTGTCTGACTGATTTTTTAGGTAGACCTGTAAAGATGCTGTTACAGTAATCAAGCCTACTAAAGATGAATGCATGGACTAGTTTTTCCAGGTCCTGTTGAGACATCAGATCTTTTATCCTTGAAATATTCTTGAGGTGATAGTAAGCTGACTTTGTTATTGTCTTAATGTGTTTTTCTAAGTTTAGGTCTGCATCCATCACTACACCCAAATTTCTCGCCTGGTTTGTGGTTTTTAGATGTATAGATTGAAGTTCTCTGGTGACCTGTAATCGTTTTTCTTTGGCGCCAAAGACTATTACCTCAGTTTTGTTTTTGTTTAGCTGGAGAAAATTGTGGCACAACCAGTCATTGATTTCCTCAATGCATTTACCAAGAGCCTGTACAGGGCCTCGGTCTCCTGGTGACATTGTGATATATATTTGTGTGTCATCTGCATAGCTGTGATAGTTTATTTTGTTGTTGTTTATAATCTGTGCCAGTGGGAGCATGTAAATGTTAAACAGAAGGGGTCCCAAGATGGAACCTTGGGGAACTCCACATGTGATACTTGTCTGCTCGGATGTGAAGTTACCTATTGATACAAAGTATTTCCTGTTTTCTAAGTATGTTTTGAACCAGTTTAGTACAGTTCCTGAAAGACCTGTCCAGTTCTCCAGTCGTTTGAGTAATATGTTGTGGTCAACTGTATCAAATGCTGCACTGAGATCCAGTAAAACTAGGACTGACATTTTTCCACTGTCTGTATTCAGACATATGTCATTAAACACTTTGGTCAGAGCGGTTTCAGTGCTGTGGTTCTGTCTAAAACCTGACTGGAAGGCATCGTAGCAATTATTCTGTGTTAAGAAGTAACTGAGCTGTTGAGAAACTGCTTTTTCAATGATCTTAAAAACGGGAGATTTGAGATCGGCCTGTAGTTTTTCATTTGTGTCTTGTCAAGATTGTCCTTTTTCAGTATAGGTTTGATTACAGCAGTTTTTAGTGATTCTGGAAACACACCTGATAATAAAGAAAAGTTGACGATCTGTAACAGGTCTGACTCTAAAGTCTTTGAGACCTTTTTGAAAAAACTTGTTGGCAGGACATCTAAACAGCAGGAGGAGGAGTTCAGCTGACCTAAGATGTCCTCCAGGTCTTTGCTGTTAATCGGGTGAAACTGTTTCATGGTGTTTAAACAGTTTTTCGGTGGACACAGTACATATCCTGGATCTGCTGTTGATGTACCAACTGCTTGTCTAATTTTTTGGATTTTTTCTGTGAAGAATTTGGCAAAGTCATTGCAGGCCATGGTCGAATGAAGTTCAGCTGCCACTGGCACAGGAGGGTTTGTTAGCCTGTCAACTGTAGAAAATAAGACCCGAGCATTATGGCTGTTTTTAGTGATGATGTCAGAGAAGTAGGACCTCCTTGCATTCCTCAGTTGTAAATTATAATTGTGAAGTTTCTCTTTATAGATGTCATAATGAACCTGGAGGTTTGTTTTTCTCCATCTGCGCTCAGCTTTCCTACACTCTCTTTTTTCATTTTTCACCAGTGTGGAGTTTCTCCATGGAGACTTTTTCCTTCCAGAGATAACCTTCACCTTAATGGGAGCAATAGTGTCCATTACATTTAACATGTTAGCATTGAAGCTATTGACGAGCTCACTGACTGACCCTCTGGACAGGTCAGGTGTTAATGGGAAGACCTGGTTAAAGATTTCACTACTGTCTTCAGTTATACACCGTTTTGTGATCACTGCTGTTGATATATTTATGTGGGCTGAGATTTTACTTTCAAAGAAAAAGGGCGTGTTTACTGATGGTGCTGGGTGGGAGCAGGCTTTCACTGAGCATGTGCAATAGGAACAGGCTGGTGTGCGTGTAACGTTCGCAGAAGGATGCGTGCGGGCCTGGTCCCAGGCCTCTGATGAGGAGGGGGCCGGACCTCTGTGACGTCCTGACGAGTGTCGCTTTGCTTCCTCTCAGACTCATCCTCATCTCGCTGCTCTTCTCGCTCGGACTCGGTGCTCAGCAGCTGTCGCTGTCGGGGATGTACGGCAGCCTGTGCTCACCAAACTTCCCGGAGCCGTATCCCCGGGACATGCAGCTGCGCTGGAACGTCAGCGTTCCTGACGGCTTCCAGATCAAGCTCTACTTCAGCCACTTCGACCTGGAGCCGTCTTACCTGTGCGAGTACGACTACGTCAAGGTGAGACACAGGATGCCAGTTTTTGGTGTGTGTGTGTGTGTTTGCGCGCCACAGTGATGTCACAAACTATGGTTCTCTGTCTGCAGGTGGAGGCTGAGGGGGAGGTGCTGGCGCTGTTCTGTGGGAAGGAGCAGACGGACACGGAGGCGGTGCCGGCTCAGCAGGCCCTCACTTCCCCCAGAAACTCCCTCAGCCTCCTCTTCTCCTCCGACTTCTCCGACGAGGAGCGGTTCTCCGGGTTCGTGGCTCACTACAGCGCCGTGGGTAAGAACCAGACCCAGCCCGCCCGAGCAGACGGGTTCGGTCTCTCGCCATGACGTCTCCTCTGGAGCCGGAGTTTGGACCTTCAGGTGTTCATCGGAGTTCTGCTCGGTGCTGGTCTGAAGGTGGGACCGAGCAGAACTCTGACGAGCAGTGAGCGAGTCTGCGGACTTCCTGTTTCAGTGCGACTCAGTTTCAGAGGTCACCTGACAAAAAGGCGCAGTTTGTTTGCGTTTCTCATCTGATGCTTGTTTCCTGTCTCCTCTGGTCCCGCCTCTGGCCCCGCCCCTCTAGACGTAGACGAGTGCAGCGAGCGGAGTGGCGAGGACGCGCTCTGCGATCATTTCTGCCACAACTACATCGGAGGATACTACTGCTCCTGTCGCTATGGTTACCGGCTGCACTCTGACAACCACACCTGCAGAGGTGAGCGCAGACATCGGCTCGGGTGTCATAATCCACAGCATCCACAGCTGATTGCTCGCGTTCATCCACAAGTACAGTAGCGTGCGCTGCGGGGCTCTGCTTTCCAAAGATATGAGCCCCACATGAACCACGGGTGGGGGAGGAATGTGTGGGTCCTCACGTGTCCTGACAGATCAGTGCTGTGGACCGTGACCCCGCTGTGACTGATAGCGGCGCCTGATCGGTGGTAAATATTTGCGTGTTTCTGTGTGGGGGAGGCAGGCTCTGTCTGAGTTCTGCCTGTGCGTGTTCACGTCTGAGGGTTTGCTACAGAGCGACGACCTCTCGGTGACCTCTGACTGATTACAGAACCATTATAACACAACACACTGAGTGTGCAAAAGTCTTGAGTCTCACCTCTTTTCTTTGCTTCCGGTTAGCCACGCCCCTTTAATGTCTCATATTTTTTCCCCTCCCAAACATGGATGCAACAAATATGATACAAAACACAGATATACAAATGAGTATTTAATCCACTGTGATCGTTCAGGAACATCTGGAAACATCTGACTATCAGCATGACAACAGTGCAAACACAAAGCTGTGCATTAAAGCACAGCTGGATAGAAACACACAAGCCTGTGAGAGCCGGACATCAGTGTGGGAAGAGCTCTGAGTGTCCTTCAGGAAGCCTGCAGATCCTCAGAGAGCAAATATACAAACTCAGTTTTTGACTCTGCTTTTCTGTGTGTGTGTGTGTGTGTGTGTGTGTGTGTGTGTGTGTGTGCGTGTGTGCTAAAATGCACTACTGTAAATGATGTATAGACAATCATTCTGTACAATACAATAATTATAGTTCTACAACTGTTTATTAATAGTAGCAATTGTATCTCTACAATCTCAAATAGTTTTCATATTTTAACCATATTTATATCCTGTTCATAGCTTGTACACTCACTGCAGCCAGTACATACTTAGAGCATATTCATAACATGCCTTCATACCGTGTACATTGTAACATACCTATAATAGATCCATATTTTGTAATATATCAATATTATTGCCAAAGCACTTTCTGGATGGATGCAAACTGCATTTCTGTTGTCTTGCACTTGTGACATGTGCAATCACAGTAAAGTTGAATTCTATTCTGTTCAGTGGAGTGCAGCAGTGATGTGTTCAGGGAACGCTCCGGAGTTCTGAGCAGCATTGACTTCCCTGCTCCGTACCCAAAGAGCTGCGAGTGCTTGTACCGCATCGAGGTGGAGGATGGCTTCAGGCTCCGCCTCCAGTTTGACTCACACTTTGATGTGGAGGATCACCCTGACGTCAGCTGTCCCTATGACTACATTAAGGTGAAGAAAACACACACACAGACACACACTCGGGTGACGTGTTGGAGCTGTTAATCAGCTGTTTTCCTGTCAGATTAAAGCAGGAAGTGCTGTGTTCGGTCCGTTCTGCGGCGATCAATCTCCAGGAGTCATTCAGACCGACAGCAACGTGGCCTCCATCGTGTTCCACAGCGATAGCTCTGGAGAAAACCTCGGCTGGAGGCTCGGCTACACGGCTACAGGTGAGTCCATGTCCAGGTGATGCAAACAGACACACAGCTGGGAGTTATAGCTTTTATTGTCTCCTGACAGGAAGTCAATGTCCCGTGCCCAATACTCCGCCCAACGCCCTGATGAACCCCTTCCAATCAGAATACTTCTTTAAAGACCACATCCTGTTCACCTGTGAGCCTGGATACCACCTGCTGAAGGTAGGGGGCGTGTCACATCAGCTGAGTTTGGTCAACCCAAATGATGTTTAGTTTGTTTCAAAAACAGCGGCACTGCGCACGTGAAGGAATGGGCCAGCGCACTGGCGTCCGTTTGACAGATCGAACTGTCAAACGGATCGGTCACGCAGAGCGCGAACGCGGCGTGCGTCCGAGCTATGCGCCACAGGTGTAGATCAGCTGTGCGGGTCACATGGTCTGCAGTGATGCTGCTTGTTGCTAACCTGGCTGCGCTGTCTCTGCTCAGGACGGAGGTCACCTGGATCACTATCAGATCGACTGCCGGGCCGATGGATCGTGGAGCGACAGTCCTCCTCCGTGCCACAGTAAGACTGCTCGACCTTTGACCTCTCCAGAGTGTTTGTGTTTCAGTGTCTCCCGTGTTTGAGTCTGGGTTACTGCTGCTGCAACCTGTTTCCTGGAGCACACACGCCACCTGCTGGCTCTCTGCAGACTCTACAGGAGCGTCACAGTAGTGCTAGTTAGGCTTTCGTTTAGTAAACCTGAAGCTCCGCCTTTTCTGATGCTCTGTTAGTACAGTAGTGACCTCACAGCAGCCATGTTATTGGTCACATGATGTCATTAAAAGGCTCCAACAGCACAAACACGGCCCACGGGTCCAGCTCAGGTGAAGTTAGTAGCTACAGCCACCTGTGTCACCATCCACGTGTCAGTCGCAGAGGCCACGCCCCTAATAATGCAAACAGGTGAGTTACGACTGACATGTTTATTTTACCACCGCGGGGAGGGGGGGACTGGCTGACCAGGCCGGTCGTGCTGTGGTAGGCAGGCACCGCCGTGGCGTCCTGCAGATCAGTTTTGAGACTGACAGGTAGCTGTCTGTGCAGGTGCTGAGAGACAGTTCAGGTCTGCTCACACACTTTCCTCTCGCTCTCGTTTCTCTGCAGACTCCAGGAGGAAGCCAAGCTCTCTGTCCAGCATCCGGACCAATCACAGCCTAGCTTAATGAGCAAGCCAGTCTCATTGGCTAATAAAGATACTGCAGGAGCGAACAGTGTTGATGTGTCTGTATTTTCCAATAAAGCGTAAAACCAGAAGCTTCTGTCGTGTGTCTGTGACTCACATTCAGGGATCGCGGCGCTGATGTGTTTCTGTCACACGTGTTCGCGTTCTTTGTCTCGATGCGTGTTCCCGTGACGCCCCCTTCAGGACACGCTGACTCTTCAGCCTGTCGGGTCTCACGTTACGTTGAGATGAGTTTCAGATTAAAATCACGTCACACTCACGTGTCTGGATCATTGGAACACGTCAGTTCTGATTCGTTGTCGCTGTCGGTCAGCTGTAGTTTGGTTCTGGCTCATTCTTCCTCCTTTCTGCTCAGACTCAAAGCTGATTGGTGTTTTTGTCCTGTCTGTCACAGTGGTGGATTGTGGGAGTCCAAAGATGGTCGACATGGCTGACGTGGTGTTTGGTAACCATGACAACAGCACACTGTTCGGTGCGACCGTTCAGTACGTGTGCAGGGAGGGCGGCGTCCAGCTTAACAGTAAGAGGTCTTCCTGTTTGGTTTCCTTCAGTGGTTGCTGTGCAGTGACAGCTCATCCGATTATTGGCTGAACCTTGTTGTTCCTCGAGCTCTGTGTCTGGTTGTAGTAAGGAAATGTTTTTATTCATTTTTATTATTTTGTTCTCATCTTTGGGCAATTTGCTCCTCATCTGTTTTTAAACATGTTGATAAAAACTGGACCTGCTATTGATAACCAGAGGCCTCCTCACACTCCGGTTACTGTTTGTAGCTTCATACAGGTGTGGTCTGAGTGGAGACTGGGTTGATTCAGAAGGAAGGAGCACAGTACCCACCTGTCTGCCAAGTACCTGCCCGTCTGCCTGTTCACCTGTCTGTCTGTTCACCTGTCTGCCTGTTCACCTGTCTGTCTGTTAACCCGTCTGTCTGTTAACCCGTCTGTCTATTCACCTGTCTGCCTGTTCACCTGTCTGCCTGTTCACCTGTCTGTCTGATAACCCGTCTGTCTGTTAACCCGTCTGTCTGTTAACCCGTCTGTCTATTCACCTGTCTGCCTGTTCACCTGTCTTTCTGATAACCCGTCTGTCTGTTAACCCGTCTGCCTGTTCACCTGTCTGTCTGATAACCTGTCTGTCTGATAACCTGTCTGTCTGTTCACCTGTCTTTCTTTTCACCTGTCTGCCTGTTCACCTGTCTGTCTGTTCACCTGTCTGCCTGTTCACCTGTCTGTCTGATAACCTGTCTTTCTTTTCACCTGTCTGTCTGTTCACCTGTCTGCCTGTTCACCTGTCTGTCTGTTAACCTGTCTGTCTGATAACCTGTCTGTCTGTTCACCTGTCTTTCTTTTCACCTGTCTGCCTGTTCACCTGTCTGTCTGTTCACCTGTCTGTGTGTTCACCTGTCTGCCTGTTAACCTGTCTGTCTGTTCACCTGTCTGTCTGTTCACCTGTCTGCCTGTTCACCTGTCTGTCTGATAACCTGTCTTTCTTTTCACCTGTCTGTCTGTTCACCTGTCTGCCTGTTCACCTGTCTGTCTGATAACCTGTCTTTCTTTTCACCTGTCTGTCTGTTCACCTGTCTGCCTGTTCACCTGTCTGTCTGATAACCTGTCTGTCTGTTCACCTGTCTTTCTTTTCACCTGTCTGCCTGTTCACCTGTCTGCCTGTTCACCTGTCTGTCTGTTCACCTGTCTGCCTGTTCACCTGTCTGTCTGATAACCTGTCTTTCTTTTCACCTGTCTGCCTGTTCACCTGTCTGCCTGTTCACCTGTCTGCCTGATAACCTGTCTGTTCACCTGTCTGCCTGTTCACCTGTCTGTCTGTTCACCTGTCTGCCTGTTCACCTGTCTGTCTGTTCACCTGTCTGCCTGTTCACCTGTCTGTCTGATAACCTGTCTGCCTGTTCACCTGTCTGCCTGTTCACCCGTCTGTCTGATAAACTGTCTGCCTGTTCACCTGTCTGTCTGTTCACCTGTCTGCCTGTTCACCTGTCTGTCTGTTCACCTGTCTGCCTGTTCACCTGTCTGTCTGATAACCTGTCTTTCTTTTCACCTGTCTGCCTGTTCACCTGTCTGCCTGTTCACCTGTCTGCCTGATAACCTGTCTGTCTGTTCACCTGTCTGCCTGTTCACCTGTCTGTCTGATAACCTGTCTGCCTGATGTCTCTGCGTGTCCAGCCTGCGGCCAGCCATCCCGCCCTCTCCCCCCTCAGGTGAAGCGGATTGTGGGCGGTCGTAGCGCTGAGCCTGGCTTCTTCCCCTGGCAGGTCCTGCTCAGTGTGGAGGACCTGTCCAGGGTCCCAGAGGATCGCTGGTTCGGCTCTGGGGCCCTGCTGTCGGAGTCCTGGGTCCTCACAGCTGCCCACATCCTGCGGTCCCTGAGGAGGGACACCAGTGTCGTTCCCGTGGCCGCTGACCACGTCAAGGTTTCTGAAATTCTCTCCTATATCTGTGATCAGCTTTGTGTCTCTGCCAAACCGTGGGACGGATGCTTATCGGCTGTAAGTGACCTGCTTGTTCTGTCCTTCAGGTCTTCCTTGGTCTCCATGATGCCAGAGACAAACGTCGGGCCACCAACCTCTCCGTAGACCGGATCTTCCTCCACCCGGACTTCCAACCCAACAACTACAACAACGACATCGCCCTGCTGAGGCTGAGTGAGCGGGTGGAGTTTAACCAACTCATCCGTCCAGTCTGTCTCCCACTGCCTCACACACAGGTGGGTCACAGCTCCAGCTGAGTCTGCACAAAGCCGTGTTCACTTAGGTGTGATCTCCCAACACAAAGGTCAGAGGTCACAGGGAGAGGACCTCTGAGCTGACAGACACAAAGGTTATCAGACAGACATGTTAACAGACAGAATTAAAATCCTTGTAAGAGACTGAAAATGTAAAACTAATAATAAAAGTCTGCTTTATAAAAAACTAGAATGACTTTAAAAGGATCTCAGTGATTAGGTGGAGTTAGCTTTCCTGAGCTCTTCAGGCAGGAAGACCCGGTTAAGGCCTCCTTACCTGTACAGGTGTCCGTGAGTCTGCCAGAGTGTGCTTGGCAAAGTCGGGGTAAAAACAAAGCATGGTGCTCAGCAGCAGTGCATGAACGTGAAGCCGAACCTCACCTATGCTGAGCTTGCTCCAAAGGTCAGCTGGTCCCCTCATTAAAGACGGGGGGAGGAGCTACTCCTCGACACTGAGGCTGTGTCCCATTTCAGGGTCTGCACGCTTGAAGTACGCATTTCAAGTGCGGTTACGTCACCGCCACACGACGACGGCTGTCCCAATTCGAAGTGTGCTTCAAATGCCCCCCCCCCCCCCCCCCCCAACCGGTCGCAGCAGATGGCCCCGCCCCTCCCTGAGCCTGGTTCTGCCGGAGGTTTCTTCCTGTTAAAAGGGAGTTTTTCCTTCCCACTGTTGCCAAAGTGCTGCTCATAGGGGGTCATATGATTGTTGGGTTTTTCTCTGTATCTATGAAGCGCCTTGAGGCGACTTATGTTGTGATTTGGCGCTATATAAATAAAATTGAATTGAATTGAAATGCATACTCCAAATCCGCCGTCGATTTCCCCAAATATCAAGCGTGGTCCGGTGCACGCTTTGTGGTCCCATATATCCCACAATTCAGAGCGCGGCGGTGGGTGTGGATTATTTTGCCGCAAAATACGGCAGACGGGAGCGGCCAAAGAGGTTTTTTTTTTGTTTTTTTCCCAAACTTTATTGAAATTATAAAGCGAACAGTCAGTCATTCCAGTTCAGTTTGTACAGTAGACATACAAGGCAAATAAGAGTAACAATATACAGTACAATGAAATAAATAAAGGATAAAAAAGGAAAAAAAAGGGGGGAATGTGACAGACTTCATAACAACTTTGTACTTGAAAGTTGTGACAGCTCATTCGTTGAACATTTCTGAATGAATTTCAATCAATGATAAACCTTTTATATTGGAAGTTAATTTAAGAGAGTTTAAGTAATATTCAATTTCAATCAAAAACAAATTAAATGATGGGGTTGAGTTTTGAAATTTACATTTATGTATGTGGAATTTCCCTAATAAGATGGAGCGGCCGAAGAGTGAACTGTCAAAAGTACTGAATATGACGTCACTCATTTATGTGCCAATGTGTAATAATTAAAGTCAGTCATATATCCACAAACACAACAAGCTGAAAGTCAGTGATATATATACATATATATATATATATGTGTGTGTGTGTGTGTGTGTGTGTGTGTGTGTGTGTGTGTGTGTGTGTGTGTGTGTGTGTGTGTGTGTGTGTGTGTGTGTGTGTGTGTGTGTGTGTGTGTGTGTGTGTGTGTGTATGTATGTATGTATGTATGTATGTATGTATGTATGTATGTATGTATGTATGTATGTATGTATGTATGTATGTATGTATGTATGTATGTATGTATGTATGTATGTATATATATATACACGGCGAAACAACTAGTAGCTCAGTGTTCCAACATTCGAACGAAGGGACTGCTCTCACAGCTAGAGATTGACGAGGTACAACACAAATGCTACGGCAAGGAGGAGTCAGGACGCCAGGTCAGGGGGGAGATATCATCACCCCCACCCGAGATTGGGTACATAGCCCCAAGTGCGATAGGAGAAGGATCGTTGAGTGCGAGAGGAACTGACCTGAAAAAAAGGATAATGGCCAAGCTTGAAACCTGGATCCCGCGTAGCCGGTTACCAAGATTACGTGAAGTTCCCTCAGAAGGTCTGCTAGATGATGTTAATGCAGCACTACGGACAATACCTACAACCACGATTACCGACACTAACAAGCTGATCTACAATACGGCAACAGTGATCAGTGAGATGCTTGGCTACAAGTTGAACAGCGACAAGGGGCAGTACCCTCCATGGAGAAGGAGGCTAGAGGGCAAGATCAAAGTAGCACGGAGGGAGGTTAGCCAACTAACGGAGTTGCAGAAAGGTGCGACAAATAAGGTGCCTAAGAAATACAGCAAGCTGTCCATACCTGAGGCCTTGGAAACTGCCAAGCAAAGACTCACAGCCTTGGCCAGCCGCTTGAGGAGGTACACCAGAGAGATAGAAGGCAGGAGAATAAACCAGCTGTTCTCCACAGAACCAGCAAAGGTGTACTCTCAGTGGCAAGGGAACAATAAGAGAACAGCACCACCAAGGCTGGAGACGGAGCAATACTGGAAGAGCATATGGGAGAAGGATGCAACCCATAACGGCAATGCTCAGTGGCTAGAGGATCTGAGGGCTGACCACAGCGACCTCCCTGAACAGGGTCCAGTAACCATCACAGTGGCAGATATCCAAGAAAGGGTCTCCAGTATGAAGAGTTGGACAGCACCAGGGCCCGACATGGTTCACGCCTACTGGCTGAAGAAGCTGACTGCACTCCATGAGCGTCTGGCAGCACAAATGAACCAGCTGCTAGTTAACGAGAGACACCCGGAATGGCTAACTGAAGGCCGGACGGTCCTGATCCCCAAGGACCCCAAGAAGGGACCGGTCCCCTCCAACTACCGACCAATAACCTGCCTCAGTACTACATGGAAGCTCCTGTCAGGCATCATATCGGCTAAGATGAACAGGCACATGGGTCAATACATGAGCGGGACACAGAAAGGAATTGGCAAGAATACCAGAGGCGCAAAACACCAGCTACTGGTAGACAGAACAATCAGCCGAGACTGCAAGACCAGACTGACCAACCTGTGCACTGCCTGGATTGATTACAAGAAGGCCTATGACTCAATGCCCCACAGCTGGATACTGGAATGCCTAGAATTGTACAAGATCAATGGGACCCTAAGAGCCTTCATCAGGAACTCAATGGGGATGTGGCGTACAACACTAGAGGCCAACTCCAAGCCCATAGCACAAGTCACCATCAAGTGCGGGATCTACCAAGGAGATGCTCTGTCCCCACTGCTGTTCTGCATAGGCCTGAACCCCCTCAGTGAGATCATTAACAAGACTGGCTACGGATACCGACTACGGAACGGAGCAGTTGTCAGCCACCTCCTGTACATGGATGACATCAAGCTGTATGCCAAGAGTGAACGAGACATCGATTCACTGATCCACACTACCAGGCTATACAGCAATGACATTGGAATGTCGTTCGGACTGGAGAAGTGTAGTCGGATGGTAACAAAGAGAGGGAAGGTAGTCAGAACTGAGGGGATTGAACTACCAGAAGGCAACATTGCAGACATAGAGGACAGTTACAAGTACTTGGGGATCCCACAGGCGAATGGGAACCATGAAGAGGCCGCTAGAAAAGCTGCAACCACCAAGTACCTGCAGAGGGTCAGGCAAGTCCTGAGGAGTCAGCTGAATGGTAAGAACAAGATCCGGGCCATCAACACGTACGCCCTGCCCGTGATCAGGTACCCTGCTGGGGTAATAGGCTGGCCAAAGGAGGAGATAGAAGCCACTGACATAAAGACAAGAAAGCTCCTTACCATGCATGGAGGGTTTCACCCCAAATCCAGCACCCTGAGGCTGTACGCTAAGCGGAAGGAAGGGGGCCGGGGACTGGTGAGTGTCAGCACCACAGTCCAGGATGAGACAACGAACATCCAAGAATACATTAGGAAGATGGCCCCAACTGACCGAGTGCTCAGTGAATACCTCAGGCAGCAGAAACCCAAGAAAGAGGAGGGAGACGAGGAACCATCATGGAAGGACAGGCCCCTGCACGGTATGTACCACCGGCAGATAGAGGAGGTGGCTGATATCCAGAAATCCTACCAGTGGCTGGACAAAGCTGGACTGAAAGACAGCACAGAGGCACTAATCATGGCAGCACAAGAACAAGCTCTGAGTACAAGATCCATAGAGGCTGGGGTCTATCACAGCAGGCAAGACCCCAGGTGCAGGCTGTGTAAAGATGCCCCAGAGACAATCCAGCACATAACAGCAGGGTGCAAGATGCTAGCAGGCAAGGCATACATGGAACGCCATAACCAAGTGGCCGGCATAGTGTACAGGAACATCTGTGCCGAGTATAACCTGGAAGTCCCGAGGTCAAAATGGGAGATGCCCCCAAGGGTGGTGGAGAATGACCGAGCTAAGATCCTGTGGGACTTCCAGATACAGACGGACAAAATGGTGGTGGCTAACCAACCGGACATAGTGGTGGTAGACAAACAGAAGAAGATGGCCGTAGTGATCGATGTAGCGGTTCCGAATGACAGCAATATCAGGAAGAAGGAACACGAGAAGCTGGAGAAATACCAAGGGCTCAGAGAAGAGCTCGAGAGGATGTGGAGGGTGAAGGTAACGGTGGTCCCCGTGGTAATCGGAGCACTAGGTGCGGTGACTCCCAAGCTAGGCGAGTGGCTCCAGCAGATCCCAGGAACAACATCGGAGATCTCTGTCCAGAAGAGCGCAGTCCTGGGAACAGCTAAGATACTGCACAGGACCCTCAAGCTCCCAGGCCTCTGGTAGAGGACCCGAGCTTGAAGGATAAACCGCCCGCAGGGGCGTGCTGGGTGTTTTATATATATATATATATATATATATATATATATATATATATATATATATATATATATATATATATATATATATATATATATATATATATATATATATATATATAGCAGCTGGATAGCGTAGTGGTTAAACTACACGCCTTTGGAACAGAGGATCGCAAGTTCGATTCCTGCCTGGGGCGTCTGTATCCAGTAAGGGTCCTAAGGCTAGACCCCCTATGCTAAGCAAGCCTACCGCAGACATGAGCGAGACAGATAAATATGAAGGCATGCCGGCTCGGACGTCGCCCGGATCAACAAGGTCCGCGTCAGGTGTTGAGGAACCAGGGCACCCTGACGAAAAGTGGGCTACTGGAACAAGAAGGCATCGGTGGGCAAGGGACGAAAACAGGGCGTTGTTGGAGTGCTACTACGCAAGTAACCCCGGCGGAAGGGGCTACATGAATAGGATGAGGGACCTATGGATTCTTCGATACCCAACATCCACAATGACGGCGAAACAACTAGTAGCTCAGTGTTCCAACATTCAAGGAACACGAGAAGCTGGAGAAATACCAAGGGCTCAGAGAAGAGCTCGAGAGGATGTGGAGGGTGAAGGTAACGGTGGTCCCCGTGGTAATCGGAGCACTAGGTGCGGTGACTCCCAAGCTAGGCGAGTGGCTCCAGCAGATCCCGGGAATAACATCGGAGATCTCTGTCCAGAAGAGCGCAGTCCTGGGAACAGCTAAGATACTGCGCAGGACCCTCAAGCTCCCAGGCCTCTGGTAGAGGACCCGAGCTTGAAGGATAAACCGCCCGCAGGGGCGTGCTGGGTGTTTTTTTATATATATATATATATATATATATATATGGGTGTGTGTGTGTGTGTGTGTGTGTGTGTGTGTGTGTGTGTGTGTGTATATACACACACACACACACACACACACACACACACACACACACACACACACACACACACACACACACACCCTGCGGGCGGTTTATCCTTCAAGCTCGGGTCCTCTACCAGAGGCCTGGGAGCTTGAGGGTCCTGCGCAGTATCTTAGCTGTTCCCAGGACTGCGCTCTTCTGGACAGAGATCTCCGATGTTATTCCCGGGATCTGCTGGAGCCACTCGCCTAGCTTGGGAGTCACCGCACCTAGTGCTCCGATTACCACGGGGACCACCATTACCTTCACCCTCCACATCCTCTCGAGCTCTTCTCTGAGCCTTTGGTATTTCTCCAGCTTCTCGTGTTCCTTCTTCCTGATATTGCTGTCATTCGGAACCGCTACATCGATCACTACGGCCGTCTTCTTCTGTTTGTCTACCACCACTATGTCCGGTTGGTTAGCCACCACCATTTTGTCCGTCTGTATCTGGAAGTCCCACAGGATCTTAGCTCGGTCATTCTCCACCACCCTTGGGGGCATCTCCCATTTTGACCTCGGGACTTCCAGGTTATACTCGGCACAGATGTTCCTGTACACTATGCCGGCCACTTGGTTATGGCGTTCCATGTATGCCTTGCCTGCTAGCATCTTGCACCCTGCTGTTATGTGCTGGATTGTCTCTGGGGCATCTTTACACAGCCTGCACCTGGGGTCTTGCCTGCTGTGATAGACCCCAGCCTCTATGGATCTTGTACTCAGAGCTTGTTCTTGTGCTGCCATGATTAGTGCCTCTGTGCTGTCTTTCAGTCCAGCTTTGTCCAGCCACTGGTAGGATTTCTGGATATCAGCCACCTCCTCTATCTGCCGGTGGTACATACCGTGCAGGGGCCTGTCCTTCCATGATGGTTCCTCGTCTCCCTCCTCTTTCTTGGGTTTTTGCTGCCTGAGGTATTCACTGAGCACTCGGTCAGTTGGGGCCATCTTCCCAATGTATTCTTGGATGTTCGTTGTCTCATCCTGGACTGTGGTGCTGACACTCACCAGTCCCCGGCCCCCTTCCTTCCGCTTAGCGTACAGCCTCAGGGTGCTGGACTTGGGGTGAAACCTCCATGCATGGTAAGGAGCTTTCTTGTCTTTATGTCAGTGGCTTCTATCTCCTCCTTTGGCCAGCCTATTACCCCAGCAGGGTACCTGATCACGGGCAGGGCGTACGTGTTGATGGCCCGGATCTTGTTCTTACCATTCAGCTGACTCCTCAGGACTTGCCTGACCCTCTGCAGGTACTTGGTGGTTGCAGCCTTTCTAGCGGCCTCTTCATGGTTCCCATTTGCCTGCGGGATCCCCAGGTACTTGTAACTGTCCTCTATGTCTGCAATGTTGCCTTCTGGTAGTTCAATCCCCTCAGTTCTGACTACCTTCCCTCTCTTTGATACCATCCGACTACACTTCTCCAGTCCGAACAACATTCCAATGTCATTGCTGTATAGCCTGGTAGTGTGGATCAGTGAATCGATGTCTCGTTCACTCTTGGCATACAGCTTGATGTCATCCATGTACAGGAGGTGGCTGACAACTGCTCCGTTCCGTAGTCGGTATCCGTAGCCAGTCTTGTTAATGATCTCACTGAGGGGGTTCAGGCCTATGCAGAACAGCAGTGGGGACAGAGCATCTCCTTGGTAGATCCCGCACTTGATGGTGACTTGTGCTATGGGCTTGGAGTTGGCCTCTAGTGTTGTACGCCACATCCCCATTGAGTTCCTGATGAAGGCTCTTAGGGTCCCATTGATCTTGTACAATTCTAGGCATTCCAGTATCCAGCTGTGGGGCATTGAGTCATAGGCCTTCTTGTAATCAATCCAGGCAGTGCACAGGTTGGTCAGTCTGGTCTTGCAGTCTCGGCTGATTGTTCTGTCTACCAGTAGCTGGTGTTTTGCGCCTCTGGTATTCTTGCCAATTCCTTTCTGTGTCCCACTCATGTATTGACCCATGTGCCTGTTCATCTTAGCCGATATGATGCCTGACAGGAGCTTCCATGTAGTACTGAGGCAGGTTATTGGTCGGTAGTTGGAGGGGACCGGTCCCTTCTTGGGGTCCTTGGGGATCAGGACCGTCCGGCCTTCGGTTAGCCATTCCGGGTGTCTCTCGTTAACTAGCAGCTGGTTCATTTGTGCTGCCAGACGCTCGTGGAGTGCAGTCAGCTTCTTCAGCCAGTAGGCGTGAACCATGTCGGGCCCTGGTGCTGTCCAACTCTTCATACTGGAGACCCTTTCTTGGATATCTGCCACTGTGATGGTTACTGGACCCTGTTCAGGGAGGTCGCTGTGGTCTGCCCTCAGATCCACTAGCCACTGAGCATTGCCGTTATGGGTTGCATCCTTCTCCCATATGCTCTTCCAGTATTGCTCCGTCTCCAGCCTTGGTGGTGCTGTTCTCTTATTGTTCCCTTGCCACCGAGAGTACACCTTTGCTGGTTCTGTGGAGAACAGCTGGTTTATTCTCCTGCCTTCTATCTCTCTGGTGTACCTCCTCAAGCGGCTGGCCAAGGCTGTGAGTCTTTGCTTGGCAGTTTCCAAGGCCTCAGGTATGGACAGCTTGCTGTATTTCTTATGCACCTTATTTGTCGCACCTTTCTGCAACTCCGTTAGTTGGCTAACCTCCCTCCGTGCTACTTTGATCTTGCCCTCTAGCCTCCTTCTCCATGGAGGGTACTGCCCCTTGTGGCTGTTCAACTTGTAGCCAAGCATCTCACTGATCACTGCTGCCGTATTGTAGATCAGCTTGTTAGTGTCAGTAATCGTGGTTGTAGGTATTGTCCGTAGTGCTGCATTAACATCATCTAGCAGACCTTCTGAGGGTACTTTACGTAATCTTGGTAACCGGCTACGGGGGATCCAGGTTTCAAGCTTGGCCATTATCCTTTTTTTCAGGTCAGTTCCTCTCGCACTCAACGATCCTTCTCCTATCGCACTTGGGGCTATGTACCCAATCTCGGGTGGGGGTGATGATATCTCCCCCCTGACCTGGCGTCCTGACTCCTCCTTGCCGTAGCATTTGTGTTGTACCTCGTCAATCTCTAGCTGTGAGAGCAGTCCCTTCTTTCGAATGTTGGAACACTGAGCTACTAGTTGTTTCGCCGTCATTGTGGATGTTGGGTATCGAAGAATCCATAGGTCCGTCATCCTATTCATGTAGCCCCTGCCGCCGGGGTTACTTGCGTAGTAGCATTCCAACAACGCCCTGTTTTCGTCTCTTGCCCACCGATGCCTTCTTGTTCCAGTAGCCCACTTTTCGTCAGGGTGCCCTGGTTCCTCAACACCTGACGCGGACCTTGTTGATCCGGGCGACGCCTTCATATTTATCTGTCTCGCTCATGTCTGCGGTAGGCTCTCTTAGCATAGGGGGTCTAGCCTTAGGACCCTTACTGGATACAGACGCCCAAGGCAGGAATCGAACTTGCGATCCTGGGTTCCAAAGGCGTGTAGTCTAACCACTACAAGATATATATATATATATATATATATATATATATATATATATATATATATATATATATATATATATATATATATATATATATATATATATATATATCTGACAATACTATAACATTGGCCATATTATATTTACATTAACACAGTGAGATGATTTTAGTCTCATGAACAACATTAGCTAATTGTTATTTACTAACTAATCTTAAATGACTGTTCAGCAATGACGTCTCAGACACGTCTGCTTTGGGCTCGATGTGGACACGTTTGCTTTATTTCCAGTATTTTTGAATCACATGTTTCTTTATTTTTACTGGTGATGTCATCGCCTGTTTGAGGCAGTGAGATCAGATCGACTAAGGATGTAAATATTTTACTGATCTGTCTGCTGCTTGACCTCTGACCTCTGTCTTTACCCCAGGATGACCCCCTGGCACCTCCCCCCAACTCTCTGGGTGTGGTTGCTGGTTGGGGAATCTCCAACCCCAATGCCTCTGCTTCTTCCTCCCCCTCATCCACTCTGACCTTTGACCCTGTGTCGGACACCGACCTCGAGATGACCTCTGACCTCCTGCAGTATGTGAAGCTGCCTGTGGTCTCCCAGGCCGAGTGTGAGGCGAGCTACGCCTCGCGCTCCGTCAGCTACAACATCACTGACAACATGTTCTGTGCCGGCTTCTTCGAGGGGGGGCGGGACACCTGCCTAGGGGACAGCGGGGGTGCATTTGTAATGGAGGACGAGGTCAGCCGGAGGTGGGCGGTGTTTGGGTTGGTGTCCTGGGGTGGACCAGAGGAGTGCGGGAGTCTGAGAGTGTATGGAGTCTATACCCGAGTGGCCAAATACGTGGAGTGGATACAGAGCCACCTTCACGCTGCCCCCTGGTGGTGATGCTGGGTTTTTTAACACTTTGTTTTTATTGGTAGTTTTGTATATTTTTTACAAAACATTCAGACATTAACAAGTACAGAGCACTAGGCTTGCAAAGATGCATTAAAAAAAAGGTATCCATTTATGGTACAATCAAATCAAACAGGTGAATTACAGCGATGATACTTTTGGTACCAGAATTTATAATATTTTTCCATTCAAGTAAAGGTCCCATTTTTTCCATTACTTCTCAAATTTATCAGCAGCAAGTCTTAATGAAAAAGTCTCTCCATTGTGTAAATTTCCTTGGTAATGCCTATCCAGTCCAAAAATGACGGTGGAGCCACGTTTAGCCATTTGCGAGTTATGGCTTTCTTTGCACCAGCCAGTAGTTTTAATAAAAGGTATTTGTCCGATTTCCTCAGTCCTTGGTATGAGGGGAAACATCAGCGAAAGGCCTGCTCAAAATGACACCCTTGAGCGACAGTTGGAAAACATCGCGGAACGGATCACTGCAGTTGTGAGGTCTCAGAATCAAAAGACTGACAACACCATGGAACAGAAGTTTGATACCATCATGGGGAGGCTCGCGGCTCTCCAACGGGAGATCGAGGGACCAGTGTCAGAGGGCTAAATTTGAGCTGCTCACAAAGGAGAAATCAACAATATTCAACATTTGGACACCACGGCGCCAGCTGCTAGGCCCAAGGCTGGAGCCCACCAAAACAACTCCCTGATAACGACTGTGTGATGACTATTCTTCCCGTCCCATGAAGGCCACCTGGGTTGGCTGGCAGACTGTTTACTTAGCCTGATAGAGCGAAGGACACTGTCTCCGCTGAACTATGGACACGCACACACATACACTTACACTGATAGGCACTCACTCATCCCCCCTCCCTTTCCAACGCCTTCGATGCTTGTTTCCTGCGAGGGAACACGGCGGGTCTGTGTGCCGCGCTGGAATGATAGCGCTGTGCAGGGTGGCTGCTGTGTTTCTTCGGATTACTCCTCACCCCCCACCCACCCCTGTGGCTTGTCATGTCTTCACAATGTTGTGCTGTGGACATTTATGTGCTTTTTTGTGCAAAGGAGTTTTTTTGTTTCCTGTTCTCATGCTGTCCTACCATGGAAGCACAGCATGAGTAGGGGTCTCTTTTTTCCTCTTGTACTTTCCCCACTGTAGTGTACATTTCAATGTTTTTTCTCTGATTCTACCAATCTCCGACCTGTATCCCCATGTAATGTTTGTGCTATATGTGTAAGGTCGGGGGGGGGGGGGGGTCCCATTTCACTGCAGGGCAACCTGCATGTGACGAATAAAGCTTTGATTGAAGATCATTCCAGCAGTCAGACAGTCAGACAGCTACTGATTTGATATTTTTTATTTTGTTTACTAGAACGAGAGCCCGCCTCACATCATCGTGAGTTTGTCCGTTTCGAACAAAGCCTGTTTGATCTGTATCTGCTAGTTCTGAAGTTATAAATTCCAACTGTTTAGCTAATAGTGTTGCAAATATCCTGTAGTCAATATTCACGACTGATATGGGTCTGTAGGAACCACGTTCTGTTTTGTTCTTACCCGGTTTGGGAATTACTGAAATACCTGCTCGTTTCCAGGATGGGGGTATCTCCCCCTGTAAGCACATGGTTAAAGCAAACCCTCAGCAGAGGGGCTACGAGATCTCTGCTTGTACCACTCTGCCGGGTAGCCGTCCTCACCGGCCATCTTATTTGAAACGGCCTGGTTAATCTCCTCCGCAGTTACTGTTGGTGTTAATCTTTTATTTTGTTCCTATCGATGGTAAATCAAGGAAAGAAATGCATTAACAGAGGGCACATCTGTCGTGGTGGGTTCTGCGTACAGTCGGGTATAATAGGTCACAAAAGATTCTTTATGCTTTTCATGTCATATCTTATCATTTGCTGGGTTTTTAATTCTCTGAATAAATCTGTCAGCCTGCTGTTTCCTCTTGGCTTCTTGGATTTGGGACCATTTTCATAATAATTCTGCATGAATTTAGCCCTTTTCTCTATTTGGTCATCATATAACCTGTTTAATATCTGTTGTGCTTCTTTCATTTGTGATAAGGTGTCATCATTGTTACTTTTCAATGAGGTCTTTTAGATGTTTCTCTGTTTCCTTTTTTTATATGAGGACCACAAAACTAGATTCCCTCTAAGAACTGCCTTCGCTGCATCCCATAAAATACTGAGGAGAAACATCACCATTGTTATTATAGTCCATGTATTCCTTAAATTCTTCTTTTACAAACCTTTTGAATTTTACATCCTTTAGTAGACCAATATGAAGCGTCCATGAGTGCAGATGGAGTGTCAGGTACACGCCTGCATGGTCCGAAATATCTCTCAGCCCTATATCACAATTTACAATCCTGTGCTTATCAAAGTGTGACATAAAAAATAGTCCAGTCTTGAATACATATGGTGGGAATGTGAAAACCAACCCTTCTTCTTAAGCATCCTTTTAACATATAGAGCTTCTGATTGTGACACTTTAGTTTTACTGGACGTGTCCAGAAATGGATTCAAGTGAATATTCCAATCTCACCACATATTAATACGCCTGATGTTTCTGTTGCAATTAATTCAAAAAGGGTCCTGATCAGATCTTTATCAGTCCCTGGCCGTCTGTACACATTAAACATGTAACTTCCTTGTGATCTGTGTACCCTTTAGCCAGCATATAACGCCCCTCCTCATCTCTGATTTGTGAGGAAAGCTGGAAATGTACTTTGACAATAAGGCCACTCCTCTAGAATGTTTTTTTTTTATATGTGAGGAATAATACAGATTTTAAACCCCATTTTACACAATTTTTTGTGCTCGGTGGCAGAAAGATGTTTCCTGCCAGAAAATGGTAAATGGTCTGTATTTATATAGCGCTTTACACATCCATTCACACGCACATTCATCCACACATTCACACACTGGTGATGGCAGCTACATTGCAGCCACAGCCACCCTGGGGCGCACTGACAGAGGCGAGGCTGCGGACATGGCGCCACCGGGCCCTCTGACCACCACCAGTAGGCAACGGGTGAAGTGTCTCGCCCAAGGACACAACGATCGAGACTGGCGGAGCCGGGCTTGAACCGGCAACCTTCTGATTACAAGATGAACTGCCAACTCTTGAGCCACGGTTGCGCCCCCCCCCCCCAAAAAAAAAGAGTCCCAGAGAGCCCCTCGTAGTGCTGCTTGGTAATCTCGGCTCATCATAGCAGCGCTCTTGGAGAAAGCCAGTAACATCCCATAACTGCGGTCAAACCTGTTACTCTTATTTTACAGAGGAGAACTGCAGTCTTAGGTGCGGGGAAAAAATTAGGTGTTACTATCCATACGCTTGAATCTGGAGCTTTTCCTGGATGTATTTCATCCGGGTCTGCC
Organism: Copadichromis virginalis; assembly: GCF_057382275.1. NCBI lineage: Eukaryota > Metazoa > Chordata > Actinopteri > Cichliformes > Cichlidae > Copadichromis > Copadichromis virginalis. The sequence continues at coordinate 43,124,259 of NC_140631.1, read as the reverse complement.
GCGGCGCCCCGCTCGCTCTTTCCCAGAATGGCGTCCGCTGCTTGGGTACGGGGATGCGTGGTATTGGGTCGTCTGCTCCCTTTTCCATCAACTTCCTCTTCTCCAGGTCTTCGGATGCGTCGTAAATCACGAGCCCGTTTTCATAAAACACACGCAGTCTGGGACAGTGGCGCGGCTGCCACTTCGTACCTCGCTAAGTAAGTTAGCTGGATTAGATTGTTGACGATTTCGCGTGATCCTGGATCGTTCGGTTCCCCGAAGCTCATCCGGGACTTGCTGTCATAGCAACAGAGCCGTAAGCGTAAACCTGCTCGGGAGCAGGTTTACTTTATGTAAACAGGATTAGATCGCGGCCACGCAGGTATGTCCGCTGCATTTATACGAAAGCAACAGCGATATTTTTCCACTGTTTCACCATAAATACATATTATCAATGTAACTAAAGATAATGCAGCACTTGATCCTTTTATTGATGTCACACAGATACATACAGGTCATTTCCTAAAAAAGGGAAATGTACTATTAACATTCTATTACATGTATGTGATTATTACAGATGTAATTCATATTTCAGAGTAGTAATTGTAAATTACTTTGTATAATCAAGATGAGAGACCACGGCTATAAAAGCGAAGGTGGATTTGGGAAGTCTGTCGCAGCCATGTCCTGTCCGTTTACGCGAGCCACCCATTGCGGAAGGTGCAAGATTGATAAGGAGAGTCCTCAGAATTCAGCGTATATTGCGGGACAGACAGGATCCTTTAGCTCAGCGCGACAGTGTGCTCATAGAGAGATATCGATTTTCCCGTGAGGGTATTATTTACTTAACCAACTTGTTGACGAGGGGGTGCAGGACCACCACCTGTCTTTGTTTGCTCTGCCCTTTTCTTGGTTGCTGTTATAAACAAACAAACAGATTATTTCAGGGTCTCTTTCCAAGAGACTAAAAGCAATATAAGTGATAAATATTACCATTCTGTAGAATATTCTAATATTTCACTTTTACTTGTTCCCATGTTCTAGTGGGTCCTGTTGTGGCTGTAATGTGAAAGAGGATAAAATATAACAATATAATATAATGTAATATAATATTGGATAATATAGTGTAATATAATACATCTACCCTACCGCCTACTGGTGTTGGCCAGAGGGGCCGATGGCTTCTGTCAGTCTGCCCCAGGGCAGCTGTGGCTACAACCGTAGCTGCCTCCACCAGTGTGTGAATGTGAGAGTGAATGAATAGTGGCATTGTAAAGCGCTTTGGGTGCCTTGAAAAGCGCTATATAAATCCACTCCATTATTATTGTTATTATTAAATTACCTACGAGTTTAATTTGTCAGCAACTTTCTGCCAGCCCTCTCTCCTTGCTTTTGCAGCCTTTGCAGTGTTCCCTTGCGTTTTAATTAAACTCTGAAACTCCTGAAATCCCTCAATCAAGGGTTCTTGCTCTGCTGCCGAAAAATACCGAGCCGAGCGCGCTCCTTCGACATTTTCGCCGACCAATCAGCGGGTTGCCGATCAATGTTTCTACTATCGATGCGTAGCCCCTTTTACGACACCCAGTGATGTCACATTACTGCTTCCAGCTGTACTAATCGTCAACAGCAGGTGTGTTCGGGGAACCGGATTAGCGCGCTCACGGTTAGCGCGATGGTTTGGTCTTGGATGTGTCATTTGATCTTGGATGTAGTAAGCGACGTACGAAGAACGGGCCCCAGGGCCCTGTTTCAGAAAGCCGGTTTAGTGCAAACTCTGAGTAAGTATACCCTGAGTTAACGGAAACTCTGGGTTTCCGGTTTCACAAAGCGAGTTTAGATTGATCCTGAGTGAGTTACTATGACGACACACTCCGTGAAGCTAACCTGCCCCCTAGCAGGTTTACTTCAACTAACCCTGACTGTCGCCGCCTCTTTGTCAGAAACCTGACTGTAGGAAGTGTCAGACATGGCGTGCTCCTTCCTTGAAGAGCCAGTAGATGTTGAAGCCCAAATTCTCCGCAGAGCTCTCCGCCGGGAGAGAGTGATTAGAGCGCGTTCGGACATTTGATCATTTCCTGATGATTTCCTGTGTGAACGTTACCGTTTTTCAGCACAATCTATAATTTATTTGAATAACATCCTCAGGCCTAATATTGCTCATGTGACACATCGCGGACATTCTCTCAGTTCTGTACATATTATTTGTATCGCACTTCGGTTTTTTGCAAACGGGAGCTTTCTGTATAATATTGGTGATGCTGAGCACGTTTCCAAGGCTACCGTCTGTCGGGCAGTCAGGAATGTTACAGTTGCACTGAAACGTCTCCTGTACTCGTTTGTGGTGTTCCCCGGTCATAGACCCACAAGATTTATCAAAGAGGGATTCCACAAAATTGCAGGTATCAGGATGAACAAAACTTAATTCATGATGTGGTGATACTTGAACTACTACTTAAATTTTACATTTATTCTCACGGTTCCCAGGCGAGATTGGCTGTATAGATGGCACTCACATTCCAATCATTGCTCCTTCAGTAAATGAAGGAGACTATGTGAACAGGAAGTCTTTCCACAGCATTAATGTACAGGTACATAGTTCCCTGTAGCATTTCAAACTAACAAATTATTTCATTATAGTAATGGATGCTAATTTGTGTTCTCTGCACTGTGAAGATCATATGTGATGCTGCCAACATTATCACAAATGTGGAAGCCAAGTGGCCAGGCTCTGTGAGTGGTGGTGGTGGAGGACCCCCACCTGTTTTTCGGGCCTCCGCTTTTTTTCTGTTGGCTATAACGGGCCACATTTGAGCATACAGAGTAAGCAAATATGTACTTGTAATGTGCTCAGATAATTCCAATAAGTGCTTACAGACAGAAAATTAATGTAGCCTCTAACTGCAATTGATTTACATGGGACAAACAGACCAAGCACTATGGCTCATAATACAATTACACCTTACCTGTTTGGACTATATTTTTATATTTCATTTTTACTTGCTGCCAGGAACGTTTGGGGCCTGTTGGGTTGCACCTGCGCTCACATCACATCACAAAATAAAATGTATGAAATAAAAAATAAAATATAATAAAATAACGTGTTAAATGGGTGGAAATCCCTAGATCAATGTTTAAATTAACACTCACGCATTGACTCTGTCGGCTATGTTTTGCCATGCATGCTCCCTTTCTTTTGCAGCTGAGGCTGTGTTACTTTTTTTCCGCAAAATTTGCATGTTATCGGCATATGCTGCCATCAGAATTTCGGCCTCAAGCGCTGTAAGATACATTGACCGCGCCTTCTTTCCCTCCGTCTCCATGGTGACTCGCTTAATCTGTGCTCCACTAATCAGGGCTTTATGTATCCTCGTGCGCGCGCTTAACTTGGGGTTAAAGCAACTCCGGGTTGACTGAACTAATTGTTATCAGCCTTTCTGAAACCGAATATTCCGAGTTGGACAGTTCGGTGTTACTCAACCCTGAGTATCGTTTTTCACTCTGAGTTTTCTAAACCGGCTTCCTGAAATAGGGCCCTGGAAGCCGGTTTAGAAAACTGGCTGAAGCACAGGTGCTTCAGCCTGCCTCCACCTCCACCACAAAGTATTTTTTGTCCAAGTGGTTTGAGAACTCTGTAAAGCCCGTAAGATTTTTCACACAGTGGGACAGACTTGTTGGGAACCAGTTGGACTGACTGAGTGAACCAGCAGCTGTTGGATCAGACATCAGTGGAAACCTTTGTCTGTTCTGTTGTTCACATCTGGCCTCAGTTTGAACATAAACCTGTTGTGACAAAGTGGAGGAGCAGTTGCAATTCTCTCCATTTGTCCCACATGTGTTTACCTTGTTTTTGCACATTGTACACATTCTGTTTCTATGTATTTGCTATGGTTTGCTATTTGTCAAGTAACATTGCTTCACTCACTATCCCGGGTTTGTTTGTGTAAGCGTTTTGTTGCCGGCAAATCAAACATTCTGCAAATTAAGACAAATACTAAGTTATGTTTCGTTATACTTTATTATGTTACAGATTAAGTCATTTGTTCATACTTACTCTGTTTGTCTTTTCAGTCATCATGAGTGTCAGGTGTGGGGAAACGCCCGCCTGGCATTTCCTCATTTTAAAGTCCTGATCATGTCACACATGACATCATCAGGAAAAACCAAGTGGAGGGGTTTCCTTTTGTCTGTGTTAATGTTTAAAGGGATTTGTTGAATGTTTTTCCTTTTGTTAATACTGCCATTTAGTTGTGTAAATGTGCATGTTAGAAGTGTGTAGAGGTTTTGTGTTTTTAGATAATCTGTGTAGAGCTTTAGATCCCTCAGTTGAGTGAGTGGTACTGGCTGGGCAATTGGAGGGAAATTGATGGCCCTATTTAAAGCCAGTCTCTACCAGACGCAGGAGGGAGGAGAGGTGAGCGGTGTTGCCATGCCATGCCATGCCATGCCATGCCATGCCATGCCATGCCATGCCATGCCATGCCATGCCATGCCATGCCATGCCATGCCATGCCATGCCATGCCATGGTGGCTTTTCATCCAATTGGTTCACCCCAACGCGACGCTTCATTTGCTCTAGCAGGACACCTACTGGACGTAAAAATAATAGCTGGCATGAATTTGAAGAGTGTGGCATTTTGCACACAGCCTGTAAATGTCAACAACAAAAGGAGTGTGTAAAACATGTATATTGTAGTGATGCAGTATACTGTGTATATTTATAGTGGCAGTATGGGAAATGATTATTTGGAAATGCTTGAAATGAAAACGATCATTTACTGTGAGGTGAGGTGTGGTTGGGGTGTGGACAGTGGTTGTGCTTTTGTAACGTTGAGGTATGGACAGCTACACACTGAGGCTTTGAGCCTCACTCCTGCCTGTTCACATTTTATTCTGTAAAAACTAAATTTTCACTGCTTTTATAACCTTTAGTGGGGAGAACATAGCTAGGATTTAATGATTTAACAAATCTTTTGAATCCTTTGTCCTCCACAATGCTAAATGGCTGGGAGTCCTCAATCACCATGGTAACCAGGTCTTCATCTATTGGAGATTGTTCTCCTGAGGAAAGACAATAAAGACAAAGCACAAATATAAATATCACACACGTAACTTATAACAGTTGTATAATATTGTTATATCATTTAGTAACATTACTGCATGCTATATTATCATTGCATTTGATGGCTCACCTGGGCCCTGTTTCAGGAAGCCGGTTTAGAAAACTCAGAGTGAAAAACGATACTCAGGGTTGAGTAACCCCGAACTGTCCAACTCGGAATATTCGGTTTCAGAAAGGCTGATAACAATTAGTTCAATCAACCCGGAGTTGCTTTAACCCCAAGTTAAGCGCGCGCACGAGGATACATAAAGCCCTGATTAGTGGAGCACAGATTAAGCGAGTCACCATGGAGACGGAGGGAAAGAAGGCGCGGTCAATGTATCTTACAGCGCTTGAGGCCGAAATTCTGATGGCAGCATATGCCGATAACATGCAAATTTTGCGGGAAAAAAGTAACACAGCCTCAGCTGCAAAAGAAAGGGAGCATGCATGGCAAAACATAGCCGACAGAGTCAATGCGTGAGTGTTAATTTAAACATTGATCTAGGGATTTCCACCCATTTAACACGTTATTTTATTATATTTTATTTTATTTTGTGACGTGATGTGAGCGCAGGTGCAACCCAACAGGCCCCAAACGTTCCTGGCAGCAAGTAAAAATGAAATATAAAAATATAGTCCAAACAGGTAAGGTGTAATTGTATTATGAGCCATAGTGCTTGGTCTGTTTGTCCCATGTAAATCAATTGCAGTTAGAGGCCACATTAATTTTCTTTCTGTAAGCACTTATTGAAATTATCTGAGCACATTACAAGTACATATTTGCTTACTCTGTATGCTCAAATGTGACCCGTTATAGCCAACAGAAAAAAAGCGGAGGCCCGAAAAACAGGTGGGGGTCCTCCACCACCACCACTCACAGAGCCTGGCCACTTGGCTTCCACATTTGTGATAATGTTGGCAGCATCACATATGATCTTCACAGTGCAGAGAACACAAATTAGCATCCATTACTATAATGAAATAATTTGTTAGTTTGAAATGCTACAGGGAACTATGTACCTGTACATTAATGCTGTGGAAAGACTTCCTGTTCACATAGTCTCCTTCATTTACTGAAGGAGCAATGATTGGAATGTGAGTGCCATCTATACAGCCAATCACGCCTGGGAACCGTGAGAATAAATGTAATATTTAAGTAGTAGTTCAAGTATCACCACATCATGAATTAAGTTTCGTTCATCCTGATACCTGCAATTTTGTGGCATCCCTCTTTGATAAATCTTGTGGGTCTGTGACCGGGGAACACCACAGACGAGTACAGGAGACGTTTCAGTGCAACTGTAACATTCCTGACTGCCCGACAGACGGTAGCCTTGGAAACGTGCTCAGCGTCACCAATATTATACAGAAAGCTCCCGTTTGCAAAAAACCGAAGTGCAATACAAATAATATGTACAGAACTGAGAGCATGTCCGCGATGTGTCACATGAGCAATATTAGGCCTGAGGATGTTATTCAAATGAATTATAGATTGTGCTGAAAAACGGTAACGTTCACACAGGAAATCATCAGGAAATGATAAAGTGTCCAAACGCGCTCTAATCACTCTCTCCCGGCGGAGAGCTCTGCGGAGAATTTGGGCTTCAACATCTACTGGCTCTTCAAGGAAGGAGCACGCCATGTCTGACACTTCCTACAGTCAGGTTTCTGACAAAGAGGCGGAGAACGTCAGGGTTAGTTGAAGTAAACCTGCTAGGGGGCAGGTTAGCTTCACGGAGTGTGTCGTCATAGTAACTGGCTCAGGATTAATCTAAACTCGCTTTGTGAAACCGGAAACCCAGAGTTTCCGTTAACTCAGGGTATACTTACTCAGAGTTTACTCTAAACCGGCTTCCTGAAATAGGGCCCTGGCCTTGCTCCACAATCGGTGTTCCCCTTATTCTCATGCAAAGCTCTGTAGTGCCTAAGCATGGATGAGGTGTTGTTGTCATATCCCAGCTCCCTGGCACATAGCAAACACTTCACCTTGTACAAAAGTCAAGACAGCTCAACATAAATTGTATTGCACCATCAGTATCATGAAAATACATCGTCTGTAGAAATTTACATACTTTGTTGGGAGGAATAAGATCAAAATGTTCCCACACAGGGGAGGACATCCTCCTCTTCTTAGCTGGCTCCATTCTCTCCTGACTTTCTCTCCTCACTCTCATAAACCTCCAAACTGTCTCCAAACTCTCACTAACAACTCTCCATCAAACACCCACATTTTGAATGAAGTCTGAGGGGTTTATATCGCTGTCATATCTCGCGGCAAAGTTCGAACCACTTCATGAACCAGTCACGTGGTACAGCCGGGCAGCGAGGCTTCGGACGTCATCATTTTCAGCTCCTCCCATAAATGAAGCAAGCCTCGATACGCGCTTCGCGGAAACACCCCCTCCATTACTGGACACACGCTCCGAAGCCTCGATACAGAACGTCCCATCACTATTGAATTGCTCACCTTGGAAACCTAAATGTCTGCATAGTCTGCTTCCCTACCACCTTCCTTGACGTTCGAGTCTGACTACTTCACACCTGTGAATGACTGCCAGGCCCATTATGTAACGCGCTGCTCATGTTATGGCACGATGCTTTATGATGCAACATTGTTTTGTTTCATTGCTGTGTTTATGTGGGAGGCACTCAAAAGCTCTTATTAAAGAACCAAAATCAACATGTTTGCACAACAATGATGACATGATCTGTTTACTGTAACAGCAACATTCAGATATTACTGCTTAGACCTGCATTCAATCTAATGTCCAGCAGGGGGCGACTGCTCTGGTCTGATTGTCTGAAGTCTGTAGGAAATGAAATGATCTGAAGGGTTTGTGGTCTCAGCTGCTGGGTTCACAGCTTATCCAATAACAGTGAAAATGATCATCCAGGACGATAAAAGCCTATTTTTACCGAGCGTGCAGCGTCGCCTGGTCAGCTCGGCCCCTTCACTCTTCCTGCCAGGTCTCAAAAATGTTTGAAACCTGAAAAACAACCTCAAAGACCAATATGTGACATCACAGTGACCATCTCATATGTATAGTCTGTGCATGTATGTACCCACAGGTGTGTGAATCAAACATCATCCAGGAACATGAAGAGAAGCTTACACACGTTGTTTATTTGGTGAATTTTGCTCCTTGACATTTATTCATAGACAAACACAGCAACAGATTTACTGCATGCTCCTTCACAGCATTGCTTTAAATCTCAGGGTGATGCTTCCTCTGTGGTATTAAAGTACTCACTATGCATACTCGCTGTACTATTACTGCAGCAGATCCCTTTATGGCGTCAGTGTGGCAGCAGTGTTCAGAGTCGGTTTGAAGGTGGTTGCAGCTCACTCGGTATCCCATAATCCCCTCACATGAAACCGGGCACGCTTGGCTCTCGGGGCTTCACGGGCTCCCAGTGCCGTTCACGTCCCGTCTCTCCATTGTGTCTCGGATCCAGTTGAGGAAGTTGCCCAGTCGGGTGTAGACACCGTACTTGCCACGGGCGGCACATTTCTCCCCCCAGCTGACGACCCCGGTCAGGAACCAGGTCCCCCTGTAGTTCACCACAAACGGCCCTCCGCTGTCCCCGCTGCAGGCGTCCTTACTGGCCTCCAGGTAACCTGCGCAGTACATGTTGTCTGTGATCACCTGCAGGAAACACAGGAGGGGCCGGGCATCAGGGCAACGTGGGAACGGCTGCGTCTCTATCGCTGACCCTGGTCTGGTTTGATTTGGTCATAGACGGTATCGCTCGAGTGAACAGCACACCTGAGACGGGGCAGATTTACATGTACACCTGTACACAAACAATGCTGACAGCAGATGCTGTGCATCATGTTCAGGTGTCCACAGTCTGCTTAGTGCAGGATTCAAACACGTTACAGAGAGCACACCTGTTCATCCAACAGTTCTTCCTGTAAGGACACATGAACAGGTGTGCTCTTTATCGTCCTCTACGACCCCAACTGTCGTTCAGCAGTGCTGCTCGCCGAAGCAGTTTCCACCCTCGTTTCATTTTGTAGAGATGACACTACTACACTCAGTAATCAGATTACAGTTACTTTTAGAAAAGGTCATTACTTGTATTAAGTATGACGAATGTGCAGCAGTCCCCTGCTAACATGCCAACCTGTGGACCTCCATCCAAAAACTGTCCAGCCCGTCGGTGTTCACCACGAACGTGGCGGTCTATCGACAGCGGGCGTACCAGGTAACCCTCTAAGTAGCCCCCCCCAGATCCTCTGATAAACAGTCTAGTTTATCAGAGGATGCAGCAGCTTTTCTAACGTTTACGTCACCTGTTGCTGTGTTGCTGCTCTTTCTCAAACACTAAGTATAGATCAGCAGTTGCTGCGGGGTTGGGCTCAGACGCTCAGCTGATCACCTGCTCGGTGGTGCTGATGCAGTCTTTGTAGCCGACCACTGGGAGTGTCACCTTCCTCAGGAACCTCGAGGAGCGGCCCAGGTACTCGGTGGCCCCCCAGCCCGTCACCACGCCGTGGTTGTCCTCCTGGGCACACGGACACAGTCGGCATCAGACAGATGGGCTAAGTCAGCTGCAGCACTCATCATTTCCGATGAAATTACCTTCAGCAGGTATTTGGAGAGGTGGGTGTCGGGGAGGCAGGCGGGGACTGCGGTGGGGCCCTTCTGAACAGGCCGGGCGAGATAGAGCAGAGCGAGGTCGCTGTCGAAGGTGAAGGCGTGGAAGTGAGGATGAATGATGACCTTCTGGATCTTGATCTGCTGCTCGCCTGGATCGGGACGCTGCTTGTCGTAGTCACCTGCAGACACACACACACTCAGAAAACCCAGCTCACACACACATTCCTGCGCTCAGACTGAAGGGACAGCATCGATGAACCGAGATGCCGCAATCGCTGCTGCAGCCAGCAGAGGGCACATACCTGAGTGTAGTGGTTTTACAGACGTGCAGAAGCCTACACAGATGTGTGAACAGTGTCTGATTAGCATTCAAAGTATGCGCGTTTACATGAGCACCCCTGCTGCTCTGCCGCTCACAGTGGGTGAGGTCCACTGTAAACCACCGGCCTCACCTATCGTAATGTGGTCTGCAGACTCTTCAAAGCAGTGAGCGGCAGAAACGACCCATCGGTCAGATACCAGAGTCCCTCCGCAGAAACCGAAGCCGTCAGACCTGTGGATCAGAACCTGAACAGAAACGCTCAGAGTCAGCACGTTCACACAGCTCAGAACAAGGTTCTGCTTCGTTATTCCACTGATCCCTCCAAACCTGCCAGGGGCTCCCTCCTCTCCTCTCCAGGGATCCACCCACAACACGAGGCTGCATCTCGCTACCTCCTGCCCCTCCACTGTCCGTCAGGTTCCCTCCTCTCCCTGTTGCGTTCGCTGTCCACACCTCTGTTGAATTAAGTTCAGGTAGCCAGCTGTCTGTTGCATTGTAATCCCACGTGGCATCGTCTGTCTCCAAGGAACTCAGCAGAGAGCGACCTCGATCCAAAGCCTCCATCTGCTGACGGCCGCAGGGGAACGCCACTGAGCAGGAACGGGAAAGAAAGATCACGAAATCAGCTCAGATTAGCCGTGAGACCAACAAAGACACAGACATGAATATATGAATAATGATTAACACCAGTGCATCATGGGAATTCCCCAGCATAACTAAGGGAGGATTCAGGGTCACCTGGTCCAGCCCTAACTATATGCTTTAGCAAAAAGGAAAGTTTGAAGCCTGATCTTGAAAGTAGAGATAGTGTCTGTCTCCTGAATCCAAACTGGAAGCTGGTTCCACAGAAGAGGGGCCTGAAAACTGAAGGCTCTGCCTCCCATTCTACTTTTAAATACTCTAGGAACAACAAGTAGGCCTGCAGAGCGAGAGCAAAGTGCTCTAATAGGGTGATATGGTACTACAAGGTCATTAAGATAAGATGGGGCCTGATTATTTAAGACCTTGTATGTGAGGAGCAGGATTTTGAATTCTGGATTTAACAGGAAGCCAAAACAGGAGAAATCTGCTCTCTCTTTCTAGTCCCTGTCAGGACTCTTGATGCAGCATTTTGGATCAGCTGAAGGCTTTTCAGGGAGTTTTTAGGACTTCCTGATAATAATGAATTACAGTCGTCCAGCCTGGAAGTAATAAATCCCGTCTGCACTTACTGTAGTATTATGTGCAGTAATACTAATACAATGTGGGTCCTGGGAGTGTTACCGGTCTTGGAGCAGCTCTGTCTGTCACTCTCTAGGAAGTATCCGTCAGCACAGCCACACTGAACTCCAGCGCCACCTGCCAGGTCTCTGCAGTACTGCATACAGCCACCATTTCTATAGTGGCACTCCAACACCACTACCCAAGGCAATTTTCATAAATATTTCATTTGTCAGGTGTCATTTGCTCGATTTAAAGGTGGTGTACCTGAGTTTCAGGTGTTTGTTACCTGTGTTGCAGATCTTGCCCTGATACTGGGGAGGACAAAGACACGTGAAGTCTCCTCGGTCCAGGGTGCACATGCCTCCGTTCAGACAGGGGTTGGTCCCACAGGGGTTCAGATCTAAGACACACAGGTGAGGAACTCAGCTGAGTCATTGGTAGAAGACACCTGATAAGATTTCAGACTGTAGTCAGACTAAAGCACATCCAGCTGAGCTGCCACAAACTGAGTGACTGGGTTGTTCGTACTCACTTGTGTATCTGTACCAAAACTCCATCTGTGGGACAAGGACTCAGAGTTAGTGACTGCAGCTGTGGTTATGTTGAACGACTGTGTAAGAGTCTGCAGACACGACAACGCTCTGCATCCTGTGTGTGCGCAGCTAAGCTGATCTCCTGCTCTGTAATCGTCCTGATTCGTGTCCGGGATGAATGAGGGTGATGTTTTCTGATGACTTCCATCATTTCAGCTGCTTCCTCTACACACACTCTGCTAGCTACACACCCTTGACTAGAACTACGTCGAAATCCTTATTTAAGCATTTAGCTCCACCCGCTGAGGGTCAGGTTTTGGGCCCAGCATCATCAATCAGGACGAAGCGGCCCTCTCTGGGTTAGCACGGGTCTGTGGTGCTGACTTTGCTTTAATATATGTTTAAATAAAGTAACACGGTGGTAATCTCCTGCTGCGTGGGCGGCGGTGGGCTTCGTACCGTCTTCTCCTGGGTCTGGAAGATCTCTGTGGCCTCCTCCAGTGAGCAGCGCTCCTCGTAACACTCCCGCTCCAGGTTCCCGGGCAGCATCTCCTCCAGGAAATGCGAGTTGGCTCGTCGCCTCCTGGAGGAGGAGCGCAGGATCTGGCCGGCCGCCGACCGATCCAAGAACACTGAGGGGTGGACAGAAAAACGGAAACACTCAGACTGTGCCGCAGAGGCGGAAAACACGAGCGTGGGTGTGTCTCACCTGAACACTGGATGAGCGCAGAGCAGACGAGCAGAGCGCCAACGCTCAGAGTCACGGCTGTGGACGGCAGCATGTCTGTCCGACGGCTGCGGGCAAAATGGAGGATGGAGGAGCAGCTGACGGATTGATGGTTAACCACAGCTCAAATATTGACACGCAGATGTCACATCAGCCGCAGAGACGACAACACGTCTGAACTCTGTTCTGCTGGAGTATTTTCATTGCTGACCTGTAAAGGTGAAAAGGTCAAAGGTCACAGCACCTTTTGATGATCCTGTAGGAAGCAGCTGTTCATGAAAATATTCCAAAGGCTTAAGAGGAACGGAGCCAACTCTGGAATAACCTTCAGAGCACCGACAGCGACACGTGCAGGGCCTGCTGAACAGAGTACACGCTGTACTGCAGTATCTGTACTGCAGTACAGATACTTAGAAGTAAACGTGGAGGTAAATGGACTGTGTGGAAATGAAACAACCTTGCCTTTGATTCAAAACAATGGCGATGAGCAAGCTAGTGCACAGCTAAGGAGCACAGATAACATGACCAAGAAAGTAGACTCTGTGCATTATTATAAATCCTCAAGCGATAATCCCCCCTTGGACTGTCTTGGTGCAAAACCAAGACATAAATCATGTCTCCTGGAAGGGGGAGGACGTATCACAGGCAGGGCACAGCGAGCTGAAATCTCTGAAACCGACTGGCCTTCACTTCCTACGAGACAGAGAAGCTCTTCTACCCCTGTATACGAGAGGAAACAGGACTGGACAACCGTGAATAGGAAGGTTAACAACAAACCTCCAAAACAACTGAATGTGAAACTGCAGAACAGATTTGCTCCACTATCAAAGGACCCTGGATCTATATCGGACAACCATCCATCTAAAAGCAGCGAAATAAGGTCTGAAAATCTGTTGAAAAGTGAAAGGCCACAGGGAAAGCTAAAGGCTAGGCCTGAAACTCTGATTGTGGGTGACTCTGCCGTAAAGGATGTACAAAGGATGTGCGGTAAGAACACTAAAGTCCTCTGCTTTCCTAACGATATGGTCAACAACCTGAAGGAGAGAATTCTTCAAATTGCAGATGAATATCCAACTGTGACAAACATTGTTCTGCATACAGGGTCAAACGATGTGTCCAAACAACAGTCGGAGGTTCTGAAACGGGACTTTACTGGATTATTAAACACTGTAAACTCTCTGAATGCAGCTGTATTCATCAGTGGGCCTGTACCGCCGGTCAGAGGAGGAGACGAGAGATTCAGCAGGTTGTTTACACTGAATAAATGGCTTATATCAGCATGTGCTGACCACTCAGTGCACTTTATCGACAACTTTAATATTTTTTGGGAACGCAGGCATCTGTTCAAAGCAAATGGATTTAATTTTAACAAGTCAGGGGTGAAACTGTTCACCTCCAACTTGTTTTATTCCATACGTCATCCATCTGTGCTTGGTGCCAAGGCTGAGATAAACGAGGAGTTATCTCATAAAGAGGAACAAACAGTACTCCAAGAACAGACAAAGCCCAGCAGAAACCTTGAGGAGGAGCTCCATCTGCCCCCACCCGGGAAGAGCCTCAGAAAGGAGAGACATCTAAGGCAAGAAGAGGGGTCCCTATTTGCCTCCAACTCTCTCAACAACACCAACGACCAGGACAAGGGACCACGACCTTCCCCAGTCCCCCAAACCCCTGACAGGCCATCACCCTCCTCCCCCTCCCTTTCTCCCTCCTCCCCACACCTGAAATTCACTGAGGAGATGATGGAGCGGGTCAATGCTGGGCTCAGATCTACCCCCCGTCCCAATCCCTTTTTGTCCCCCATAAACCCCCCACCAGAGCGGCCAAAGGTTCGCCATCGAGCCCCACCCTCAACAGAGCAATCGAAGTCACATTGCCCAGCCTCGCCCCCCTTAGTTCCTCTTCATGCCCTGTCTCCGCAGTCTGATGCGTGATGTGTGAAGGGTCCGGGCTGTGAGGATTATGGCAGTGATGACTTTTCCCAGGAGAAGCTGGGACCCTGTTTACTAGAAGGTTTTAAAATTTCTGTACTTTTAGGTGACAGGAGACATGTGGCCTGGTCAAAACACAGAGAGCTGCACTCTAAAAGATCTTTAAACATAGTAAACATACCTTGTGTGCCACAGACTGCTCCCAAACACGAGGGGACAAGTAATGCCTCTAAAACACTTAAGTTGGCTTTATTAAACATTAGATCTCTAGCTGGGAAAACATTTTTAATTAATGATTTAATCACTGAGCACAGCCTTGATTTTATGTTTTTAACTGAAACTTGGTTGGACCAAAGTAACAGTGGAGCTGTTCTCATCGAGACGACCCCTCCTAACTACAGTTTTATCAGTGAGGTCAGGGCGAGCAGGAGAGGAGGAGGGGTTGCTGTCTTATTTAATGAATCATTTCAATGTAAGCAGCTATCTCCTGGAAGTTTTCAGTCTTTTGAATATGTGGCTTTACAGCTGAAGGCCCCATCCAAAGTTGTGTTTCTTAATGTTTACAGGCCTCCCAAATACTGCACAGACTTTTTTAATGACCTCAGTGAACTGCTGTCTGTGATCTGTGTTGATTTCGACTGTGTAATTATTGCTGG
The DNA here is from genome assembly GCF_057382275.1 of Copadichromis virginalis. Lineage (NCBI taxonomy): Eukaryota > Metazoa > Chordata > Actinopteri > Cichliformes > Cichlidae > Copadichromis > Copadichromis virginalis. Next base: position 43,109,203 of record NC_140631.1, on the reverse strand, counting down.
GGATTTTAACATTCATGTGGACAACCCTCAGGACAAAGGGACTAAAGACCTGAGTAACACTCTGGGCAACTTTGGGCTGACTCAGCATGTAACAGAGGCCACACATAATAGAGGACACACTCTTGACCTACTGATCTCCAAAGGCCTGAGCATTTCAAACATTACTGTGTCTGATGTGGGCCTGTCTGATCATTACTGTGTTTTCTTTGAAAGTAAAATCTCAGCCCACACAAATATATCAACAACAGTGATCACAAAACGGTGTATAACTGAACACAGTAGTGCAATTTTTAACCAGGTCTTCCCATTAACACCTGACCTGTCCAGAGGGTCAGTCAATGAGCTCGTCAATAGCTTCAATGCTAACATGTTAAATGTAATGGACACTATTGCTGCCATTAAGGTGAAGGTTATCTCGGGAAAGAAAAAGTCTCCATGGAGAAACTCCACACTGGTGAAAAATGAAAAAAGAGAGTGTAGGAAAGCTGAGCGCAGATGGAGAAAAACAAACCTCCAGGTTCATTATGACATTTATAAAGAGAAACTTCACAATTATAATTTACAACTGAGGAATGCAAGGAGGTCCTACTTCTCTGACATCATCACTAAAAACAGCCATAATGCTCGGGTCTTATTTTCTACAGTTGACAGGCTAACAAACCCTCCTGTGCCAGTGGCAGCTGAACTTCATTCAACCATGGCCTGCAATGACTTTGCCAAATTCTTCACTGAAAAAATCCAAAAAATTAGACAAGCAATTGGTACATCAACAGCAGATCCAGGATATGTACTGTGTCCACCAAAAAACTGTTTAAACACCATGAAACAGTTTCAACCTATTAACAGCAAAGACCTGGAGGACATCTTAGGTCAACTGAACTCCTCCTCCTGCTGTTTAGATGTCCTGCCAACAAGTTTTTTCAAAAAGGTCTCAAAGACTTTAGAGTCAACTTTTCTTTATTATCAGGTGTGTTTCCAGAATCACTAAAAACTGCTGTAATCAAACCTATACTGAAAAAGGACAATCTTGACAAGACACAAATGAACAACTACAGGCCGATCTCAAATCTCCCGTTTTTAAGTAAGATCATTGAAAAAGCAGTTTCTCAACAGCTCAGTTACTTCTTAACACAGAATAATTGCTACGATGCCTTCCAGTCAGGTTTTAGACAGAACCACAGCACTGAAACCGCTCTGACCAAAGTGTTTAATGACATATGTCTGAATACAGACAGTGGAAAAATGTCAGTCCTAGTTTTACTGGATCTCAGTGCAGCATTTGATACAGTTGACCACAACATATTACTCAAACGACTGGAGAACTGGACAGGTCTTTCAGGAACTGTACTAAACTGGTTCAAAACATACGTAGAAAACAGGAAATACTTTGTATCAATAGGTAACTTCACATCTGAGCAGACAAGTATCACATGTGGAGTTCCCCAAGGTTCCATCTTGGGACCCCTTCTGTTTAACATTTACATGCTCCCACTGGCACAGATTATAAACAACAACAAAATAAACTATCACAGCTATGCAGATGACACACAAATATATATCACAATGTCACCAGGAGACCGAGGCCCTGTACAGGCTCTTGGTAAATGCATTGAGGAAATCAATGACTGGTTGTGCCACAATTTTCTCCAGCTAAACAAAAACAGCTTTTTTTTTTTTTTTTTTTTTTTTTTTTTATTCCTATTTATTCTATTTATCCCCTTCGTATATTTTATTTATATTGTCTCTGTATTTATATATATGTGTGTGTGTAACTCTGTAACTTCTGTCGGTGCTGTGCTTTTTTGGAAATCGAATTTCCCAGAGGAACCCACCCGAGGGATTAATAAAGTTCTATCTTATCTTATCTTATCTTAAAACAAACTGAGGTAATAGTCTTTGGCGCCAAAGAAAAACGATTACAGGTCACCAGAGAACTTCAATCTATACATCTAAAAACCACAAACCAGGCGAGAAATTTGGGTGTAGTGATGGATGCAGACCTACACTTAGAAAAACACATTAAGACAATAACAAAGTCAGCTTACTATCACCTCAAGAATATTTCAAGGATAAAAGATCTGATGTCTCAACAGGACCTGGAAAAACTAGTCCATGCATTCATCTTTAGTAGGCTTGATTACTGTAACAGCATCTTTACAGGTCTACCTAAAAAATCAGTCAGACAACTACAGCTCATTCAGAACTCTGCTGCTCGAGTCCTCACTAAGACCAAAAAAGTGGACCACATCAGTCCAGCTCTGAGGTCCTTACACTGGCTGCCTGTCCGTCAGAGGATAGACTTTAAAGTTCTGATGCTGGTCTATAAAGCTCTGAATGGTTTAGGACCAAAATACATCAATGACCTCCTGACCCAGTATGAACCTTCCAGATCCCTCAGGTCATCTGGATCCGGTCTTTTATCAGTTCCCAGAGTCAGAACCAGACACGGAGAAGCTGCATTCAGCTTTTATGCTCCTTATATCTGGAACAAACTCCCAGAAAGCCTCAGATCAGCTGAAACACTCAGTTTATTTAAATCCAGGTTGAAGACTCACCTGTTCTCAGCTGCATTTGAATAAAGCACCAAATCCACACTTTAAGCTTAAATTTCAAAACTTACATTTAACTACTGATTTTATCTGTTTTGATTTTATATACTGTTGTTTGTTTGTTTGTTTGTTAATTAGTTAGTTTATTTGCTTGTTTTAATCAATTTTAAATCATGCTTTTTATTTGTTCTTGTTTCTAATGTCTCTGTAAAGCACTTTGAATCACCTTGTTGTTGAATTGTGCTGTACAAATAAACTTGCCTTGCCTTACAGATACTGCAGGGTTGCTGTGATGTAGACTGGCCTGACGACTGCTCAGTGTTAAGTCTGATTGTTGAATGTTGTCATTGTGGTTCTTAAATTTGTAAAGTCTGAGTTCAATCTACAGGATCAAGACATTCCTTTGTCTCTGACCACCAGACACTGTGTGCTGGGGGAGGTTTTATCGCAGATACATCCTGTCTGACAGATCTGTTCTTCTGTTGTTGCTTCCTGCTTTTATGACCCTTTTGGTCAGCAGGAGGTCACACACACACACACACACACACACACACACACACACACACACACACACACACAGTGCCTTGTCTTAGAACCATTGGGGGGTTTTACGGAGGGAGGTGCTTGTGCTGTGTGTTGCAACTGTGTTTGTCAATAAAAAGGCTACGAGGAAGCTGCTCTTTGAAGGATTTGCAGTCAGGTGAGCAGCGTGAGCTCCAAGAGCTGGTTCTGACCCAAAACTTCCCTCATGAGCGAGTTGGTTGTTCTGTCTTGTGTTCTTCATGATGAATAAGTCTCTGTGGAAACACAGACCAACCCTCGGCCTGCACCTCCAGTGAAAGCCTATTGGTCCAGCAGAGGGAAACCAGACCCCTGAGCGACTGATTGGACACACCTGCACGCAGGCTGAGGGGGCAGCTGCAAGCAGAGGGTGCCATTTGGCCCTCATGGCTTCATTTTCATTCCCATTGTTAAACCTGAAAGCTGTTTGAGGGTGCCTCGCCCCCCCGCTGTGTTTGTTTAGGGTTTAATTTGACTTTGTGGTGGTTTCCTTCAGTAGTTGGTGTCTGCCTGCTTTATGAGAGGAGCTGTTTTGTACTGGCTGGTTGTTTCTGACTGTGATCGGTGTTTGTGTCTTCATGTCCTTTCACCTACTGGGCCCTATTTCAGGAAGCCGGTTTAGTGCAAACTCTGAGTAAGTATACCCTGAGTTAACGGAAACTCTGGGTTTCCGGTTTCACAAAGCGAGTTTAGATTAATTCTGAGTGAGTTACTATGACGACACACTCCGTGAAGCTAACCTGCCCCCTAGCAGGTTTACTTCAACTAACCCTGACGTTCTCCGCCTCTTTGTCGGAAACCTGACTGTAGGAAGTGTCAGACATGGCGTGCCCCTTCCTTGAAGAGCCAGTAGATGTTGAAGCCCAAATTCTCCGCAGAGCTCTCCACCGGGAGAGAGTGATTAGAGCGCGTTTGGACATTTGATCATTTCCTGATGATTTCCTGTGTGAACGTTACCGTTTTCCAGCACAATCTATAATAATATTGGTGACGCTGCACGTTTCCAAGGCTACCGTCTGTCGGGCAGTCAGGAATGTTACAGTTGCACTGAAACGTCTCCTGTACTCGTTTGTGGTGTTCCCCGGTCATAGACCCACAAGATTTATCAAAGAGGGATGCCACAAAATTGCAGGTATCAGGATGAACAGAACTTAATTCATGATGTGGTGATACTTGAACTACTACTTAAATTTTACATTTATTCTCACGGTTCCCAGGCGTGATTGGCTGTACAGATGGCACTCACATTCCAATCATTGCTCCTTCAGTAAATGAAGGAGACTATGTGAACAGGAAGTCTTTCCACAGCATTAATGTACAGGTACATAGTTCCCTGTAGCATTTCAAACTAACTAATTATTTCATTATAGTAATGGATGCTAATTTGTGTTCTCTGCACTGTGAAGATCATATGTGATGCTGCCAACATTATCACAAATGTGGAAGCCAAGTGGCCAGGCTCTGTGAGTGGTGGTGGTGGTGGAGGACCCCCACCTGTTTTTCGGGCCTCCGCTTTTTTTCTGTTGGCTATAACAGGTCACATTTGAGCATACAGAGTAAGCAAATATGTACTTGTAATGTGCTCAGATAATTTCAATAAGTGGAAATTAATGTGGCCTCTAACTGCAATTGATTTACATGGGACAAACAGACCAAGCACTATGGCTCATAATACAATTACACCTTACCTGTTTGGACTATATTTTTATATTTCATTTTTACTTGCTGCCAGGAACGTTTGGGGCCTGTTGGGTTGCACCTGCGCTCACATCACATCACAAAATAAAATGTATGAAATAAAAAATAAAAAATATAATAAAATAACATGTTAAATGGGTGGAAATCCCTAGATCAGTGTTTAAATTAACACTCACGCATTGACTCTGTCGGCTATGTTTTGCCATGCATGCTCTCTTTCTTTTGCAGCTGAGGCTGTGTTACTTTTTTCCCGCAAAATTTGCATGTTATCGGCATATGCTGCCATCAGAATTTCGGCCTCAAGCGCTGTGAAATACATTGACCGCGCCTTCTTTCCCTCCGTCTCCATGGTGACTCGCTTAATCTGTGCTCCACTAATCAGGGCTTTATGTATCCTCGTGCGCGCGCTTAACTTGGGGTTAAAGCAACTCCGGGTTGACTGAACTAATTGTTATCAGCCTTTCTGAAACCGAATATTCCGAGTTGGACAGTTCGGGGTTACTCAACCCTGAGTATCGTTTTTCACGCTGAGTTTTCTAAACCGGCTTCCTGAAACAGGGCCCAGGTCCTGAAGAGTCATCAGTCTGTAACAGCTTCTTCCGGTCTTCAGTCGTCCATCAGCAGTGGACAGACTGGGATGATGATTTATCTAAATCAACGTGAATTCAATTCATTTTTCAGCAACAAATCACAACAACAGACTGAAGGCTCTGCCTCCCATTCTACTTTTAAATACTCTAGGAACAACAAGTAGGCCTGCAGAGCGAGAGCCAAGTGCTCTAATAGGGTGATATGGTACTACAAGGTCATTAAGATAAGATGGGGCCTGATTATTTAAGACCTTGTATGTGAGGAGCAGGATTTTGAATCCTGGATTTAACAGGAAGCCAAAACAGGAGAAATCTGCTCTCTCTTTCTAGTCCCTGTCAGCACTCTTGCTGCAGCATTTTGGATTAGCTGAAGGCTTTTCAGCGAGTTTTTTGGACATCCTGATAATAATGAATTACAGTAGTCCAGCCTGGAAGTAATAAATGCATGAACTAGTTTTTCAGCGTCACTCTGAGACAGGATATTTCTAACTTTAGAGATGTTGCACAAATGGAAGAAAGCAGTCTTACATATTTGTTTAATATGTGCGTTGAAGGACATGTCCTGGTCAAAAATGACTCCAAGGTTCCTCACAGCGTTACTGGAGGCCAAGGTAATGCCATCCAGAGTAAGAATCTGCTTAGATACCATATTTCTAAGATTTTCAGGGCCGAGTACAATAACCTCAGTTTGATCTGAATTAAGAAGCAGAAAGTTAGCGGCCATCCAGGTCTTTATGTCTTTAAGACATTCCTGCAGTTTAACTCTGTAGATTTTTTCTGGACATGCGCCCAGGTTCGAGTCCGACCCGCGGTTTGCTGCAGGTCTTCCCCTCCCTCTGCTGTCCTGTCCCT